>NC_141879.1:305014605-305321052 GCF_056163025.1 Triticum urartu
AAAATTATAAAAAACTTTCAACAAGAAAAAGTAGCACATTTTCATAAGCTTTCCAACGCCGTATCATTTGCCACAATTGGAATAGCCGTTTAGAAATGACATCGAAAATAAAAACTCGACTGTTCGGTTGTGAAATTTTACGATTTTATAAATTACTCTTTAACCATAAGGAATTAGAGAAAACTTTCAACATCTGGAAGGAGCGGTTTTACAGCAGCTTTCCAACGCCATATTATTTGCCTCGTTCCGATAAACGGTTTTGAAATGCGATCGAAAATACGGTTCACGTTTTTTGTATGAAGAAAAAACGGTTTTCAAAACAGCTCTTAAACCGCTTATATTTTTCCAAAAATTTAACTTGGGTCATGATACTGGTGTCCATAGCTTTCCAACGATATATTGCAAGCCTCATTTGGGCAATGTTGGCGGAAGTTCAACCTAGCACTGGGAGAAGTTCAGTTCGAACAACTCAGGTAGTAAAATCGAAAAAAACGCAATTTCATCACAACCCGAGAACAAAATCCGCCAACGAGCGAGATTCCTATTTAAACCGGTATTTGATTGCTAAAAACGTTTCTAGATTACAATAACATCATATAGAACACAACTAACCAAAATAATTCACGGGGGAAGCCACGGTTGCGAAGATAGCCCGAAGGTCGGGTTCGTATAGAGGGAAGTTCAGGCGCGTTACTCAGGCAGTTCAAGACAATGTTGAAGACAAAGCAAATACGAAGATAAAACAATCATGACGCCACAAGAGAATCTTCGAGAAAGCTTGGTGGTGGTGTTACCCACCGTATAGGAAGTATTAGACCCAGACACGGCGCACAATTATCGTGGCGCTCCGAAGTCAAATTCCACGTTAATGTATTCACACTTAGAGGGTAAGTCTTCATTGATTGAAGATATACGTTACTTCGTGTGTTGCACATCTAAGTCATCAATATGCATAAGCGTTAGGATGTGTGTCCAATCACAGGACATTTGAGGATTCTAAGATATTTAGCTCACACCACAACTTGCAAAACCTTTTCTCATCCAAGGCCTTTGTGAAGATATCTTCCAATTGCTCTTCAGTGTTGACGTGAATGATATCAATATCTTCCTTCATGACATGATCTCAGAGAAAGTGCTGACGAATCTGAATGTGCTTTGTCTTTGAGTGCTGAACTGGGTTGTTGGCAATCTTGATGGCGGTTTCATTGTCGCAGTAGAGGGGCACATGCTTCAGGTGGATGCCATAGTCCTTGAGAGTTTGCTTCATCCATAGAAGTTGAGCGCAGCAAGATCCAGCAACAATGTATTCGGATACAATAGCAGAGAGAGATACACAGTTCTGCATTTTTGAATATCAACAGACAAGAGATCGTCCAAGAAAGTGACATGTGCCTGATGTGGACTTGTGATCAACCTTGTCACTAGCATAATCAGCATCTAAGAATCCAACTAGATCAAACTCTGAGCCCTTGGGATACCATAGTCCTAGTGTTAGGGTGTAAGCCAAATATCGAAGAATTCGCTTCATAGCTAAGTGATGTGATTCCTTTGGTGCCGCTTGGAATCAGGCATAGATGCAAATGCTAAGCCTTATATCTGGCCTAGATGCACATAAGTAGAGTAAAGAACCAATCATGTTGCGGTATACCTTTTGGTCGAACTCTTTACCATTATCGTCGGGGCCCAGATGACTTTTGGTTGGCATTGGCATCGTGTACCCTTTGTAGTCTTGCATTCCAAACTTCTTCAGGCAATCTTTGAGGTATTTTTCTCGTGATATGAAGATGTCATTTCTCTGCTGACAGATTGGAAGACTAAGGAAGAATTTCAGCTCACCCATCATTGACATCTAATATTGCTCTTACATCATATGCCCAAACTCATCACTGTATCTCTTGTCGGTGGAGCTGAAGATAAAGTCATCCACATAGATTTGGCATACAAACAGTTCACCATCATATGTTTTCGTAAAAAGACTGGGATCTAGTGAACCAGGTTTGAAGCCTTTGCTCTTCAGGAAGTCTTTGAGTGTGTCATACCAAGCACGAGGTGCTTGTTTGAGGCCATACAGTGCCTTGTTGAGCTTGTATACCATGTCAGGATGCTTTGGGTCTTCAAAACCAGGTGGTTGTGCAACATACACTTCTTCTTCAATTTTTCCATTGAGAAAGGCACTTTTGACATCCATTTGATACAGAAGAATGTTGTTGTGGTTGGCATATGCAAGTAGTATGCGAATGGCTTCAAGCCTAGCCACAGGAGCAAATGTTTCATCGAAGTCAATCCCTTCAACTTGTGTGTAACCTTGAGTAACGAGACGAGCCTTGTTTCATACAACTTGACCATGCTTATCTTGTTTGTTGCAATAAATCCATTTGGTATTGATGATATTGTGCTTGTGAGGATCTGGACGCTTTACAAGCTCCCACACATTGTTCAGCTCGAACTGTTGAAGCTCTTCTTGCATAGCTTGAATCCATTCAGGTTCCATGAAGGCTTCGTCAACTTTCTTGGGTTCTGATATTGAGACAAATGCAAAGTGCCCATAGAAATTTGCTAGCTGTGATACGTCTCCAACGTACCTATAATTTATGAAGTATTCATGCTGTTATTTTATCATTCATGGGTGTTTTACAATCATTTTATAGCAACTTTATATCATTTTGGGACTAACTTATTGACCCAGTGCCAAGTGCCAGTTGCTGTTTTTTTCTTGTTTTTTACATCGCGGGAAATCAATATCAAACGGAGTCCAAACACCGTGGAATTTTACGGAGATTTTTTTGGACCAGAAGGAACCCAATGGGCCAGAGCTGCACCTAGGGGGGGTGCCCCGAGGGGGGCACAACCCACTAGGGCGCGCCAGGGCCCCTTGGTGTGCCCAGGTGGGTTGTGCCCACCTCGGTGGCCTCCGGCACCCCTTCTTTGCACTATAAATTCCCAAATATTCTGAAACCCCTCGGGGTTAACCTAGATCAGAAGTTCCACCGCCGCAGGGCTCCGTAGCCACCGAAAACCAATCTAGACCCGTTCCTGCACCCTGTCGGAGAGGGGAATCATCTCCGGTGGCCATCTTCATCGTCCCGGCGGGTACGAAACCACCTCAAAGCTATTCTTGAAGTTTTGTCTTGTCGGATTGAATATTCAGATATGAGAACACATGATGTATGTCTTGTGGTATGAATACTTGAGGTGACAATGGAGTATCTTATTGATTCACTTGATATACGTTATGGCACTCAACTTGTGGATTCCCGCGGTGATATTGGAGCAATCTATGCATAGGGGTTGATGCACGTTTTTATTATCTTTTCTCTGATAGAAACTTTGGGGTCTCTTTGTAGTTCTTTGTGTGGATTGAGTATTATGAATATTCATATGCTTTGCTGTTATTCTAGTACGAACTCTAGGATAGATCAAACGGTAAAAATAGCTTTGCGTTATTTTAGTACGAACTCTTGAATAGATCAAACTGAAAGAATAGCTTTGAGGTGGTTTCGTACCCTACAATTTTTTTTATCTTTTGTTCTCTGCTAATAGGAACTCGGGAGTAATTCATTATTGCACTTTGAGGGATAATCATATGATCCAACTATGTTAGCACTGTTGGGAGATTGCACTAGCAAAGTACGGACCCTAGGCGTCATTTTCAAGTAGTGCAATACCATTTTTTGTGCCCGTTTACTATTTTCTACCTTGCTGTTTTTATTTATTCAGATTATAAAAATATATATCTACCATCCATATTACACTTTTATTTATTGGGTGTGTTGGGATACAAGAGATTTCTTGTATTTGGTTGCAGGGTTGTTTGAGAGAGACCATCTTCATCCTACACCTCTCATGGATAGATAAACCTTAGGTCATCCACTTGAGGGAAAATTGCTACTGTCCTACAAAACTCTGCGCTTGGAGGCCCAACACGTGTCTACAAGAATAAAGTTGCATAGTAGACATCATTGTGTTGCTCTTGAATGAGTGAGGGGACCAGGTGCATTGATGTTATCAATTATCTTCTCAATATGTATTTCATTTGCAACACGAGGATAAACTGGACGAAGATTCTGCCCTTGCTGATCATTGTCTTCATCTTCAACATTGGCTTCAAGCTGAGCAGTGTAGTCGGGCTGATTAGGTGCAGAAATGATAATTTCCTCTTCAGCCTGTGCCTCTAACGGTATGATTTCTCCAGTACCCATAAGCTTGATTGATTCACTTGGTGTAGCTTCATCTAGCACATTTGCCAGGTGCTCTCTTTGTGAGCCGTTAGTCTCATCGAACCGCACATCCACAGTTTCAACCACTTTGTAGTGAAAGAGATTGAAGACTCTGTAGGAGTGTGTATCCTTTCCGTAGCCTAGAATAAATCCTTCATGTGCTTTCGGTGCAAATTTTGAAGTGTGATGCGGATCCTTGATCCAGCACTTAGCACCAAATACTCTGAAATAGCTGACGTTTGGCTTCTTACCAATCAGGAGCTCATATGATGGCTTCTTTAGGAACTTGTGAAGATAAACACGGTTTATGACATGGCATGCGGTATCAATAGCTTCAGGCCAGAACTTCCTTGGCGTCTTGTACTCATCAAGCATCATCCATGCTATCTCAATGAGGGTTCTGTTCTTGCGCTCCATGATGCCATTCTGCTGAGGTGTGTATGGAGCCGAGAACTCATGTGTGATGCCCAATGTATCAAGATAAGTGTCGAGGCCGGTGTTCTTGAATTTTGTGCCGTTGTCACTTCGGATGTGCTTGACTTGATGCCATAGTTAGTCATGGCACGATTGGCAAATCGTCTCAAGACATCCCACACTTCAGTCTTGTAGAGAATTATGTGCACCCATGTATATCTCGAGTAATCATCAACAATGACGAAGCCATAGAGGTAAGCAGTGATAGTAAGGGTAGAATAGTGAGTATGGCCGAATAAGTCCATGTGAAGCAGCTCGAAGGGACGTGTCATTGTCATGATTGTCTTCGAGGGATGCTTGGCCCAAGTCATCTTTCCAGCTTCACAGGCACCGCATAGATGATCCTTCTTGAACTTGACGCCCTCGATGCCTATGACATGCTTCTTCTTCGCGAGAGTGTGCAAGTTCCTCATGCACACATGCCCTAGCCTCCGATGCCAGAGCTAGCACTCTGAAGCTTTTGCTAGAAGACATACGGCCAACTGTGGTCCTGCTGAGAAATCTACCATGTACAGATCATCCTTTCGATACCCTTCGAAGACTAGAGATTTTTCAGATTCCATAAGCACAAGGCAACAGTATTTTCCAAATATCACAATCATGTTCAGATCACAAAGCATTGAGACAGACATTAAGTTGAAACCAAGGGATTCAACAAGCATCACTTTATCCATGTGCTAATCCTTTGAGATTGCAACTCTACCTAGGCCCAATAACTTGCTTTTACCAATGTCAGCAAATGTGATGTGACTTTTGTCAGATGGGTGTAGGGTTGAATCCATAAGAAGACTTTGATCACCAGTCATGTGGTTAGTGCATCCACTATCCATAATCCACTTAGAAGCCTTTGGTGTCGTACCCTACAGTGCAGTTTGGGGGATAGGCTTCACCAAGGGAAATGTGAAGCATAAACATTTGACGAACAAGCATATTATCAAAGTTTAGATCCTTGTTAGGGTAGATAGGATATTTGTCTAGAAATCCTGGGACGAAATACATAGTAAGACCATGCTAGCATTTTATCTTGCGTCCCACAATATGTTTTAGGTCCCCAACATAAGCATCAGAAGATTTTGATTTCCGGCTGGAGACCTTTCCCTGCAAAATAGAGTTAATTCTTCTTAACCACCCACACCTTCAGGGGTGGCTTAGAACCAATGAGTCTAAGTGCCACATCTGAGAACTTTGGCTTTGGAGCCCTAGCAAATAGTCTTGCAGGAGGTGAATAATACTCATAAGAATAGGCGGAAAAGTTCTTGGTCTTATGAACATAGCGGTTTGATGAAACACGCTCATATTCATATGTTTGAGTATAGTTTCCCTGCAAAACATTGGCGTTAGGGTGACTCTTATGAGTCCTCTTTCTGTATGAAGCCTTTGGACCATGTGAGGCCTTAGGTCCAGGGTTTGTCTTATTCCCATGTGGTGTCATGATGACATTCACAGGAAGCTTCTCAAGACAACTTTTGGGCACCCAGATCTTGTTCACGGGTGATCCATTCCTGCAGTTAGTACCAATATACCTAGCAAACACTTCAACATTCTGATTCTTAAACAGTTTGAAGTTTGCATCAAAGGATTCATCAATGATAATCAGGTTAGCACAAGTGAAGCCAGACAAGGTAGATGGATCCACTGAAGGACCCTTTGCAGCAACCCATGTGGTTTTGGGGTACTGCTCAGGCTTCCAGTATGAATCATCAACGTTCATTTTCCTCTCAAACCCAACACCCTCTTTCCTAGGGTTTCGGTTCAGAATCTGTTTCTTGAGGGCATCGCATAGAGTCTGATGCCCTTTGAGGCTTTTGTACATCCCTGTTTCAAGCAATGTCTTCAACCTAGCATTCTCATCATTAATGGTAGTGGTATCCTCATAAGAGGGGTTAGTTACCACATCAGCAGTTGAAGATATAGCAACAGTAGCAGAAGTAGAACATTCAGCAACAGAGATGGCATTATCACGCTCAAGACATTTTAAACATGGTGGCTCAAAGTCTTCCTGAGTGGTACTGATCTGTTGAGCACGTAGTGACTCGTTCTCCTTTTGAAGATCTTCATGAGACGCTCTCAGGTTCTCAAGTTCTCGCTTCCTTTGAAGATAATCATTGGAAAGCTTCTCATGAGTAGCTGAGAGAGTTTCATGACGACTTTCAAGTTCTTCATACATAACATGAAGATTTTTAATGTCTTCAATTAAGGACTGAGTTCGAGTCATTTCCGCGTCCAACAGGTCATCGCTTTTGTCTAGCAACTTTTGAATGTGTTCCATAGCATTTTATTGTTCCGTTGCAATTTTAGCAAGTGTTTTGTAGCTAGGTTTAGATTCACATTCAGAGTCATCTTCACTGGATGTTTGAAAGTAAGCATCGCGTGAGTTTACCTTGGCACCACGTGCCATGAAGCAGTAGGTAGGAGCAGAGTCATCCTCATCATCAGAATTCGCGTTGGCAACAATGTCATTATCTTCGGTGTTGAAGATGGACTTGGCGACATAGGCAGAAGCTAGAGCCAGGCTTGCCACGCCTGAATCGGATTCCTCCTCCGAATCCACCTCCGCCTCCTCAGAAGCAGACTCCTCCTCTGAATCCATCTCCTTGCCAACAAACGCACGAGCCTTGCTTGATGAGCTCTTCTTATATGATGAAGGCTTTGATGAAGACCTTGAAGAAGACTTTGAGGATTTCTTCTTCTTCTTGTCATCAGAATCATATTCCTTGCTCTTTTTCTATTCTTGGTCTCATTGTCCCATTGAGGACACTTAGAGATGTAGTAACCAGGTTTCTTGCTTTTGTGGCATGTTCTCTTCTTGTGGTCACGAGAGGAAGCTTCATCATTTCTTGAGCTGGATCTTGAAGACTTTCTGAAACCTTTCTTCTTGGAGAACTTCTTAACGAGCATAGATAGCTCCTTTCCAATGTCTTCAGGATCCCCAGAAATGCAGTCAGATTCTTCTTCAGATGAGGACACAACCTTTGCCTTCAAAGCCCGGGTTCGGCCATAGTTGGGGCCATAGATATCTCTCTTCTCAGATAACTGGAACTCATGTGTGTTGAGGCTCTTTAAGTATGTCAGACGGATCGATAGTCTTGAAGTCAAGACGTTCTTGAATCATCAGGGCCAGGGTGTCGAATGAGCTGTCAAGAGATCTCAGGAGCTTCTTTGATGATTTCGTGCTTGGTGATCTCAGTGGCGCCAAGTGTGCGAAGCTCATTTGTGATATGAGTGAGGCGATCAAACGTGAGCTGGACATTCTCATTGTCGTTTCTCTTGAAGCGGTTGAAGAGGTTGTGAAGAACATCAATCTGTGAATCTCTCTGAGTTGAGACGCCTTCGTTGACCTTGGAGAGCTAGTCGCAGACTAGCTTTGCAGTTTCCAGTGCACTCACACGGCCGTACTGTCCTTTGGTCAGATGACCATAGATGATGTTATTGGCAACTGAATCCAGTTGAATGAACCTCTTGACATCAGCAACGGTGACACCTTCACCGACCTTGGGAATGCCATTCTTGACGACATACCAAAGGCCGACCTCAATGGCTTCGAGATGCATACGCATCTTGTTCTTCCAATAGGGATAATCAGTGCCATCAAAGACTGGGTATGCAACGGAGACCTTGATTATCCCTACAGTCGACATAGCTAAAACTCCAGGTGGTTAAACCGAATCACACAGAACAAGGGAGCACCTCGCTCTGATACCAATTGAAAGTGCTAGTTATCGACTAGAGGGGGGTGAATAGGTGATTTTTATGAAAGTCTTCAAAACACGAGGTCTTTGAAGACAAACAGTAGAAATGAACCTATTGATATGCAATGGAAGGTAGACTACACTAGATGCTACCTCTTGAGCACTGCGTTGGTTTTCCCTTGAAGAGGAAGGGTGATGCAGCAAAGTAGCGTAAGTATTTCCCTCAGTTTTTGAGAACCAAGGTATCAATCTAGTAGGAGACTACACGCAAGTCACCTCGCACCTACCTCGCACCTACACAAACAAATAAGAACCTCACAACCAACGCGATAAAGGGGTTGTCAATCCCTTCACGGTCACTTACGAGAGTGAGATCTGACAGAGATAACAAGATAAATATTTTTGGTATTTTTATTATATAGATTGCAAAATAAAATAGATTGGAAACTTATATAATGGAAAATAGACCCCGGGGCCATAGGTTTCACTAGTGGCTTCTCTCAAGATAGCATAAGTATTACGGTGGGTAAACAAATTACTATCGAGCAATTGATAGAAAAGTGCATAATTATGAGAATATCTAGGCATGATCATGTATATAGGCATCACGTCCATGACAAGTAGACCGAAACGATTCTGCATCTACTACTATTACTCCACACATCGACCGCTATCCAGCATGCATCTAGAGTATTAAGTTCATGAGAACAGAGTAACGCATTAGGCTAGAGGACATGATGTAGAGTGATAAACTCAAGGAATATGATATAAACCCCATCTTTTTATCCTCGATGGCAACAATACAATACGTGCCTTGCTCCCCCTGCTGTCACTGGGAAAGGACGCCGCAAGATGGAACCCAAAGCTAAGCACTTCTCCCATTGCAAGAAAGAACAATCTAGTAGACCAAACCAAACTGATAATTCGAAGAGACTTGCAAAGATAACAAATCATACATAAAAGATTTCAGAGAATAATCAAATATTGTTCATAGGTAATCTTGATCATAAACCCACAATTCATCGGATCTCGACAAACACACTGCAAAAAGAATTACATCGAATAGATCTCCAAGAAGATCGAGGAGAACTTATTGATATCCAAAGAGAGATGTAGAAGCCCTCCGTGATTGATTCCCCCTCTGGCGGAGCTCCGAAAAAGGCCCCAAGATGGGATCTCTCGGGTACAGAAGGTTGCGGCAGTGGAAATAGTGTTCGTGGCGCTCCTGGATGTTTTCGGGGTATATGGGTATATATAGGAGGAAGAAGTACGTTGGTGGAGCTGTGAGGGGCCCAAGAGGGTGGGGGGCGCGCCCCCTACCTCGAGGCCTCCTTGCTTCTTTCTTTATGGCCACTCCAAGTATCATGGATCACATTTGTTCCAAAAATAACTCTCCCGAAGGTTTCATTCCGTTTGGATTCCATTTGATATTCCTTTTCTGCGAAACACTGAAATAGGCAAAAAACAACAATTTGCACTGGGCCTTTGGTTAGTAGGTTAGTCCCAAAAATAATATAAAAAGGTAAATTAAAGCCCATTAAACATCCAAAACAGATAATATAATAGCATGGAACAATAAAAAATTATAGATACGTTGGAGACGTATCACTAGATAGGCCATAGTCAATTAAGCAATGAAGTGAAAGCATGAAGACTATCAACAACTAGTTAGTATGGACCAGGATGGAAGACAGTATGAAGCCAAACAGTTAATAGTCTTTACTCAGTGAAGTCAATCAAAACAGACTGGTAGACAATGACTTCACAAAGACAAACTGTAAAGTAAAGGGAAGTGAAGGATAGAACCAGTTGCTTGGTGAAGACAAGGATTTGGTAGACTAGTTCCACTTGCTGTGACAACTGTACGTCTGGTTAGGGAGGCTGAGATTTAACTCAGAAGACCGTGTCTTCACCTTATTCACCTTGAGCTAAGGACACCCAGTCCTTGCCCAATCACTCTGGTAAGTCTTCAAGGTAGACTTCCAAACCTTCACAGACTTCGTTCACTTGCAATCCACAATGGCTCTTGGATGCTCAGAACGCGACGCCTAACCAGCTAGAGGATTCACAGTCCTCAAGTGTAACAAGTCTTCAGGTCACGCAGAAAGAAAGACTTCAGTGATGCCTAACACTCTTTGGCTCTGGGTGTTTTGGGCTTTGTCCTCGCAAGGATCTCTCTCTCCAATGCTTTGGAGGTGGGTTGCTCTCAAACGACAAAAGCCATGCACTAACTCTGAGCAGCCACCAATTTATGGTGTTGGGTGTGGGCTATTTATAGCCAGGAGGCAACCTGACCTGATTTGTCCGAAATGACCCTGGGTCACTAAGGGACTGACATGTGTCCAACGGTCGGATTTCAAACACATGCGGCAGCTTGACTTGGGCTACACGTAAAGCTGACTCATCCATCTCTGGATAAGATTTGCTCTCATTTTCTTCGCTCGAAGACATAGGATTTGGTTGAGAATCACTTCAGTCACTATGACTTTGTTCACTTGGACCACACTTAACAGTACGGTGGTTCCTATGACTCAACAAAGAAGAAAAGGAAACTACTAAACAACTATGTATTCGCACTCCATAGTCTTCATATGAATGTGTTCTCATGTCATAATCTTCATCGTGAATGTCTTCACGTACCACCATTGTCTTCAATGTCTTCACACATTTTTATGGGTCATCTCTGGTAGGTAAACCGAATCAATAAGGGACTACTACCTGTGTTATCCTGCAATTCTCACAAACACATTAGTCTCTCAACCAAGTTTGTCGTCAATACTCCGAAACCAACTAGGGTTGGCACTAGATGCACTTACAAAACCTCCTATAGAAACCAGCATGACCAAGGAAACTTCTTATACCTTTGATATCTTTAGGACATGACATCTTTTCACTAGCATCAACTTTAGCTTTATCAACTTCAGTACCTCTTTCAGAAATTTTATGCCCCAAAACAATACCTTCATTAACCATAAAGTGGCACTTCTCCCAATTCAGGACAAAATTAGTTTCTTCACATCTCTACAAAACTCGGTCCAGGTTGCTTAAGCAATCATCAAAATAAGTTCCGTAAACAGAGAAATCATCCATGAAAACCTCAACAATCTTTTCACAGAAGTTAGAGAATATAGCAGTCATACATTTTTGAAAGGTAGCAGGTGCATTGCATAGACCAAAAGGCATACGTCTATAAGCAAAGGTACCGAAAGGGCAAGTAAAAGTAGTTTTCTCTTGATCCTCTTTTGACATAGGTATTTGAGAGAAACCAGAATAACCATCTAGAAAGCAAAAATGAGTATGTTTGGATAGTCTTTCTAGCATTTGGTTAATAAAAGGTAGAGGGTAATGATATTTTCTAGTAGCTTTATTTAATTTGCAAAAATCAATTACCATTCTATAACCTGTAACAATTATTTGAGGAAAAAATTCATTCTTATCATTAGGAACAACAGTAATACCTCCCTTCTTAGGGACACAATTAACATGACTTACCCATTGACTATAAGTAATAGGATAAATTATATCTGCCTCCAGAAGCTTTAGTATTTCATTTCTTACCACTTCATTCATCTTCGGATTTAACCATCATTGATGATCAACAACTGGTTTAGCATCTTTCTCCAGTTTAATTTTATGCTGACATAGAGTGGGACTAATGCCCTTAAGATCATCAAGAGTATATCCAATAGCGGCACGGTGCTTCTTCAGAGTTTTCTATAATTTATTTTCTTCCCGCTCTGAAAGGTTACACTAATAATAACATGATATATCTTCTTTTCATCAAGATAATCATATTTTAGAGTATCATGTAATTGTTTAACCTCAAACACGAGATCACCCTTAGGTGGAGGAGGATCCCAAAGGATTTTAATAGGCAAATTGTGTTTCAAAATAGGTCCTTGTTTAAAGAATACTTCATCTATTTCCCTTCTTTCATTCATAAACATATCATTTTCATGGTCAAGTAAATATTGTTCTAAAGGAGATCATTAGGAGGCACAACAATAGAAGCAAGATCAATAATTTCATCCTTACTAGGCAATTCTTTATCATGGGGTTGTCTATGAAATTTAGAGAAATTAAAATCATGAGACATATCCCCTAAACCAACAGTAACAATATCTTTCTCGCAGTCTATCTTAGCATTAACAGTATTCAAGAAGGGTCTACCAAATATAATGGGACAAAAATTATCTTGTGGGAAAGCAAGAACAAGAAAATCTGTAGGATATTTTATCTTCCCACACAAGACTTCAACATCTCTAACAATCCCAATTGGTGATATAGTATCTCTATTAGCAAGCTTAATAGTAACATCAATATCTTCTATCTCAGCAGGTGCAATATCATTCATAATTTCTTTATATAAGGTATAAGGAATTGCACTCACGCTAGCACCCACATCACATAAGCCATGATAACAATGATCTCCAATTTAACATAAACAACAGGCATGCCAATAGTAGGTCTATGTTTACCTTTAATATCAGGTCTAGCAATCCTAGCAGCCTCATCACAGAAATAAATAACATGCCCATCAATATTATCAACCAAGAGATCTTTAACCATAGGAATAGTAGGTTCAACTTTAATTTTCTTAGAGGGTGTAGGTGTTTTTAGTATAACTCTTACGAACCACAGTTGAAGCTTTAGCATGGTCCTTTATTCTAACATGGAATGGTGGTTTCTCAATATAAGCAGTAGGAACAATAGGATCAACATTATAAGTAAAAGTTTCTTCTTCAACTCTAATGGGTTCAACTACTTTAACTTCAATGGGAGGATGATATTTAAACCACTTATCCTTAGGGAGATCAACATGAGTAGCAAAAGATTCACAGAAAGAAGCTACTATCTCAGAGTCAAGTCCATATTTAGTGCTAAAATCATGAAAAGCATCAGTATCCATAAAATATTTAACACAATCACACTTAAGGTTTTATACCAAACACTTTACCTTCGTCGAGATCCCAATCTTCAGAGTTGCATTTAATTCTTCCCAATAAATCCCATTTGAATTCAATACCCTTCTTCATATAGGAACTAATACAAGAAGTATCGAGCATGGATCGATTATTATGAGAAAGCCAAGCACAAAATTTTTGAATAGTAATTTCTCTTGAGAGCTCATTATTGGGGCATAAATATAACATTGACTTAAGCCTCTCCTGATATTGAGCGATACTTTCTCCTTCACGAGGCCAAAAATTATATATATAATTCCGACCATGACGAACCAGATGCATAGGATAAAACTTCTGATGAAATTCCAATTTCAATCGGTTGTAGTTCCATGATCCAATATCATATAATAGCCTATACCATGTCAATTCCTTTCCCTTCAAAGATAAAGGGAAGACCTTCTTCTTGACAACATCCTCGGGCATACCTACAAGCTTAAATACCCCGAACAAGCCCCTCAAAGGATTATTTTCCATAGTAACAAGTGACAGTAAATTTCAGCACACTACGTAAATGTTTCCTTAGCAAAGGCGCTTCACTCCCTGGCAACGGCACCAGAAAAGAGTCTTGATGACCCACAAGTATAGGGGATCTATCGTAGTCCTTTTGATAAGTAAGAGTGTCGAACCCAACGAGGAGTAGAAGGAAATGACAAGTGGTTTTCAGCAAGTTATTCTCTGCAAGCACTGAAATTATCGGTAACAAATAGTTTTGTGAGAAGATAAATCGTAACGAGTAACAAGTAAATAAAGTAACTAAGGTGTAGCAAGGTGGCCCAATACTTTTTGTAGCAAAGTAAAAGCCTGGACAAACTCTTATATAAAGCAAAGCGCTCCCGAGGACACATGGGAATTACTGTCAAGATAGTTTTCATCATGCTCATATGATTTGCGTTCGTTACTTTGATAATTTGATATGTGGGTGGACCTGTGCTTGGGTGTTGCGCTTCCTTAGACAAGCCCCTGACATGTCTCCAATGAATCTATAATTTTTGATTGTTCCATGCTATTATATTATCTGTTTTGGATGTTTTATATGCATTAATATGCTATTTTATATGGTTTTTGGGACTAACCTATTAACCTAGAGCCCAGTGCCAGATCCTGTTTTTTCCTTGTTTTAGAGTATTGCAGAAAAGGAATACCAAACGGAATAAAACTTGGGCGATGATTTTTCTTGTACCATAAGACACCCAGGAGACTTGGAGTGCAAGTTAGAAGATCCATGATGTCTACTACGCAACTTTATTCTTGTAGACACGTGTTGGGCCTCCAAGCCCAGAGTTTTTAGGACAGTAGCAATTTTCCCTCAAGTGGATGACCTAAGGTTTATCAATCCGTGAGAGGTGTAGGATGAAGATGGTCTCTCTCAAATGACCCTGCAACCAAATACAAGAAATCTCTTGTGTCCCCAACACACCCCATACAATGGCAAATTGTATAGGTGCACTAGTTTGGCGAAGAGATGGTGATAAAAGTGTAATATTGATGGTAGAAATATATATTTTATAATCTGAATAAATAAAAATAGCAAGGTAGCAAATAGTAAATGGGCACAAAAACGGTATTGCAATGCTTAAAAACAAGGCCTAGGGTCCATACTTTCGCTAGTGCAATCTCTCAACAATGCTAATATAATTGGATCATATAACCACCCCTCGAAGTGCGATGAAGAATCACTCCAAAGTTCCTATCTAGCAGAGAACATAAGAATAAATTGTTTGTAGGGTACGAAACCACCTCAAAGCTATTCTTTCTGTTCGATCTATTCAAGAGTCCGTAGTAAAATAACACAAGCTATTCTTTCCGTTCGATCTATCCTAGAGTTCGTACTAAAATAACACCAAATAATTTCAGATTCATAATACTCAATCCAACACAAAGAACTGAAGGAAATATGCCCTAGAGGCAATAATAAAGTTATTATTTATTTCCTTATATCATGATAAATGTTTATTATTCATGCTAGAATTGTATTAACCGGAAACATAATACATGTGTGAATACATAGGCAAACAGAGTGTCACTAGTATGCCTCTACTTGACTAGCTCGTTGATCAAAGATGGTTATGTTTCCTAACCATAGACATGAATTGTCATTTGATTAACGGGATCACATCATTAGGAGAATGATGTGATTGAGTTGACCCATTCCGTTAGCTTAGCACTTGATCGTTTAGTTTGTCGCTATTGCTTTCTTCATGACTTATACATGTTCCTATTACTATGAGATTATGCAACTCCCGTTTACCGGAGGAACACTTTGTGTGCCACCAAACGTCACAATGTAACTGGGTGATTATAAAGGTGCTCTACAGGTGTCTCTGAAGGTACTTGTTGGGTTAGCATATTTCGAGATTAGGATTTGTTAGTCCGATTGTCGGAGAGGTATCTCTGGGCCCACTCGGTAATGCACATCACTATAAGCCTTGCAAGCATTGCAACTAATGAGTTAGTTGCAGGATGATGTATTACGGAACGAGTAAAGAGACTTGCCGGTAACGATATTGAACTAGGTATTGAGATATCGATGATCGAATCTCGGGCAAGTAACATACCGATGACAAAGGGAACAACGTATGTTGTTATGTGGTTTGACCGATAAAACATCTTCGTAGAATATGTAGGAGCCAATATGAGCATCCAGGTTCTGCTATTGGTTATTGACCGGAGACGTGTCTCGGTCATGTCTACAGAGTTCTCGAACCCGTAGGGTCCGCACCCTTAAAGTTCGATGACGGTTATATTATGAGTGTATGTGTTCTGATGTACCAAAGGAGTTCGGAGTCCCGGATGAGATCGGGGACATGACGAGGAGTCTCGAAATGGTCGAGACGTAAATATCGATATATTGGACAACTATATTCGGACATCAGAAAGGTTCCGAGTGATTCGGGTATTTTCGAAGTACCCGGGAGTTACGGGAATTCGTATTGGGCCTTAATGGGCCATACGGGAAAGGAGAGAAAGGCCTCAAAGGGTGGCCGCACCTCTCCCCATGGGCTGGTCCGAATTGGACTAGGGAGGGGGGGCGCCCCCTTCCTTCCTTCTCCTTTTCCCTTCCCGTTCCTTCCCTCCTACTCCTACTACTTGGAAGGGCTCCTAGTTCTACTAGGAAAGGGGGAATCCTACTCCCGGTGGGAGTAGGACTCCCCTAGGGTGCGCCATAGAGAGGGCTGGCCCCTCCCCTCCTCCACTCCTTTATATACGTGGCCAGGGGGCACCCCATAGACACAACAATTGATCTCTTGATCTCTTAGCCGTGTGCGGTGCCCCCCTCCACCATAATCCACCTCGATCATATCGTAGCGGTGCTTACGCGAAGCCCTGCGTCGGTAGAACATCATCATAGTCACCACGCCGTCGTGCTGATGAAATTCTCCCTCAACACTCAGATGGATCGGAGTTCGAGGGACGTCATCGAGTTGAATGTGTGCAGAACTCAGAGGTGCCGTGCGTTCGGTACTTGATCGGTCGGATCGTGAAGACGTACGACTACATCAACCGCGTTGTGCTAACGCTTCCGCTTTCGGTCAATGAGGGTTCGTCGACAACACTCTCCCCTCTCGTTGCTATGCATCACCATGATCTTGCATGTGCGTAGGAAATTTTTGAAATTACTACGTTCCCCAACAAGAACCTCAAAGAGTGCCCCAAGATTTCTACCGGAGAAACAAAAGACGAGATCATGCATCAACCCCCATGCATAGATTACCCCAATGTCACCGCGGGAATCCGCGAGTTGAATGCCAAAACACATATCAAGTGAATCAATATGATACCCCATTGTCACCATGAGTATTCAATTGCAAGACATATATCAAGTGTTCTCCAATCCATAAAAGTATTCAATCCGATAACAACGAAATCTCAAAAGGAAAACTCAATTCATCACAAGATAGAGAGGGGAAAACACCATATGATCCGACTATATTAACAAAGCCCGCGATACATCAAGATTGTGACATCTTAAGAACACGAGAGAGAGAGAGATTAAACACATAGCTACTGGTACAAACCCTCAGCCCCGAGGGTGGACTACTCCCTCCTCATCGTGGTGGCCGCCGGGATGATGAAGATGGCCATCAGAGATGATTCCCCCCTCTGGCAGGGTGCCGAAATGGGTCTAGATTGGTTTTTGGTGGCTACAGAGCCCTACGGCGGCAGAACTTCTGATCTAGGTTAACCCCGAGGGGTTTCGGAATATTTGGGAATTTATAGTGCAAAGAGGGGGTACAGGAGGCCACCGAGATGGGCACAACCCACCTGGGAGCGCCAGGGGGGCCTGGCGCACCTGGTGGGTTGTCCCCCCTCGGGGCACCCCCCAGGTGCCGCTTTGGCCCATCGGGAGTCTTCTGGCCCATAAAAAATCCACAAAAAGTTTCGTGGTGTTTGGACTCCATTTAATATTGATTTTCTGCGATGTAAAAAACAAGCAAAAAACAACTACTGGCACTGGGCACTGGGTCAATAGGTTAGTCCCAAAAAATGATATAAAGTTTCTATAAAATGATTGTAAAACATCCAAGAATGATAATATATTGGCATGAATACTTCATAAATTATAGATACGTCGGAGACGTATCAGCATCCCCAAGCTTAATTCCTACTCGTCCTCGAGTAGGTAAATGATAAAAGAAATAATTTATGAAGTGTGAATGCTAGCAAAGTGCACAAGTTTTATCAATGATAATTTCAATCACTTTTCCTAGCATCGTAATAGCAATTCTTTCTTATAAAACTTCTCATGTTATAGTGGCAACCTATTCACATGTTAAGGTTCAAACAATGAATTCTCTTGAAACCCAACAACCTATGTTCTCAGTCACCAAGAAATTGCAATTCAACTTATTCAACAGAGTTTAAGTAAGAGCTCCACATACTCAACCATCATATAGTCTTCTATGATTGCTAACACTCACATTGTACACATGAGCAAAACATTTCAACCGGACCCATAGAAAGATAGGGGCTTATAATTTCGCCTCCCAACGTATTCACCTCAAGGGTGATGTCAACAACAATAACTCATGCTACCCATATCCAACTGGATATATGTGCCTAGATCTTTCCTCACCACATGATGCTTGCCAAAAGACAAAAATAAAAAGGAATAGAGAGAAAAACTTCAACTCTTTGCATAAAAGTAAATACTGAAAAGTAAAAGATAGGCCCTTCCCAGAGGGAAGTAGAGGTTGCCATGCGCTTATTTGTTTGTATGCTCAATCCCTTAGTGCAAAAGAACGTCACGTTATATTGCCCCTTGTGATAGCAACCTTTATTATGCAGTTTGTCGCTTTTATTGCTTTACCAACACAAGTTCGTACAACGCTCAATTTTCTCTTACACTTTTAGAAGCAATTTTCACTGCCTTACTGCACCGATGACAACTTACTTGAAGGATCTTGATCAATCCTTAGGTAGGTATGGTGGACTCTTGAAAATAAGATTTGGGTTTAATGGTTTTTGGATGCACAAGTAGTATCTCTACTTGGTTCATAATTTTTTTTGACTGGGAAACTGTGGGGCAAACCCCCACAGCAGATCAAAACCTTTATTAAAGCAAAGAAACAGGATACAAACGCCGATTACAAGGGGTAATCTACAAAGAGTAACTAAACTAAAAGAAGGAGGCAGGAAAGCCTTACTACACTAAGCCTTAAGGAGGGAGGAAGGAGATCCACTTGAGAAGGTCATCCTTGTAGGCAGATTTAATCCTATATTGCAACAAAGAGATATCATGCCTAAAAGCAGAATGCCATTTATAAAAACTAGCCCTCTCATTTCTGAAAACATTGGCATTTCGAATGATCCATATCTTCCAACATGCAGTGAACACTACTTCTGGAAAAAATGGCTTGTCAAAATCATTCCTAGCATGAATAACCACATCAGACATAGAGTGCCCTGCAGGCCATTCAATTTGAAGGTAATTCCAGACACGGACACTGAAATTGCAGTTGAAGAAGAGATGATCCCTGGTTTCTCGAACCTGCAGGGGGCAGAGCCTGCAATGCACTCCATCCTCCATGTGCCAATGCCTTCGTTCAACCATATCTTTAGTATTCAGCCTGTCCATGATCAGCATCCAGGCAAAAACCTTAATCTTGAGAGTACAAGAAGATTTCCATATCCAACAAAGCATAGGGTTGAAGGTTTCAAAGAGAAATGTGTGGGAGTAAAACATCTTGGGTCTAAACTGCTTGGATGAGTTCTGCCAAAACCACACATCCTTAGAGCCAGATACTCTGCCATGAGAGCCCAACATAGACTGAATCATGCCCAACTCCCCAAATGCTTGATCAGACATGGGGAGATGAAAATGCTGAACAATATCTTGGAAACTGAAGAATTCCTTGACTGTAATCCAAGGGTCCTTAACATAAGAAAAAAGCCTAGGAAACCTTGATTGCAGTGAAGAGACCTCAGCACCAATATTCCAGTTATCTGACCAGAACAAAGCAGTGTCACCATCATTAACCTCAACCCATGAGCATTCCCTAAAATTCATCATAACCTTGCAAATATCCTTCCACCAGAAAGAGCCATATGCAGATGTTCCTTGAGGCACCCTTTCATGGTAGTAGGAATTCCAAATGAGAGAAACCCAGGGAATATCTTTTTTATTGAGGAAATTACTGACATGTTTGAGAAGCAAGGCAACATTTTGTACCCCCAGATTGAGAATACCAAGACCATCCCTGTTTTTTGGCCTACAAATAAGCTCCCAAGCTGCAAGGGAGGGGGCAGGTTCATCTCTATTCTTCCTCCACAAACATTGCCTCTGAATTCTCTCTAACTGTTTGAGTATACCTGCTAGAACAGCCAAGCTACCCATGAAGAAAATAGGCATTGAGGACAGAGCAGAGTTCAGGAATTGTAGTCTCTCCCCTTGGTTAAGAAAAGAAGAACTAGCAGTCATTCTTCTTTCCATAGTCTACTAGGGGCATAAAGTCCACCATTTTGGGCCTTGTGGTTCCCACTGGCAGCCCAAGGTAGGTGAAAGGCATCTTTCCTATCTGACAACCAAAAGCAACGGCCAGATCATTCATGACAATAGGATCAACATTTATAGGGATGAGGAAAGATTTGTGATAGTTAACATCAAGGCCAGTGGACTGAGCAAACACTTGGAGCATATCTTTCAAGGCCAAAAGCTGAGTCCTATCAGCAGGCGAGATGATTAGATTATCATCAGCATATTGGATCACTGGGTAGTCCTGATCATGACAGGGGTTAGGCAGGTGAAGAATTCCTCTTCTGAACATGTCATTGATGACATATTGCAACAGGTCAGCATCAATAACAAAGAGTAGAGGAGAAACAGGGTCACCCTGCCTGACTCCCTTTTTACAAACAAATTTTCTCCCAGGGACTCCATTAAGAAGAACTGAAGAAGTGCCAGTGACCAGCAGCTGCTTCATCCAGAGAATCCATTCCTCATTAAAACCTTTGTGCCTAAGGATCTGAAAAAGCGCTTCATGTTCCAAAGAGTCAAAAGCCTTTTCAAAGTCCAACTTAAGAATTAGAATTGGCCTTTTAGATTGATGGCACTGATGCAAATACTCAAAAGTCCAGCCAATACAATCTTGAATTGTTCTGCTCTTAATAAAGCCATATTGGTTCTTGTGGATGCATTGAAGAATAAACTCTTGGAACCTATTAGCTGCCATTTTAGAGAGAAATTTCAGGCCCATACTAGTTAGGGAGATAGGCCTATAATCTCCAATCTCTTCAGGTGAAAGCTTTTTAGGTATAAGAGTAATGTAAGAATCATTAATGTTATCCAGGGTTGCAGTACCCTCATAGAATTCCTGTGCCAACTGATAAAAGTCCTTAGAAATAAGATGCCAGCACTTTTTGAAGAAAAGGCCATTGAAACCATCAGGGCCAGGGGCTTTATCAACAGGCATATGCTGAACCACCTTGTCCATTTCATCTTTTTCAAAAGGCTTGGTGAGAATGTCTAGGCCAGCCACAGGGGTGAGGAGAGTAGAGAGGTCGAACCCCATGACAATGCCCCTAGATGTGCCCATTCTGTTTTTAAAACAATTCCAGATGATTCCTTCCATTTGAGCATGATCATCGACAATAGTGCCATCAGGCAATTTGAGGCTTGCAATAGAGTTTCTCCTGTGCCTTTCAGTGGCCATGGCATGGAAAAACTTTGTATTTTCCCCTCCCACCTTAATGTATCTGACAGTACACCTTTTCTTCCAATAAAGGAACTCCAAATGAAGCAATTTCTCCAGGTGCACTTTGACAATTTTCCTGAAATTAAGCTCCTGGATAAACAGAGGCCTCCACTCTTCCAAGTCATCAAGGAGCAAAATAACATGGTTACATTTGGCAATGAGGAGCTTCAACTTTGAGACATTCATTTGCCATTTTTAAGGCACATTCTAAGATACTTGAATTTATCAGCAATTTTAGCAGTTATGTGCTCCTTCCTAGAAGGGATATTCCAAGACTTAGCAACACAATCCATAAATCCTTCCAATTCCAACCAGTAGTTCTCAAACCTAAAAAGATTTGACTTAGGGTAGATGTTTTGATTGTGACTACACAGGGAACATGGTCAGAAGAAGTCCTAGCAAGAGGGAGCACTTCAGTCATAGGATAGACAGATATCCAGTCTACAGATGTAAAAAACTAGTCTAATTGTTCCAGAAGTGGGCTATCTTGCATATTAGACCAAGTGAAAGCTCTTCCCTTGATGGGAAACTCCATGAGGCCCAAATGCCCAATAATCTCATTAAAGATGAACATATCATTCAGGTCCCCTCCAGGCAAATTCCTGTTATCTACGGATCTAATGAAATTAAAATCTCCTAAGAGCAGCCAATACTCACCAACAGGAATATTTAGATTATAGAGACAAGATACAAAATTGTCTCTGGCTTCACCCTGACAAGGTCCATAAACAGCAACCAGAGTCCATTTTTCATTGTTCTGTCTGGAAACAAACTCAACAACTATAGCAAACTGCTGAATTTGGATTAAAGTTCCAATTAAAACAGAGGAGTTCCAGACCACAATAATTCCCCCAGAGGCTCCCATTAAAGGAGAGCAAACAAAACTGTGAAATCTCTTGGGGCAGAAACTCTTAATTGACCTAGAGTCAAAAGATGAGCATTTGGTTTCTTGCAAACAGGCCACAACACACTGACTTTCATCGATTGGGGGCAAGCACCACATGTTGAAGGATATATGACGATATAACTTCTATGTGAATATGAACAAACATAAACCATTACGTTGTCTTCCTTGTCCAACGTCAACAATTTTGGCATATAATATTTTGATGGGGGCTCACAATCACAAAAGATTTCCATGATAGTGTATTTATATGTGAAAGTTCTCTTCCTTATACTAATTATTCGTGAATTGCTTGTATGACCAATATTGTGATTGTCAAGCCTCAAAAGATTTCACATTCTAAACCCAATGTGAAGCTACCACTAGGCATGCTATAATTTCGACTTCATGATATTCAATTCATTCAACAATTTACTCATAGGATATAAGTGAAGCACTGATACGTCTCCAACGTATCTATAATTTTTGATTGCTCCATGCTATTATATTATCTATTTTGGATGTTAATGGGCTTAATTTTACACTTTTATATTATTTTTGGGACTAACCTATTAACCGGAGGTCCAGCCCAAATTGCAGTATTTTTGCCTATTTTCGTGTTTCGCCGAAAAGGAATATCAAACGGAGTTCAAACGGAATGAAACCTTCGGGAGCGTTATTTTTGGACCAAACGTGATCTAGGAGACTTGGAGTGGACGTCAAGAAACAATCGAGGAGGCCACAAGGCAGGGGGTGCGCCCAACCCCTAGGCTCGCCCTCCACCCTCGTGGGCCCCTCGTTGCTCCACCGACCTACTTCTTCCTCCTATATATATATATATATCCATATACCCCGCAAACATCCAGGAGCACCACAAAACCCTATTTCCACCGTCGCATCCTTCTGTACCCAAGAGATCCCATCTTGGGGCCTTTTCTGGAGCTCTGCCGGAGGGGGCATTGATCACGGAGGGCCTCTACATCAACTCCATGGCCTCTCCGATGATGTGTGAGTAGTTTACTTCAGACCTTCGGGTCCATAGCTAGTAGCTAGATGGCTTCTTCTCTCTCTTTGGATCTCAATACAAAGTTCTCCTCGATTCTCTTGGAGATCTATTCGATGTAATCTTCTTTTGCGGTGTGTTTGTCGAGATCCGATGAATTGTGGGTTTATGATCAAGTTTATCTATGAACAATATTTGAATCTTCTTTGAATTCTTTTATGTATGATTGGTTTATCTTTGCAAGTCTCTTCGAATTATCAGTTTGGTTTGGCCTACTAGATTGATCTTTCTTGCAATGGGAGAAGTGCTTAGCTTTGGGTTCAATCTTGCGGTGCTCGATCCCAGTGACAGAAAGGGAAATGACATGTATTGTATTGTTTCCATCGAGGATAAAAAGATGGGGTTTACATCATATTGCATGAGTTTATCCCTATACATCATGTCATCTTGCTTAAGGCGTTACTCTGTTCTTATGAACTTAATACTCTAGATGCATGCTGGATAGCGGTCGATGTGTGGAGTAATAGTAGTAGATGAAGAATCGTTTCGGTCTACTTGTCACGGATGTGATGCCTATATACGTGATCATACCTAGATATTCTCATAATTATTCGCTTTTCTACCAATTTCTCGACAGTATTTTGTGCACCCACCGTAATACTTATGCTATCTTGAGAGAAGCCACTAGTGAAACCTATGGCCCTCGGGTCTATTTTCCATCATACAAGTTTCTAATCTACTTTATATTCCAATCTTTACTTTCAATCTATATCATAAAAATACCAAAAATGCTTATCTTATTATTGTCATCTCTATCAGATCTCACGCTTGCAAGTGGCCGTGAAGGGATTGACAACCCCTTTATCGCGTTGGTTGCGAGGTTCTTATTTGTTTGTGTAGGTACGAGGTGACTCGCGCGTGGTCTCCTACTGGATTGATACCTTGGTTCTCAAAAACTGAGGGAAATACTTACGCTGCTTTACTGCACCACTCTTTCCTCTTCAAGAGAAAACCAATGCAGTGCTCAAGAGGTAGCAAGAAGGATTTATGGCGCCGTTGCCGGGGAGATCTACGCCAAGTCAAGACATACCAAGTACCCATCACAACTCTTATCCTTCGCATTACATTATTTGCCATTTTCCTCTCGTTTTCCTCTCCCCCACTTCACCCTTGCCGTTTTATTTGCCCTTTTTCCGTTCGCCTTCTTCCCGTATGTACCTTTCTTTGTGTTTCCATGTGCCTTCTATTTGCTAGCATCTTTGCTTTCTAAAAATCTATTGATATGGATCCACTTAAAATGTTCTACTTGGATCATCTTCGATCCTTATGCGCTCGTGCTGAAACCACATCTATTGATATGTGAGTTTAATGATAATGAAATCTTATCTTCTTATGCAAAGGGTGTTTATAGTTACTATGATATCGAACAAATTGAAGAATTTGTTGCTTTTAAGGGTGCTTATGAAGTTTCTTCTTTGATTGAAAAGTATGATATTACTCTCTACGAATCCGAAATTTTTGACATACTTAAATATTGCTATGAAAACTATGCTCATAATGTCTATGTCAAAGAATTTATTGAAAGAATGACCGTCGCATCGGAAGAAAATAATGATATGAATGAATCTATAGAAAATTATGATTCCGATGATTTGATTGAAATATCCCTTGATGAACATGATGCTTTCTATTCTTGTGGCCATGATGCCAATATTTATGAAGATGAATTTGCTATAGTTCCTTATGTTAAACATGAGATCGTTGCTATTGCACACATACTTGATAGTTCCTTCGATGAAAAGCATGATGGCAATGATGTTAGTATAAATTCTATTAATTTCAATCGTTCTTATAATATGCAAAACCCTAAGCTCGGGGATGCTAGTTTTGCTATGTCTACTACTTGTTGCAATGATCGTGATTGGGGTGATTCTTCTTATGATCTTGAAAATTTATTTAAGCCCCATGATGGATATGAGATTGATAATAATGTTTGCAATATTATTGAAAGTGGGTTTGGAAGAGTGTCAACTTTAGATCCCACATATTTGGAGAATGTTCAATCTTATGAATTTTTTGATAAAAGTGGGTTTGGAGAGGTCATGACTTTAGTTAATTTTAATCCCACTATTTTGGAAGAGTGTCAACTTTGCATACATGTGGATCATGTTAAGAATATGTTTTTTGATAGCTATATTGTTGAATTTGCTTATGATCCTACATGTAATTATTATGAGAGAGGAAAATATGGTTGTAGAAATTTTCATGTTACTAAATTACCTCTCGTTATGTTGAGATTGCTATTGTTTCTTTCCGCTTCCTTGCATATGCTAGTTTTTGCTTTCCTTGATAATTTGTTTTCCTATAAGATGCCTATGCATAGGAAGTATGTTAGACTTACATGTGTTTGTCACGTGTTTTATGATGCTCTCTTTGTGCTTCAATTCTTGTCTTTCATGTGAGCATCATTGAAATCTTTTGCCTAGCTAAAAGGCTTTAAAGAAAAGCGCTTGTTGGGAGACAACCCAATATTTTTACTTGATGTTATTAAATAAATAATTTATATAGCCTCTTTTTTGGTTGTGTTTTTTGTGTTTAATTAGTGTTTTTGCCAAGTAGAACCGTTGGGAAGACTTGGGGAAAGTCTTTTTGATCTTGCTGTAAAAAATAGAAACTTTAGCGCTCACGAGAATTGCTGACATTTTTTATTGGAGAGTGATATTTCGTTAATTATTTTTGCATATGATTAATAGATAAATTCCTCACGTCTATAAATTTATTTTGGAATTTTTGGGGTTCCAGAAGTATTCGAAATCTACACATTACTACAGACTGTTCTGTTTTTGACAGATTCCGCTTTTCGTGTGCTGTTTGCTTATTTTGATGAATCTATGGCTAGTAATAGAGTTTATGAACCATAGAAAAGTTGGAATACATTAGGTTTAACACCAATATAAATAAATAATGAATTCATTACAGTACCTTGAAGTGGTGGTTTGTTTTCTTTTACTAACGGAGCTCACGAAGATTTTCTTTTCAGTTTTGTGTTGTGAAGTTTTCAAGTTTTGGGTAAGGATTTGATGGATTATGGAACAAGGAGTGGCAAGCGCCTAAGCTTGGGGATGCCCAAGGCACCCCAAGGTAAAATACAAGGACACCAAAAAGCCTAAGCTTGGGGATGCCCCGGAAGGCATCCCCTCTTTTGCCTCTGTTCATCGGTAACTTTACTTGGAGCTATATTTTTATTCGCCACATGATATGTGTTTTGCTTGGAGCGTCTTGGATGATTTGAGTCTTTGCCTTTTATTTTACCACAATCATCCTTTCTGTACACACCTTTTGAGAGAGACACACATGAATTGGAATTTATTAGAATACTCTATGTGCTTCACTTATATCTTTTGAGCTATATAGCTTTTGCTCTAGTGCTTCACTTATATCTTTTAGAGCACGGTGGTGGTTTCATTTTATAGAAATAATTGATCTCTCATTCTTCACTTATATTATTTAGAGAGTCCTTTATAACAACATGGCAATTTGATTTTAGGCATAATAAGAAGCTTTCATATAAGTGCATTGAATACTAAGAAAAGTTTGATACTTGATGATTGTTTTGAGATATGGAGATAGTGATATTAAAGTTGTGCTAGTTGAGTAGTTGTGAATTTGAGAAATACTTGTGTTGAAGTTTGCAAGTCCCGTAGCATTCACGTATGGTAAACATTGTGTAACAAATTTGAAACATGAGGTGTTATTTGATTGTCTTCCTTATGAGTGGCGGTCGGGGATGAGCGATGGTCTTTTCCTACCAATCTATCCCCCTAGGAGCATGCGCGTAATTCTTGGTTTTTGATGACTTGTAGATTTTTGCAATAAGTATGTTAGTTCTTTATGACTAATGTTGAGTCCATGGATTATACACACTCTCACCCTTCCATCATTGCTAGCCTCTTCGGTACTGTGCGTTGCCCTTTCTCACCTTGAGAGTTGGTGCAAACTTCACCGGTGCATCCAAACCCCGTGATACGGTACGCTCTATCACACATAAACCTCCTTATATCTTCCTCAAAATAGCCACCATACCTACCTATTATGGCATTTCCATAGCCATTCCGAGATATATTGCCATGCAAATTTCCACCGTTCCGTTTATTGTGACACGCATCATCATTGTCATATTGCCTTGCATGATCATGTAGTTGACATCATATTTGTGGCAAAGCCACCATTTGTAATTCTTTCATACATGTCACTCATGAGTCATTGCACATCCCGGTACACCACCGGAGGCATTCATATAGAGTCATATCTTGTTCTAGTATCGAGTTGTAAATAAATAGAAGTGTGATGATCATCATTAATAGAGCATTGTCCCAAAAAAAGGGCAATGCTACTATCCTTTTTGCACACTTGTGCTTCAAAGTAGCACCATGATCTTTATGATAGAGAGTCTCTTGTTTTGTCATTTTCATATACTAGTGGGAATTTTCATTATATAACTTGGCTTGTATATTCCAACAATGGGCCTCCTCAAGTGCCCTAGGTCTTCGTGAGCAAGCAAGTTGGATGCACACTCACTTAGTTTCTTTTGTTGAGCTTTCATACTTTTATAGATCTAGTGCATCCATTGCATGGCAATCCCTACTCCTTGCATTGACATCAATTGATGGGCATCTCCCTAGGCCATTAATTAGCCGCGTCGATGTGAGACTTTCTCTTTTTTTTGTCTTCTCCACGTAACCCCCTTTCATTATATTCTATTCCACCCATAGTGCTATATCCATGGCTCACGCTCAAGTATTGTGTGAAGGTTGAAAAAAGTTTGAGATTACTAAAGTATGAAACAATTGCTTGGCTTGTCATCGGGGTTGTGCATGATGAGAGCATTCTTGTGTGACGAAAATGGAGCATGACCAAACTATATGATTTTGTAGGGATGAACTTTCTTTGGCCATGTTATTCTGAGAAGACATGATTGCTTAGTGGGTATGCTTGAAGCATTATTATTTTTATGTCAATATTAAACCTTTATCTTGAATCTTTCAGATCTGAAAATTCATGCCACAATAAAGAAAATTGCATTGAGAAATATGTTGGGAAGCATTCCACGTCAAAAATTCTGTTTTTATCATTTACCTACTCGAGGACGAGCAGGAATTAAGCTTGGGGATGCTTGATACGTCTCCAACATGTCTATAATTTTTTATTGCTCCATGCTATTATATTGTCTATTTTGGATGTTAATGGGCTTATTTTTACATTTTTAAATTATTTTTGGGACTAACCTATTAATCGGAGGCCCAACCCAAATTACTATTTTTTTGCCTATTGTAGTGTTTCGCCGAAAAGGAATATCAAATGAAGTCCAAACGGAGTGAAACCTTCGGGAGCGTTATTTTTGGAACAGACATGATCCAGGAGACTTGGAGTGGACATCAAGACACAATTGAGGAGGCCACGAGGCAGGGGGCACGCCCACGCCCCTAGGCGCGCCCTCCACCCTCATGGGCCCCTCGTTGTTCCACCGACCTACTTCTTCCTCCTATATATATCCATATACCCCGCAAACATCCAGGAGCACCACGAAACCCTATTTCCACCGCCACAACCTTCTGTACCCAAGAGATCCCATCTTGGGGCCTTTTCCGGAGCTCCGCCGGAGGGGCTATTGATCACGGAGGGCCTCTACATCAACTCCATGGCCTCTCTGATGATGTGTGAGTAGTTTACTTCAGACCTTCGGGTCCATAGCTAGTAGCTAGATGTCTTATTCTCTCTCTTTGGATCTCAATACAAAGTTCTCCTCAATACTGTTGGAGATCTATTCAATGTAATCTTCTTTTGTGGTGTGTTTGTTGAGATCCAATGAATTGTGTGTTTATGATCAAGTTTATCGATGAACAATATTTGAATCTTCTCTGAATTCTTTTATATATGATTGGTTTATCTTTGCAAGTATCTTCGAATTATCAGTTTGGTTTGGCCTACTAGATTGATCTTTCTTGCAATGGGAGAAGTTCTTAGCTTTGGGTTCAATCTTGCAGTGCTCGATCCCAGTGACAGAAAGGGAAACGACACGTATTTTATTGTTGCCATCCAGGATAAAAAGATGGGGTTTACATCATATTTCATGAGTTTATCCCTCTACATCATGTCATCTTGCTTAAGGCATTACTCTGTTCTTATGAACTTAATACTCTAGATGCATGCTGGATAGCGGTCGATGTGTGGAGTAATAGTAGTAGATGCAGAATTGTTTCGGTCTACTTGTCATGGACGTGATGCCTATATACATGATCATACCTAGATATTCTCATAATTATTCGCTTTTCTATCAATTGCTCGATAGTAATTTTTTCACCCACCGTAATACTTATGCTATCTTGAGAGAAGCCACTAGTGAAACCTATTGCCCCGGGTCTATTTTCCATCATACAAGTTTCTAATATATTTTATATTGCAATCTATATCATAAAAATACCTAAAATACTTATCTTATTGTTATAATCTCTATCAGCTCTCACTCTTGCAAGTGGTCGTGAAGGAATTGACAACCCCTTTATCGCGTTGGTTGCGAGGTTCTTATTTGTTTGTGTAGGTACGAGGTGAATCGCACGTGGTCTCCTACTGGATTGATACCTTGGTTCTCAAAACCCGAGGGAAATATTTACGCTGCTTCACTGCACCACCCTTTCCTCTTCAAGGGAAAACCAACGTAGTGCTCAAGAGTTAGCAAGCACAAGAGTAAATGACATAGAAAAGAGCTTCGTTGACGGGATGTGAATGCTGCTTACTTACCCTCCGTGGCAACTATTTGAGGACTCTATTTTATTTAAAAACTTTCAGATCTAAGTATTTTATTAAAAAATCTAGCAAAACAAAATGAAATGACATTCCAACAATAGCACAACTCATGTGAAGAAGTAAAAACTTAGGCTCAACCGATACTAACCGATAATTGTTGAAGAAGAAAGGTGGGATGCCTACCGAGGCATCCCCAAGCTTAGATGCTTGAGACTTCTTGAAATATTTTCTTGGGGTGCCTTGGGCATCCCCAAGCTTGAGTTTTTGTGTCTCCTTAATTCCTATCATATCGCGGTTTTCCTGAATCTCAAAAGCTTCATCCACACAAAACTCAACAAGAACTCGTGAGATAGGTTAGTATAAACCAATGCAAAAACCTTATCATTCTCTACTGTAGAAAATCACTAAAATTATTATTCAACATTGCATACTAAATTCCTCTGCATATTTAATACTCCTATCCTCAAATAGAATCATTGAACAAGCAAACATATGCAAACAATGCAAACATAACAGCAATCTTCCAAAACAGTACAGTCTGTAAAGAATGCAAGAGTATCAATACTTACCTAACTCCAAAAATTATGAAAAATTACCATACTGTATAAAATTTATCAGATCTCATTTTGAAAAAAGTTTCAACATTTTATCAGATTCTGAATTTTCTAGGGAATTTTTGCAAAAGCGGTAAACTTTCTGTTTTCAAACAGCAACATGTATACTTGCAAAATAAGCATGGTAAAGGCTATCAATGCAACTTTTATTGAAATAAAAGATGCAAAACATTATTCTAAATAACAGCAATAAAATCCTAACTAAATAAATTGACGCTCCAAGCAAAACACATATGATGTGACGAATGAAAACATAGCTCTAAGTAAGGTTACCGATATTGTTGGAGACGAAAGAGGGGATGCCTTGAGCATCCGCAAGCTTAGTTGTTTGGATCTTCCTTGAATATTTCCTTGGGGATGCCTTGGGAATCCCCAATCTTAGGTTATTGTCACTCCTTATTCTCCTCATATCGATATCTCACCCAAAACTTGAAAACTTCAATCACACAAAACTTAACGGAACTTTGTGAGATAGGTTGGTATGACAAAGAGCAAACCATTCCGCTTTTGGTACTGCCAAAGACAAGATTCATAATTGTTCTCACACAATTCCTACTGTATCATATCATATCATTTCTACAATTTATATTTAGCAATATAAGCTATAGAAACTAGAAAACAAGCAAACTATGCATTGAAAACAGATTCTGTCAAAAACATAATAGATTATAGTAATTTGTACTTAAACCATACTTCTGCCACTTCACAAATTCTAAAAATTAGGACAACCCGAGAAATTTATCTATTAATCTTCTGCAAAAAGAATCAGCATTTTATTGCGCTTTTGTTAAAAATGAGAATTGTTTTCCTAAGCACAAAGGTTTTTGTTTTTCAGCAAAGATCAAATCAACTATCACCGTAAGCCATCCCAAAGGTCTTACTTGGCACTTTATTGAAACAAGTGCTATAAAACATGATTACTACAGTAGAAACACACAAAAACAGTAGGTATAAGTGTTGGGTTGTCTCCCAACAAGCTCTTTTCTTTTATGCCTTTTAAGCTAGGCATGCTGATTTCAATGATGCTCGCATAAAAGTAAAGAATTGAAACATAAAGAGAGCATCATGAAGCATATGACTAGCACATTTAGTTCTAACCCACTTCCTATGCATAGGGATTTTGTGAGAAAACAACTAATGGGAACAAGAATCAACTAGCATAGGAAGGCAACACAAGTGCAACTTTAAAACAATCAACACATAGAGAAGAAACTTGATATTATTGAGATATGTAAGAGCATAAGTTCCTTTCTCATAATAATTTTCAGTAGCATCATGAATGAATTCAACAATATAGCTATCACATACAACACTCGTTTCATGATGCACAAGCATAGAAGATTTATCACTCTTTATGGCATACATGTCATCATAATAATCATCATAGATAGCAACTTTATTATCATAGTCAATTGAAACCTCTTCCAAAATAGTGGATGTATCACTAAATAAGGTCATGACCTCTCCAAATCCACTTTCATCCATGTAATCATCATAAATAGGAGGCATGCTATCATCATAATAAATTTTCTTACTAGAAGCAGAAGGAATCAAAGGATCATATTCATTAAGCAAAGCATCCCCAAGCTTAGGACAAGCATTATTTCCAGCAAATAAATCTTCAAACATATCATACTCACTAAAACATAGCATCCCCAAGCTTGTGGTTTTGCATATCATCACAATCATTCTTTTCAATAGCATGAATGCACCAATAGTATAGCAAACATCATTATCATATTCTTCCAAGAAAGTGCTAAAAAGATTTTCAAGATCATAGTTGATATCGTTGTCTTCCCAATCATAATCATCACAACAAGCAATAGGCATAACAAAATCATCATCAATATCATCCTCCATCAACATATTTGATTCACTTTCATGAGGCACGATGGTGATGGGAGCAACATTATTTGGGAGAGATACCTTTTTACCTCTATTATTTCTTCTTTTCTTCTTATTCACCACACCATGTGTGGGTTTAATTAGTTTTTTCAAGCTTCTTGTTGAAGAGATTGATTGGATAGGAAACTCCTCCTCGTTACCTGATTCATCATAATAAACACTAGGAGGGTATTGGGAAATATTTTCCCTTTCATTAGTACTCTCTTCATATTCTATTGGTTTTCTTGACTTTAGATAGTTGGCAATATAAGGATTCTCAATGCAATTTACCGCACAAAACATATAAATTTCCTCTAGATCAAAGTCAAGAAATCTCTCGAGATTAAATTTGGAATACCCTTAGTTATACGTTTCATTTCTTCATACCCCAAAAGAAGACTAAGCTCTTAATGATGCTCAAGGGTAATCAAGTTATCATAATTTTTGGACATGATTTGATCATGAAAGAATTTGCATTGGAGATTTAAATGACCGTGTTCATTGCAAAGTTCACAAGGATGGCGAAAAAATTAAATCTTTTAGAACAATCATCTAGCCTCTCTTCCAACTTTTTAGTTTCTAAATATTTATGCTTCTTACAAAAGTTATCTTCCCTTTTTGGTGTGCATAGCACTCCCAATTTACTTCGCAAAAATTGACATGCTTATACGAAACATTTTTGTCATGACTTGTGCAATCATGCTCATCGTTCAAATATTTAGTGCCAAACATTTTATTGACTTCTTCTTCTAACAATTGAGCACAATTTGCCAATCCATCATTTTCAACAAAGATATTATAAAGATGATCAATAATATGATGCAACCTCAATTCCATTTTTATGTAGTTTTCTTTTTATAAACCAGACTAGTGATAAACAAGAAACTAAAAGATTCAATTGCAAGATCTAAAGATATACCTTCTGTCGATGGGAAACGACACCTATGGGGTCACTGGGATCCCTTCTACGGTTGGCGGGCACGGGGTTGGGCAAAGAGCAGGTCTAGCGGTCAGCACACAAATCATTTACCCAGGTTCGGGCCGCGGAGACGCGTAAAACCCTAGTCCTGCTATGATGTATATTTAGGTGTTCTTGTGTTCTTGAACTAGCTGTAGTGGCTCCCTAGTCCAAAAGATCCGAATCCCCCTCCAGTACGCCTCAGGCCTCCTTTTATAGACAAAAAGGGGTCGCCACAGTGGCACACATGAGGTGGAAAGGTGTATAGGGGCTGAGTATATCCCCTGGCATCGTCGGACAAACGCATTTAACACGCTGCCGACGTGCCCCTCTTGCTTTATTGGGGACAGCAAAGAAGCTCGTCCGAGCTGTTGTCGCCTCGCCTGGCTCCGACGCGCGTCCAAGCTGACGAGACGTTGTAGCGCCATGTTGGCTGGTTGCTGGGCTGGTACGGTGGTGGAGCCTTCACGAAGTTCTGCATGCCACCACACAGGTGCTTGCTGAGTTGGTGTAGAGGTCGCGCACTGCCATGCAGATGCCTGCCCAGCTGGTCGAGCTGCCAGCTGCATGGGAGCGGCAGTGGAGTCTTTGGCAGACATGGGCCTGGCTGCGGACCCGTGGGCCTCCTCGGCAAGGATCTTGCCGAGGCCCGGCAAGGGTCTCCCTGCGGCACAACGGTCATCCCTGGCAAGGATCTTGCCGGGGGTTTCGTGGTTTTCCTTGGCAAGGATCTTGCCAAGGATCATCGTCTTCTGGTTCTCATATGATCTTTTGTATCTATGATCTCTACGAAGATCTGCATGCCACCACAGAGGTGCCTTGCTACGTCTTGAGCTTACGTTGGTTTTCCCCGAAGAGGAAGGTATGATGCAGCAGAGTAGCGTAAGTATTTCCCTCAGTTTTTGAGAACCAAGGTATCAATCCAGTAGGAGGCCACGCTCAAGCCCCTCGTACCTGCACAAAACGATAGCTACTCGCAACCAATGCGATTAGGGGTTGTCAAGCCCTTCACGGTCACTTACGAGAGTGAGATCTGATAGATATAATATTTTTGGTATTTTTGATATAAAGATGCAAAGTAAAAAGTAAAGGCAAAGTAAAAAAGCAAAGCAAGATTAAAGTGATGGAGATTGATATGATGAGAATAGACCCGGGGGCCATAGGTTTCACTAGTGGCTTCTCTCAAGAGCATAAGTATTCTACGGTGGGTGAAGAAATTACTGTTGAGCAATTGACAGAATTGAGCATAGTTATGAGAATATCTAGGCATGATCATGTATATAGGCATCACATCCGTGACAAGTAGACCGAAACGATTCTGCATCTACTACTATTACTCCACTCATCGACCGCTATCCAGCATGCATCTAGAGTATTAAGTTAAAAATAGAGTAACACCTTAAGCAAGATGACATGATGTAGAGAGATAAATTCATGCAATATTAAATAAACCCCATCTTGTTATCCTCGATTGAAATGATGTAATACGTGCCTTGCTGCTCTTTTGTCACTGGGAAAGGACACCACAAGATCAAACCCAAAGCTAAGCACTTCTCCCATGGCAAGAACTACCAATCTAGTTGGCCAAACCAAACGGATAATTCAAAGAAACTTGCAAATATAACCAATCATACATAAAAGAATTCAGAGAAGATTCAAATATTATTCATAGATAGACTTGATCATAAACCCACAATTCATCGGTCTCAACAAACACACCGCAAAAAGAAGATTACATCGAATAGATCTCCACAAGAGAGGGGGAGAACTTCGTATTGAGATTCAAAGAGAGAGAAGAAGCCATCTAGCTACTAACTATGGACCCGAAGGTCTGAGGTAAACTACTCACACTTAATCGGAGGGGCTAGGATGATGTAGAAGCCCTCTGTGATGACGGCCCTCTCCAGCGGAGCTCCGTAACAGGCCCCAAGATGGGATCTCGTGGATACAGAAAATTGCGACGGTGGAATTAGGATTTTGGCTCCTGTTCTGATCGTTTGGGGGTACGTGTGTATATATAGGAGGAAGAAGTACGTCGGTGGAGCACCGAGGGGCCCACGAGGCAAGGGGCGTGCCCTGGGGGGCGCCCCCACCCTCGTGACCTCCTCTTTGACTCCTTGGAGTAGGGTCCAAGTCTCCTGGATCACGTTCGGTGAGAAAATCACGTTCCCGAAGATTTCAGTCCGTTTGTACTCCATTTGATATTCTGTTTCTCCGAAACACTGAAATAGGCAAAAAACAACAATTCTGGGCTGGGCCTCCAGTTAATAGGTTAGTCCCAAAAATAATATAAAAGTGGAAAATAAAGCCCAATATAGTCCAAAACAGTAGATAATATAGCATGGAGCAATCAAAAATTATAGATACGTTGGAGACGTATCAGGCATCCCCAAGTTTAATTCCTGCTCGTCCTCGAGTAGGTAAATGATAAAAAGAGAATTTTTGATGCGGAGTGCTACTTGGCATAATTTCAATGCAAATCTTCTTAATTGTGGTATGAATATTCAGATTCAAAAGATTCAAGACAAAAGTTAATATTGACATAAAAATAATAATACTTCAGGCATACTAATAAAGCAATTATGTCTTCTCAAAATAACATGGCCAAAGAAAGTTATCCCTACAAAATCATATAGTCTGGCTATGCTCTATCTTCACCACACAAAGTATTTAAATCATGCACAACCCCGATGACAAGCCAAGCAATTGTTTCATACTCTAACTTTTTCAAAACTTTTTCAATCTTCACGCAATACATGAGCGTGAGCCATGGATATAGCACTATAGGTGGAATAGAATGGTGGTTGTGGAGAAGAAAAAAAGGAGGGGAAGATAGTCTCACATCAACTAGGCATATCAACGGGCTATGGAGATGCCCATCAATAGATATCAATGTGAGTGAGTAGGGATTGCCATGCAACGGATGCACTAGAGCTATAAATATATGAAAGCTCAAAAAGAAACTAAGTGGGTGTGCATCCAACTTGCTTGCTCATGAAGACCTAGGGCAATTTGAGGACGCCCATCATTGGAATATACAAGCCAAGTTCTATAATGTAAAATTCCCACTAGTATATGAAAGTGATAACATGAGAGACTCTCTACTATGAAGATCATGGTGCTACTTTGAAGCACAAGTGTGGTAAAAGGATAGTAGCATTGCCCCTTTTTTAATTTTATTTGGCCTTTCCTTTTTTTATTTGGCCTTCCCCTTTTTTTTCATTTGGCCTTTCTCTTTTTTTGGCCTTTCTTTTTTTTATTTGTGACGATGCTCTATCAAATGATGATCATCATACTTTTATTTATTTACAACTCGATTACTAGAACAAAGTATGACTCTATATGAATGCCTCCGGCGGTGTACCGGGATATGCAATGAATCAAGAGTGACAAGTATGAAAAATTATGAACGGTGGTGTTGCCACAAATACTATGTCAACTACATGATCATGCTAAGAAATATGACAATGATGAATGTGTCATGATGAACTAGATGGTGGAAAGTTGCATGGCAATATATCTCGGAATGGCTATGGAAATGCCATAATAGGTAGGTATGGTGGCTGTTTTGAGGAAGGTATATGGTAGGTGTATGATAGCAGTGAAAGGTGCGCGGTATTAGAGAGGCTAGAAAAGGTGGAAGGGTGAGAGTGCGTATGATCCATGGAATCAACATTAGTCATAAAGAACTCATATACTTATTGCAAAAATCTAGAAGTTATCAAAGCAAAGTATTACGCGCATGCTCCTAGGGGGATAGATTGGTAGGAAAAGACCATCGCTCATCCCCGACCGCCACTCATAAGGAAGATAATCAATAAATAAATCATGCTCCGACTTCATCACATAACGGTTCACCATACGTGCATGCTACGGGAATCACAAACTTTAACACAAGTATTCTTTAAATTCACAACTACTCAACTAGCATGACTTTAATATTATCACCTCCATATCTCAAAACAATTATCATGCTTCAATCTTTTCTTAGTATTCAACAGACTCAAAAGAAAGTTTCACAAATCTTGAATACCAAGCATATTGTTATTAAGCAAATTACCATGCTATTAAGAGACTCTCAAAATAATTTAAGTGAAGCATGAGAGATCAATAGTTTCTTTAAAACAAATCCACCACCGTGCTCTAAAAGATCTATGTGAAGCACATAGAGAAAAATTATAATGCTCAAAAGATATAAGTGAAGCACATAGAGCAAAACTACTTAGCTCAAAAGATATAAGTGAATCACAGAGAGCAAAACTACTTAGCTCAAAAGATATAAGTGAAGCACACAGAGCAAAACTACTTAGCTCAAAAGATATAAGTGAAGCACATAGAGTATTCTATCAAAATGTATGGCTCTCTCAAAAGGTGTGTACAGCAAGGATGATTGTGGAATACTAAGACACAAAGACACAAATAATACAAGACGCTCCAAGTAAAACACATATCATGTTGGTGAATAAAAATATAGCTCCAAGTAAATTACCGATGGAAGTGGACGGAAGAGGGGATCCCTTCCGGGGCATCCCCAAGCTTTGACTTTTTGGTGTCCTTGTATTATATTGGGGGTGCCATGGGCATCCACAAGCTCAGGCTCTTGCCACTCCTTGTTCCATAATCCATCACAAGAATTCACCCAAAACTTTAAAACTTCACAACACAAAACTTAAAGCAGAAAACTCGTGGGCTCCGTTAGCGAAAGAAAACAAAAGACCACTTCAAGGTAATGTAATGAACTCATTATTTATTTATATTGGTGTTAAACCTACTGTATTCCAACTTCTCTATGGATTATAAACTATTTTACTAACCATAGATTCATCAAAATAAGCAAACAACACACGAAAAACAGAATCTGTCAAAAACAGAACAGTCTGTAGTAATCTGTATCTAGCGCAAGATCTGGAACCCCAAAAATTCTAAAATAAATTGATGGAAGTGAGGAATTTATCTATTAATCATCTTAAAAAAGAATTAACTAAATAGCACTCTCCAAATAAAAATTACAGAAGTTCTTGTGAGCGCTAAAGTTTCTGTTTTTTACAACAAGTTCAACAAGACTTTCCCCAAGTCTTCCCAACGGTTATACTTGGCACAAACACTAATTAAACACAAAAAAACACAACCAAAATAGAGTCTAAATAATTTATTTATTACTAAACAGGAGCAAAAAATAAGGAATAAAAATAAAATTGGGTTGCCTCCCAACAAGCGCTATCGTTTAACGCCCCTAGCTAGGCATAAAACCGAGGATAGATCTAGGTATTGCCATCTTTGGTAGGCAATGCATAAGTGGCTCTCATGATAGTTTCATATGGTAATTTTATTTTCTTTATTGGAAATTGTTCCATGCCCTTTTTAATGGAAATTGAAATCTAATATTCCCTTCCTTCATATCAATAATCGCACCAACCGTTCTAAGGAAAGGTCTACCAAGAATAATAGGGCAAGAAGGATTGCAATCTATATCAAGAACAATGAAATCTACAGGCACATAATTCCTATTTGCAACAATAATAACATCATTAATTCTTCCCATAGGTTTCTTAATAGTGGAATCCGCAAGATGCAAGTTTAGAGAGCAATCATCAAAATTACGGAAATCTAGTAAATCACACAAAGTCTTGGGAATAGTGGAGACACTAGCACCCAAATCACACAAAGCATAAAACTCATGATCTTTAATTGTAATTTTAATAGTTGGTTCCCACTCATCATAGAGTTTTCTAGGGATATAAACTTTCAACTCAAGTTTTTCTTCATAAGATTGCATCAAGGCATCAACAATATGTTCGGTGAAGGCTTTATGTTGACTATAAGCATGTGGAGAATTTAGCACAGATTGCAACAAGGAAATACAATCAATTAAAGAGCAACTTTCATAATTAAATTCCTTGAAATCCAATATGGTGCGTTTAGCAACATCTAGATTTTTATTTCTTTCAATCCCACTTTCATCAATTTCATCATTAAGATCTAAATACTCCGAATTTTTAGAACGCCTTCTAGGTAAAGGAAGATCATATTCAGTTTCATCAAGATTCATATTGCAAAACAAAGATTTAATAGGGGACACATCAATAACTTTTAGATCTTCATCTTGATTTTCATAGGAATTGGAGGAACACGCTTTAATAAAGGCATCTTTGGAAGCACGCATCCTAGCGGTTCCTTCCTTGCACTCATCAATGGAAATTCTCATGGCTATGAGAGACTCATTGATATCATGCTTAGGAGGAATAGATATAATCTTTAAAGAATCAATCTCAAGAGAAATTCTATCAACGTTTCTAGCCAAATCATCAACTTGAAGCAATTTCTCTTCAAGGAAAGCATTAAAATTCTGTTGTGAATTCATAAATTATTTAACATTATTCTCAAATTTAGAGGGCATCTTATTATAATTTCCACAAGAGTTGGTGTAGGAATTCCCATAATTATTAGAAGGATTACTAGGATATGGCCTAGGATTAAAATTCCCTCTATAAGCGTTGTTACCAAAATTATTCCTACCAACAAAATTCACACCCATAGATTCATTGTTATTCTCAATCAAAGTATACAAAGGCATATCATTAGGATCAGAAGAAATACTCTTAGTAGCAAATAATTTCATAAGTTCATCCATCTTTCCACTCAACACATTAATTTCTTCGTGCTCACGCACTTTTTTATTAGAAGATCTTTCAGTATGCCATTGAGAATAATTAACCATAATATTATCTAGGAGTTTAGTAGCATCTCCTAAAGTGATTTACATAAAAGTGCCTCCCGCGGCCAAATCTAAAAGATTTCTAGAAGCAAAATTCAATCCAGCATAATTTTTTTGTATAATCATCCACAAATTCAAACCATGAGTAAGGCAATTACGTATCATTAATTTCATTCTCTCCCAAGCTTGTGCAACATGTTCATGATCAAGTTGTTTAAAGTTCATAATATCGTTTCTAAGAGAGATGATCTTAGCGGGAGGAAAATACTTAGAGATAAAAGCATCTTTGCGCTTGTTGCATGAATCAATACTATTTTTAGGCAAAGACGAAAACCAAGCTTTAGCACGATCTCTAAGCGAAAAAGGAAATAGCTTCAATTTAACGACATCATTATCGACATCTTTTTTCTTTTGCATATCACATAAATCAACGAAGCTATTCAGATGAGTAGCAGCATCTTCACTAGGAAGGTCGGCGAATTGATCTTTCATAACAAGATTCAACAAAGTAGTATTAATTTCACAAGATTCAGCATCAGTAAGAGCAGCAATCGGAGTGCTAAGGAAATCATTATTATTGGTATTGGTGAAGTCACACAATTTAGTATTATCTTGAGCCATCGCGACAAACAAGCAATCTAACACACGAGCAAACAAAAAGCAAGCGGGCAAAAGAGGCAAATAGAGAGGGAGGATAGAGAGAGAGAGGGCGAATAAAATGGCAAGGGTGAAGTGGGGGAGAGGAAAACGAGAGGCAAATGGCAAATAATGTAATGCAAGAGATAGGGATTGCGATGGGTACTTGGTATGTTGACTTTTTGCGTAGACTCCCCGACAATGGCACCAGAAATTCATTGTTGCTATGTCTTGAGCTTGCGCTGATTTTCCCCGAAGAGGAAGGGATGATGCAGCAGAGTAGCGTAAGTATTTCCCTTAGTTTTTGAGAACCAAGGTATCAATCCAGTAGGAGGCCATGCTCAAGTCCCTCGTACCTGCACAAAACGATAGCTACTCGCAACCAACGCGATTAGGGGTTGTCAAGCCCTTCATGGTCACTTACGAGAGTGAGATCTGATAGATATAATAATTTTGGTATTTCTGATATAAATATGCAAAGTAAAAAGTAAAGGAAAAGTAAAAAAGCAAAGCAAGATTAAAGTGATGGAGATTGATATGATGAGAATAGACCCGGGGGCATAGGTTTCACCAGTGGCTTCTCTCAAGAGCATAAGTATTCTACGATGGGTGAACAAATTACTGTTGAGCAATTGACAGAATTGAGCATAGTTATGAGAATATCTAGGCATGATCATGTATATAGGCATCATGTCCGTGACAAGTAGACCGAAACGATTCTGCATCTACTACTATTACTCCACTCATCGACCGCTATCCAGCATGCATCTAGAGTATTAAGTTAAAAACAGAGTAACGCCTTAAGCAAGATGACAAGATGTAGAGAGATAAATTCATGCAATATGAAATAAACCCCATCCTGTTATCCTCGATGGCAACGATGCAATACGTGCCTTGTTGCCCCTTCTGTCACTAGGAAAGGACACTCCAAGATTGAACCCAAAGCTAAGCACTTCTCCCATGGCAAGATCTACCAATCTAGTTGGCCAAACCAAACAGATAATTCGAAGAGACTTGCAAAGATAACCAATCATACATAAAAGAATTCAGAGAAGATTCAAATATTATTCATAGATAGACTTGATCATAAACCCACAATTCATCGGTCTCAACAAACACACCGCAAAAAGAAGATTACATCGAATAGATCTCCACAAGAGAGGGGGAGAACTTTGTATTGAGATTCAAAGAGAGAGAAGAAGCCATCTAGCTACTAACTATGGACCCGAAGGTCTGAGGTAAACTACTCACACTTCATTGGAGGGGCTAGGATGATGTAGAAGCCCTCCGTGATGACGTCCCTCTCTGGCGGAGCTCCGGAACATGCCCCAAGATGGGATCTCGTGGATACAGAGAGTTGCGGCGGTGGAATTAGGTTTTGGCTCCTGTTCTGATCGTTTGGGGGTACGTGTGTATATATAGGAGGAAGAAGTACGTCGGTGGAGCACCGAGGGGCCCACGAGGCTGAGGGCGCGCCCTAGGAGGGGGGGGGGCCAACCTCGTGACCTCCTCTTTGAATCCTTGGAGTAGGGTCCAAGTCTCCTGGATCACGTTCGGTGAGAAAATCACGTTCCCGAAGATTTTATTCCATTTGGACTCCGTTTGATATTCTGTTTCTCCAAAACACTGAAATAGGCAAAAAAACAGCAATTCTGGGCTGGGCCTCCGGTTAATAGGTTAGTCCCAAAAATAATATAAAAGTGGAAAATAAAGCCCAATATAGTCCAAAATAGTAGATAATATAGCATGGAGCAATCAAAAATTATAGATACGTTGGAGACGTATCATGCCTCCTGAGCCTTGGTTCCAATATGGTGTTGGAACCTCTTGGGCTCAAGGGTGGCGCGCTCTGCTGGCGTCAGGCAAGTTGCCCCGGCAAGGATCTTGCTGGGGCTGCGGAAGCCACCCCGGCAAGGGTCTTGCCGGGGGAGTCCACCTCGCCACCTTGCTCGCTTTGCGCCTCTGGTCTTGGTGTTGCTTTGGTCGTCTTGTGCTCCGGCATCCCTCCTCTGCCCTACTTAGTGTGGCCATGCGCGCGGCTCTGACTGCCCGTGCACAAGTAAAGGGGTGCAAAAGGAGAGCCCCTACTTTTGTACACTGACATGAGCCCCCGGGCCTGGGCCACACATAAGCGCGACACGTTGTTGGGCTAGGCCTAGAATGGTGCGCGGGCAGGTGGGGCGGACTTTTTCGCAGTAACTTCTCCGTCCGCTGCGCTTGCCCACGACCCGCGTTGAACGCGCGACCTGGAGGGTCATGCATGACGTGGGGGTCGTGCGTGGGGCGGTTTCCGCACGCATGCGTCACATCGTGGTAAAGAGGCGGCCTGCGCCTTCCCCGTAAAAGGAACAACCGCGGGCACGCTGCTCATTTACCCTCTGTGTCTTCTCTAATCTTGGAACCGCCGTCCCATCCTTCCTCCTCCTCAAGCCCTTGCTCTCGCTCGCTGCCACCGCGTTTTCGCTGCCCTTTCTCCTCCACCTCTTGCATCCGCCATGGCACCCAAAACCAGCAAGAGCAAAGGAGTGGCCAGGGACACTGGTGGGATGGAGCCGCCTGTAACACCCACGATGTGGCTATATCTCCCACGTGTCGGAGCACGACTTAGAGGCATAACCACATAGTAGGCATGTCGCAAGAGGGGTAATCTTTACACATCCCATGTACTGAATAAGAAAGAGATAAAGAGTTGGCTTACAATCGCCACTTCCCACAATACATGAATATAGCATTACATCATCCAGAATACAATCAAGGTCCGACTACGGAACCAAAATAAAGACAACCCCAAATGCATAGATCCCCGATCGCCCCAACTAGGCTCCACTACTGATCGTCCGGAAAGGAAACATAGTAACTTCCAGAATCCTCGTCGAACTCCCACTTGAGTTCGGTAGCGTCCCCTGCACTGGCATCATCGGCACCTGCATCTGGTTTTGGAAGTAATCTGTGAGTCACGGGGACTCAGCAATCTCACACCCTCGCGATCAAGACTATTTAAGCTTAAAGGGAGGAAAAGGTAGTGAGGTGGAGCTGCAGCAAGCACTAGCACATATGGTGGCTAACTTACGCAAAAGAGAGCGAGAAGAGGAGCAAAGCACGGGCGAGAAGCTAAAAATATCAAGAAGTGATCCTGAAACTACTTATGTTCAAGCATAACACGAGACCGTGTTCTCTTCCCGGACTCCGCCGAAAAGAGACCATCACGGCTACACACGCGGTTGATTCATTTTAATTAAGTTAAGTGTCAAGTTTTCTACAATCGTATATTAACAAATTCCCATCTGCCCATAACCGCGGGCATGGCTTTCGAAAGTACAAAACCCTGTAGGGGTGTCCCAACTTAGCCTATCACAAGCTCTCACGGTCAACGAAGGATATTCCTTCTCCTAGGAAGACCCGATCAGACTCGGAATCCCGGTTACAAGACATTTCGACAATGGTAAAACAAGACCAGCAAAGCCACCCGAATGTGCCGACAAATCCCGATAGGAGCTGCACATATCTCGTTCTCAGGGCACACCGGATTGTCCAAACTTCCGGTAGGCCAGCCCAGAGTTGCCCCTGGTGGCCACCGGCGGCTGACAGGTTGGACCAACACTCAGAGGAGCACTGGCCCGGGGGTTTAAAATAAAGATGACCCTTGAGTCCGCGGAACCCAAGGGAAAAAGGCTTAGGTGGCAAAAGGTAAAACCAAGGTTGGGACTTGCTGGAGGAGTTTTATTCAAGGCGAACTGTCAAGGGGTTCCCATTATAACCCAACCGCGTAAGGAACGCAAAATCAAGGAACATAACACCGGTATGACGGAAACTAGGGCGGCAAGAGTGGAATAAAACACCAGGCATAAGGCCGAGCCTTCCACCCTTTACCAAGTATATAGGTGCATTAGAGTAAACAAGATATAATAATGATATCCCCAAAATAAACATGTTCCAACAAGGAACAAACTTCATCTTCACCTGCAACTAGCAACGCTATAAGAGGGGCTGAGCAAAGCGGTAACATAGCCAAACAACGGTTTGCTAGGGAAGGTGGGTTAGAGGCTTGACATGACAATATGGGAGGCATGATATAGCAAGTGGTAGGTATCGCGGCATAGCAATAGAAGTGGTAGGTATGCGAACAACTTGCAAGCAAAGATAGAAGTGATTTCAAGGGTATGGTCATCTTGCCTGCAAAGTTCTCCGAGTCGACGAAAGCTTGATCCTCGTAAGCGTACTCAACATGGTCCTCGATCATGTAATCGTCTCCCGGCTCTACCCAAAGCAAGAACACAAGCAAAGGAAACAACAATCAACCATGGTGCAATGCGCAAGCAACATGATGCAAAACATGACATGATATGCGGGATGTGATATGCAATGCATATGCGAGCTTCGGAAGGAAAATATTGAACCAGGCATCAACTTGGCAAACTAAATGTGCCGCTGGAAAGATGAGATGATTTCGGTCGAAATCTATATAAAGATCACCGGAATCGGATGCACGGTTTGCAAATGGCAAGCCAAACAAGAATGGCACAATTCTGCGATTAACAGCACGATGCCATCTAGAATGCAACAAGAAACTAAGCTACTGCACTCCAACATAGCAACAAAGCACATGGCAGTGATCTACTCAAGATGCTTGACAAAAGATGAACACTGAGCTACAGTTAAATCACACAAAGAGCAGGTTCAAACAAGCATGACAAAAGTGCAAAAGATATCAGCTTCACAGACTTGGTGAAAATACTAACATGTCAGGATTTAACACCAGGAAGCAATGTTTAGAACAAGTAAACAACATGGTACAGGAACAGAACATAGAAATAAAAGGCATGGCATGAATCTACTCAAAGCATATAACAAAAGTCCCTTACTGACCATAAGCCAAAAAGGATCAGAAGATATGATGGCACCCATGTAAACATAGCAAGTTTCGTTAACAGATTCAGACTTAGCAGAAAACTGGACATTGCAAAAACAGAATTATGAAGGCCTCTTTGCGAGCTTGATTCACTCATCACAAAGCCTTGCATGACAAACCAAGCATACTATCAGCAAGAAGACATGATCATGAATCCAAGCAAAGCAAGAACAAGTTCATAGCATGTATAGATCAACTACAACAACCTTGGCAAAACTGATTAACATGTAAACAATCTGCTAGGAACATTTTGTAGCAAGAGTAGAGAAAGATTAAGTCATGTTAGGATACTCCATAAATGCAAGCAGGGACACAGATGGATAGAGCATAACCATATGTCCAAATCATCCTTACTGAACATACTCAAAAGAAGCATGGATCTCACTGTAGCAACATGAATACGTGTCATAACAATAACATCAAGGAAAATGACTGTGAAATTCGAAGTCCCTGAAATCAGCAATATTACGAGAGCTACTCTGCATGCTTGTGCTAGTCACCACATTGATCACAAAAATACATGGAATACACCCCTGTAAAGATGGCATGGCATAGCCCAAAACACATGTAGAACTCATGCCCATATGCAGCACACAACAAATGTAGCAAAAATGACAAATGCTCATACTCTACTAAGAATCAGCACCTAACATTTTATAGCACTCTTGCATCAACAATTTGGGCATTAATATGGACTCAAACAATCATGGCACAATGAAACAAAGTGAAGAGCACATCTTGATGAACATTTTGATATATTGCACGCACAAAATGGAGCTACGGTCACAGAGTTATGATGCAATGAACATGGGCTGAAAATGCAATATAAAATGACTTAGAGGAATTTCGAAGTCAACCCTAGGGTTTCCCAGATTCAGATCTGGCGCACGCGGAACCCGAGGTTCACCGGAACTCGCCGGAGTTGAAGCGGAGGGAGGCCGGCGACGAGGGAGGGGAGGCCGGGGAGGTCGGTCCGGCCGAAGATGCGGCGAGGCGGCGGCGGGCGAGGCGCCCGGCGACGGCAGCGCAGTGGCACCCGGCGAGGCGAGGAGCAGCGCAGCCGGCGGCGAGCGCGGCCGGCGGGGCGGAGGAGAGCGGGCGGAGGGTGCGTGGAGGAGAGCGGGCGCGCGGGGGAGAGACGCAGGCTCGTGGGGGCCCGCCGTGGGCCGAGCGGGCCGGCGCGGTGGCGGGCGGTGGCGCGCCACATGGCAGGTTGTGACTGGCTCAGGGCGGCAGCGCGATTTCGTCCGGCGGCGCGGAGGGGAATTTTAGGGTTTTTGGACTGCGGGATTTCGGCGGGAGGCATCAATTTATAGGTAGAGGGAGCTAGGAGAGTCCAAATGGAGTGCGGTTTTCAGCCACGCAATCGTGATCAAACGGCCGAGAGGATGGAGGGGGTTTGGATGGGTTATTGGGCCACTTTGGAGGGGTGTTGGGCTGCAACACACACGAGGCCTTTACGGTTCCTCGGTTAACCGTTGGAGTATCAAACGAACTCCAAATGGCACGAAACTTGACAGGCGGTCTACCGGTGGTGTACCAAGGCCGCTTGGCAAATCTCGGTCCATTCCGAGAAAGTTTCACACCCGCACACGGAAAGAGACAAAAGGGGGCGCCGGAGGACGTAGGAGTGTCGGATTGCAAAACGGACAACTTGGAAAATGCTCGGATGCATGAGACGAACACGTATGCCAATGCGATGCTCATGATGACATGATATGAAAAGGATGACATGAACAAAATGCAAAACGAAGACAAAACCCAACCACGAGGGAATCACATAACTTAACGCCAAAAATGGCAAGAGTTGGAGTACAAATATGGCAGGTTACATTCGGGGCGTTACACCGCCGGAGAGCGAGTCGGTGGCGCAGCGGACACAACTCACCTACTTCCCCTCGACGGTCGACGCGGTCCACCTCCGGGACAACTTCAGGCCCCTTTGGGGGTGCAATATAGGGGGAGAGTCAACGGGGCATCCGGCCACGCGCGTCATCCCCGCCGATTGCGCCAAGGCCGCACCAAATTGGTACCCATTCTTCGTCGACTACTTTTCCTGCGGCCTCTGCCCCCTTTCTCTGATTTCTTCAACGACATCATGCACACCTACGGCTTCCACCTTCTGGATTTCAGTCCAAATGTCGTGGCGTGCATAGCTCTTTTTGCCCATCTCTGTGAGGGCTTCGCCGGAGTGCTTCCCAGCACGGCGCTCTTCCGCCACTACTTTTATCCCTAGATCCAGAAGGGAGGCGCCATCTCCGGTTGTGTCACTTGGATCCCAAGGCCCCTTGAGAAGGGGACGTATCCAGAGGGCGCCCAAAAGGAGAGCTGGGAGGAGTGGCCGAGCCGGTAGTGCTAGATTGAGGAGGAGGAACCTCAGGAGTTTTGCTAAGTTCGTTAGACGCCGCCAGTTCGTAGAGATGACTAGGGCGGCGCCGACGCCCAGGACGGGAGGCTCACGGTCGCCACCACCAGGATCCACCGCCTCGCCACTGCCGGGCTCACCCTGGAGATCATTGGGACGGATTTCATCCACCGCCGCATCGCTCCTCTACACAACAAGGGGAGGCCCGCTTGGCTTTCAGCAACGCGACTGACATCATGCGGCTCCGCCCCGGTCTGAACCACAACTTCACGGTGATGGGGCACACCCACTTCTGCCAGCGACTCTTCCAGCTCGACATGAGTCACGACAGCAGGGCCGAGAGGGCCGGCAAGGCCACGAAGGCCGGCAAGGTCGCCAAGGGGCCCTTGTTTTGGTTGCCGGCGGGGGTGGTCCTGCTGAGCAACAACTCTCGCCAAACCCACATCATTGCCATGATGCCGGACTTCAATGAGCACGACCTTGACCCGAATTGGGCCGAGCCGGAGGAGGATCAGGTGCAGGAGTTCTTTGACACCTTGGTGGAGAAGTACGTCCGCGAGGAGCCGTGGCTCATCCAGGACACCACCCAGGCGGAGCTGGACTACATCATCGCCAAGGCGACGGAGGCGGAGCTCAGCAAGGAGGCCGGCAGCGCTAGCGGCGTGGAGGACGAGGCCGCGACGGCCGCGGAGGAGAAGGAGCTCGCCAAGTGGGCGAAATCCGTTGGGGAGGCTAGCAGCGCCGGCACCGGGGTCCCTCTCATCGAAGATGACGTCGATGAGTCGTCTGAGGAGGAGGCCGAGGCTGTCAAGCCTCCGGCCACGGGGAGAGGGCGTGTCCTGCGGCGGACCGTCTCTGGCAAGCTGGTCCGGTCCGGCAGGACCGCAGAACCGCAACAACCTTTGGAGGCGCCCATGCGCCAGACGAGGGCCGTGGCGGCGGGGAAGGCAGTGAAGGTTGCGGTGGTGAAGAAGAAAGCAGCTGCCCCTTCTCGTCCAAGCGTCCCCCAACTCCACCTGCTTCCCCTCCTCCCGCAGGTGACGACACAGAGGTCTTCTTTGACCTCGGGTCTCTTAGCCCGAGGAGGAAGAGGAAGGCCGCGGAAGAAGAGGCGGAGGATGAGTAAGTGTCTCGTCTTTTGTCATCTCCGTCCCCTCGGACCGTGCCACTTTTCTTGACTTGTCTTCATCTTCGCAGGGATAGGGAGACGCTAGCGCAGAGGGTGGCGAAGAGGGCCAAGGCCTCGGTGGGCAGCTAGCCCCCGGAGGGCACCTCGAGTATGCCCCTGGTGGTGGTGGAGAGCAACCCGGAGAGCATCCCACGGCGCAGCCCCCAGCGTGCGTTCATCACTCACTCCCCACTAACATGCGCTGGGGCACGATTTCTTGGTACTGACCTTGCCATGGTTGTAGGAGGAGAACGGCAGTAGGAGGAGCCACTGAGGCCCACCCTCAACACGCCGCCCCGGCAAGGGCGCCAAGCATTGAGCCCATGCGCACGGAGGAGGAGGAGGAGGCCCCGGGCGCCAGTGGCTCCGTCCCGGCACTGAATGTCGGTGGGGAGGGGGCCACTTTGTCCCAACTTAGCACAGGTGAGTTGTTTGCCTCCCGTTCCCGATCATTTTTCTTCTTTCAAATTTTGATCTTGGCTTCGCCTCATTATCCTTCTCGGTACCCAGATCCTTCCACGGCGGACCGGGAGGACGTGGACACCGTCATCGGAGATGTCGCCAAAGAGGCCGCGGCCAAGGCCGACGAGATCGCCGCTGAGGAGGCCACCAACGACGTTGCTGAGGACGCCACTAAGGGGCCTACCGGGGAGCCCGACGAGGCCGCTGCCGAGGAGGCCGGCAAGGGGCCTACCGGGAAGGCCAGCAAGGCCGCTGCCGAGGAGGAGGTGGTCGACGACCAGCCTTCCTCCTCCGCCGCTTCTTGCTCGGGCAAATATCTGAAGGTGGGCGACAACTTGTTCGTCCACCTCCCATGGACAGCGAGCACCAGGGCGCCTACTGAGGGGGAGGTGTTCGACGACGAGGTGCTTGGCGCCGCTGGGCTTGAGGTCATCGACGGACCGAGCGTCGACGACGACGGTTCCTAGGAAGAGCGGCTCCTCCAGAGCATGAGCGCCAGCTTCCACAAGCTTCGGGCACTTCACCGTGCCTGCCTGGACAAGGCCAAGTCTAGGATGGCAGCGGTGGACAAGGCGGTGGCGAACCTCGAAGGGCGCGTCGCCAAGGTGCATGCTTCATTCCGCTAGGCCTGTGAGGAATTCAAGGTCGCCCAGGACCAGCTGGCCGAGCACAAGCTGGAGCTTGTTATGAAGCAGGCCGACATCAAGAAGGCCCAGGAGATGGCTAGTCGACAGGCCGCCAAGGAGGAGGCCGCTCGGCTGCAGCACCATGCCGAGCTGAACTCCCAGGAGGAGGACCGTGCCGCTCACGAGGAGAACCTGGCCGCGACACTCCACGTCAAGGACAAGGAGGTCCAGGAGCTCGTCGTGCAGCAGACCCAGGAACTGGAGCAGAGGCACGAGGAGGCCCTCAATGCTCAGGCCCAGGTCCCTGCCGGCAAGGTGAACGAGCTGGAGGTGGAGCGTGACGGGATGAAGAGGCAGGTCCAGGAACTGACAGGGGAGAGGGACGCGGCCAAGGGTGCTTTGGCTGACGCGCAGGCCGCAGTCCTCGAGAAGGCCGAGCTACTCTCCACGGCCAACGAGTCCTTCAAGGACCTAAAGCTGAAGCTGGAGGGTCTTGAAGGGACGCTCTCGGAGGTCAGGGCCCGGGAGGGGTCCCTGGCCAGGAATCTGGAGGAGGAGATGCAGCTGCGGAATAACGACGTCGCCAGCCACGCAGAGTTCATGGCGGGCGAGAAGCTCTGGATCAGCCGCCTCACCGATGTCGCCGACAGGATCACCACACAGCTGGCTACCATGGGGATGCCAAACATGAGGTATGTCCCGGAGCCGAACGTGAGTCCTAATGCCAGGCTGAATCTATTCTTCGAGGGTGTTCTCGGGGCCCTGGAGCGGTTCCACTCCAACAGGGCGGCCTCTCTGGCCGAAGAGGCCCGGAGGCTTTTCCGGGGTGCCATGACCAAGGTCCTCACCAAGATGGCGTACTGGAACCCTGACCTCGACTTCGAAGCTCCGCTGGATAGCTTGCTGGACGACGTGGACCCCGCGCCGCTCGAGGAGCGCATCGAGCCCGTCATTGGCCGCATCGACGGAGTTTGGAGGGTACAAGGCCAGCGCCGGGACTTGGCACCCCGTTTCTTATCGCCGCTGCAGGTTCATGACCAAGACAATTTTTCTCTTTAGTTAGAATCGCAGCAACAAATGATGTAATATAACTCTGCAATACTTTTGAAACGATGCATGTTATTTTCCCGTTTGATCTCCCTTTGTATGTCCACCCTACGTTAATCGAGTAGGTTTGCCGGCACGGAAACCCAGGCGGCGCTTTGAGGACGGATCCTCAATGGCCTACCGGGTATGCTTGATGTCGGGAAAACCACCTCACTACCCTTGACGTGGCCGCTCGAGCTGTCGAGCGGACTCGAGACAGAACGAGAGCGTTGCCAATCGCAGAAGGTCGCCCTGCCATTCTCGACGCAGCCGCTCGAACTGTTGAGCGGACCTGAAATAGAACGAGGGCGTTGCCAATAGTGGTAGGGCACCATTGCGTGCAGGTTTTCAATACGCAGGGAAAGATCGTCGAGGACGATAACCTTATATATAAAAAGGAATTACTCAAAGTTTTGCATGACTTAGCTTTTCTGCCGTTGCGTGAGCGTTCGCCGCACCCACCGAGGACGCCATTTGTTCGGTCGTCTTCTTGCTTGAAGTGACAACCACGATGAAGCCGTTGCTTCATCCAGACCAGATTTTCACAACTGCGCACCCCCTACCTGGCGCGCCAGAGATGTCGGTGGGAAATGACACCTATGGGGTCACTGGGATCCCTTCTACGGTTGGCGGGCGCAAGGTTGTGCAAAGAGCGGGTCTGGCGGTCAACACACAAATCATTTACCCAGGTCTAGGCCGCGGAGACGCATAAAACCCTAGTCCTACTTTGATGTATATTTAGGTGTTCTTGTGTTCTTGAACTAGCTGCAGTGGCTCCCTAGTCCAAAAGATCTGAATCCCCCTCCAGTACGCCTCGGGCCTCCTTTTATAGACAAAAGGGGTCGCCAAAGTGGCACACAGGAGGTGGAAAGGTGTATAAGGATGAGTCTATCCCCTGGCATCGTCGGACAAACGCATTTAACGCGCTGCTAACGTGCCCCTCTTGCTTTATTGGGGATGGCAAAGAAGCTCGTCCCAGCTGTCATCGCCTCCCTGGCTCGGACGCGCGTCCAAGCTGACGAGGCGTTGTAGCGCCACGTTGGCTGGCTACTGGGCTGGCGTGGTGGTGGAGCCTTCATGAAGATCTGCATGCTACCACGCAGGTGCTTGCTGAGTTGGTGTAGAGGCAGCACCCTGCCACGCAGATGCTTGCCCAGCTGGTCGAGTTGGCAGCTACATGAGAGCGGCGGTGGATTCTTTGGCAGACGTGGGCCTGGCTGCAGCCCCGCAGGCATCCTCGGCAAGGATCTTGCCGAGGGCCCGACAAGGTTCTCGCTGCGGCACCGTGGTCGTCCCCGGCAAGGATCTTGCCGGGGGTCTCGTGGTTTTCCTCGGCAAGGATCTCGCCAAGGGTCATCGTCTTCTGGTTCTCATCTGATCTTTTGTATCTATGATCTCTACAAAGATCTTCATGCCACCATGGAGGTGCCTCGTGAGCCTTGGTTCCAATATGGTGTTGGAACCTCTTGGGCTCAAGGGTGGCGTGCTCTGCTGGCATCAGGCAAGTTTCCCCGACAAGGATCTTGCCGGGGCTGCGGAAGCCACCCCGGCAAGGGTCTTGCCGGGGGAGTGCACCTCGCCCCCTTGCTCTTTTGTGCCTCTGGTCTTGGCGTTGCTTTGGTCATCGTGTGCTCCGGCATCCCTCCTCTGCTCTGCTTAGTGTGGCCGTGGGCGCGACTCTGACTGTGTAACACCCCGGATGTAACTTTCCCAATTTGTACTTCCAACTCTTGCCATTTCCGGCGTTAAGTTAATTTATATTCTCGGGTTCGGGTTTTTGTCTCCGTGTGTGGTTGTCGTTGTCATGCATCTCATATCATGTCATCATGTGCATTGCATTTGCATACGTGTTCGTCTCATGCATTCGAGCATTTTCCCCGTAGTCCGTTTTGCATTCCGGCGCTTCGTTCTCCTCCGGTGGTAATTTCTAGCTTTCTTTCGTGTGTGGGGATTAAACGTTTCCGGATTGGACCGAGACTTGCCAAGCGGCCTTGGTTTACTACCAGTAGACCGCCTGTCAAGTTTCGTATCATTTGGACTTCTTTTGAAACTCCAACGGTTAACCGAGGGACCGAAAAGGCCTCGTGTGTGTTGCAGCCCAATACCCCTCCAATTTGGCCCAAATCCCACCTAAACCTGCTCCATCATCTAGATCGTTCGATCACGATCGTGTGGCCGAAAACCGCACCTCATTTGGATTCTCCTAGCTCCTCCTATGCCTATTTAAACACCCCCCTCCAAATTCGCGGATCTCCTCTCCCCGAAACCCTAAATTTCCATCCCGCCGCCGACGAACATTGTCCGCCCCGCGCCGGACATCCGCCGCCGCCAACCGGGAGCCGCCACGTGGCGCCCCCTGACCACATCGCCGCCGCACCCCGCGCGGGCCCGCTCGGCCCGTGGCCGGCCCCCGCGGCCCGGACATCCGCCGCCGCCGCCCGGGCCTCGTCTCCCTCGCCCGCCCGCGCCTTCCCCGTCGCCGGCCGCCCCGCCGCCGCGCGCCATCTCCGGTGAAGCCGCCGCCTCCTCGCGTCGCCCGCGCCGCGCCGCCTTCGCCGCGCCCCGCCGCCTCGTCCCCGCGCCGCCTCGTTGCCGGCGAGCGCCGTCGCCCCGCGCCGCCTCCTCGGCTGGCCTCGCCTCTTCTTCCTCTCCCGCTGACCGAGCCCGCTGGTGAACAGTGCCCCGACCCCGCCTCGATTTCCGCGCCAGGTCAAACCCTAGATCTCGGGGTGATTTTTTCGTCTGAGTCCCGAAATTCCAGATCCAAGTGCTCTTGTTCGTAGCTCCGTAACTTTGCATCCGTAGCTCCGATTCATGCTTATAGCATATCAAAATGTTCATCTCAGAGAGTACATCATTTCATTCCATTGCTTCATTTTCATTTGAGTTCATCTTGATTCCCGAAATGCTGTTAGAAGAGGGCTACTTGAGATAATTGTCAGATCTGCTGCTCCATTTAGGTTTTTGTCATTTTTGCCATGATTAATGTGTGCATGATATGCCCTGATGCTCTACATATGTTTTGTTAAGGGTTTTGTCATCTTTCCAGAGGTGCAACCCATGTATTTTTGTGATGTGTGTGGTGACTTGTGCAAGCTTGCAAAGTGGTGCACTTGCTAATTCTGTTTTCAGGGACTTAGCATATCTACTAAGTCCTTGAGCTGTTTATCTCATATGGCCATATGTTCATGTTGTTTCCTAGTGATCCGTGCCTCTTTTCAGGATGATCAGTAAGGATGTTTTGTTAATCCTGTAGTGATCTATCCATCCATGTATTTGTTTGCAATTATGGAGCACCCTAGCTTGAGTCAATCGAGCTCTACTTTTGCTTCTTTGTGAATCTGGGCAGATTGTCAACTTGTTTGCAATTTTGCCGATGATGTTGTAGTTGATTCGTGCATGCTATGCTATTGTTCTTGCCATTTCTAGCTTGCAATTTGCGTGTTCTTGATAGATGTATGCGTAGCTTATCATGACTTGCACCTTAGTGAGTGCATCGAGCTCGTAAACATGCCTACTTGAGTTCTGTTTCAGCATGTGCCAGTTTTCACTCAGTCTGAAAACTGATTATGTTTTTGCTATGTTCACATGCTTGCAATTGTATTTTCTGATCCCTTTTGGCTCAAGGTCACTAAGGGACTTTTGTTAAGCTCTTTGAGTAGCTCCATGCCATGCTTTACTTTGCCATGTTCAGGTCCTGTAGCATATAGTTTTGTTGCTCCGAAGGGGGCTACCTGATCTGAAATTCCAGACAAGTGTTAATTTCACTAAGTCTGAGATCTGTTTGCCATATGCATTTTTGCCATGCTTGTTTGAACCTGTTAATGGATTAATTGGTCGTAGCTCAGTGCTAGACTTTTGTTAAGCATCTTGAATGCATCCCTGCCATGTATTTTGTTGTCATGTTTGGGTGTTGTAACATGTTCATCTCATTGCATTTAGATGGCTACTTACTGTAAATCGCAGACCGGTGTCATATTTGAATCGCTTGCCATTTCCAAACCGTAACTCCGATTCGGCGTTCTTTATATCGTTTTCAAGCGATTTCATCTCATCTTTCTAGTGGCACACTTGGATTTCCATGTTGAGGCCAGGTTCTTGCATTTCCTTGTCACATCTTGCATATGCATCCCGCATCGCATCCCGCATAGCATATCATCTTTGCACCATCTTGTTTGATCCTTGCACGTGGTTGATTGTATCCTTGTTGCTTGTTTGTCTTGTTTGGGTAGAGCCGGGAGACGAGTTCGCTAACGAGGAGCCTATTGAGTTTGCTTTCGAGGATCCAGTCAACTCTGACAACTGTGCAGGCAAGATGATCATACCCTCGAAATCACTACTATCTTTGCTATGCTAGATTGCTCGCTCTTTTGCTATGCCATTGCTATGATGCCTACCACTTGCTTTCAAGCCTCCCAAATTGCCATGTCAAACCTCTAACCCACCTTGTCCTAGCAAACCGTTGATTGGCTATGTTACCGCTTTGCTCAGCCCCTCTTATAGCGTTGCTAGTTGCAGGTGAAGATTGAAGGTCGTTCCTTGTTGGAACATTTATTTAGTTGTTGGGATATCATTATATTGCCATGTTATCTTAATGCATCTATATACTTGGTAAAGGGTGGAAGGCTCGGCCTCTCGCCTAGTGTTTTGTTCCACTCTTGCCGCCCTAGTTTCCATCATATCGGTGTTATGTTCCCGGATTTTGCGTTCCTTACGCGGTTGGGTTATAATGGGAACCCCTTGATAGTTCGCCTTGATTAAAGCTTTTCCAGCAATGCCCAACCTTGGTTTTACCATTTGCCACCTAGCCTCTTTTCCCTTGGGTTTTCGAAGCCCGAGGGTCATCTTATTTTAACCCCCCCTGGGCCAGTGCTCCTCTGAGTGTTGGTCCAAACTAGAGTCCTGTGCAGCGCCCCCTCGGGGAAACTCGAGGTTTGGTTTTAGTTGTATGGAGAGCTCATCTGAGTGTGCCCTGAGAACGAGATATGTGCAGCTCCTATCGGGATTTGTCAGCACATTCGGGCGGTGTTGCTGGTCTTGTTTTAACCTGTCGAAGTGTCTTGAAGAACCGAGATACCGAGTCTGATCGAAACGTCTTGGGAGGAGGTCTATTCCTTCATTGACCGTGAGAGCTTGTCATGGGCTAAGTTGGGACTCCCCCGCAGGGATTTGAACTTTCGAAAGCCGTGCCCGCGGTTATTGGCAGATGGGAATTTGTTAATGTCCAGTTGTAGATAACTTGAAACCTTAACTTAATTAAAATGAATCAACTGAGTGTGTCACCGTGATGGCCTCTTCTCGGCGGAGTCCGGGAAGTGGACACCGTGTTGGAGTAATGTTTGCGCAGGTTGCTCTCTAGTTTCTCGCTCGCGCTTTGCCTCCTCTTCTCGCTCTCTTTTGCGAATAAGTTAGCCACCATATTTGCTAGTCGCTTGCTGCAGCTCCACTTATAATTACCTTGCCATACCTATTAAGCTTAAATAGTCTTGATCGCGAGGGTGCGAGATTGCTGAGTCCCCTGTGGCTCACAGTTTACTATTACACCAGATGCAGGGCCTGATGATTCCGCTCCAGGTGACGCGTATGAGCTCAAGTGGGAGTTCGACGAGGACTCTCAACGTTACTATGTTTCCTTTCCTGATGATCAGTAGTGGTGCCCAGTTGGGGGTGAACGGGACCGTTGTCGCATGTTGGGTTATCTTTTATTTTGGCGCCGTAGTCGGGCCATGAGTGTTTGGATGATGTAATGTTATTTATGTACTTGATTGACGTGGCGAGTTTAAGCCAACTATGTTATCTCCCCTTTATGATTTATATTACATGGGATGTTGTGAAGATTGCCTAACTTGCGACATATGCCTTCAATGCGATTATGCCTCTAAGTCATGCCTCGACACGTGGGAGATATAGTCGCATCGAGGGTGTTACAGACTGCCCATGCACAAGTAAATGGGTGCAAAAGGAGAGCCCCTACATTTGTACACCGACACCTTCAAGCACTCACCTCCCCGGCAACGATGCCAGAAAAGAGCTTGATGTCTACTACGCAACTTTATTCTTGTAGACACGTGTTGGGCCTCCAAGCGCAAAGTTTTGTAGGACAGTAGCAATTTTCCCTCAAGCGGATGACCTCAGGTTTATCAATCCATGAGAGGTGTAGGATGAAGATGGTCTCTCTCAAACGACCCTGCAACCAAATACAAGAAATCTCTTGTGTCCCCAACACACCCAATACAATGGCAAATTGTATAGGTCCACTAGTTCTGCAAAGAGATGATGATAAAAGTGTAATATTGATGGTAGAAATATATTTCTATAATCTGAATAAATAAAAACAGCAAGGTAGCAAATAGTAAACGGGCACAAAAACGGTATTGCAATGCTTAAAAACAAGGCCTAGGGTCCGTACTTTCGCTAGTGCAATCTCTCAACAATACTAATATAATTGGATCATATAACCACCCCTCAAAGTGCGATGAAGAATCACTCCAAAGATCCTATCTAGCGGAGAACATAAGAATAAATTGTTTGTAGGGTACGAAACCACCTCAAAGCTATTCTTTCTGTTCGATCTATTCAAGAGTCCGTAGTAAAATAACACAAGCTATTCTTTCCGTTCGATCTATCCTAGAGTTCGTACAAAAATAACACCAAATAATTTCAGATTCATAATACTAAATCCAACACAAAGAACCTCAAAGAGTGCCCCAAGATTTTTTACTGGAGAAACAAAAGACGAGATTGTGCATCAACCCCTATGCATAGATTACCCCAATGTCACCGCGGGAACCTGCGAGTTGAATGTCGAAACACATATCAAGTGAATCAATATGATACCCCATTGTCACCACGAGTATTCAACTACAAGGCATATATCAAGTGTTCTCAAATCCATAAAAGTATTCAATCCGATAACAACAAAATCTCAAAGGGAAAACCCAATTCATCACAAGATAGAGAGGGGAAAACAACATATGATCCGACTATATTAACAAAGCCCGCGATACATGAAGATTGTGACATCTCAAGAACACGAGAAAGAGAGAGATTAAACACATAGCTACTAGTACAAACCCTCAGCCCCGAGGGTGGACTACTCCCTCCTCATCGTGGTGGCCGCTGGGATGATGAAGATGGCCATCGGAGATGATTCCCCCTTTGGCAAGGTGCCAGAATGGGTCTAGATTGGTTTTCGGTGGCTACGGAGCCCTGCGGCGGTGGAACTTCTAATCTAGGTTAATCCCGAGGGGTTTCGGAATATTTGGGAATTTATAGTGCAAACAAGAGGTACGGGAGGCCACCGAGGTGGGCACAACCTACCTGGGTGCGCCAAGGGCGCCCAGGTGGGTTGCGCCCCCTCGGGGCACAACCCAGGTGCTGCTCTGGCCCATCGAGAGTCTTCTGGCCCATAAAAAATCCACGAAAAGTTTCGCAGTGTTTGGACTCCGTTTAATATTGATTTTCTGTGATGTAAAAAAACAAGCAAAAAAAAGCAACTGGCACTGGGCACTGGGTCAATAGGTTAGTCCCAAAAAATGATATAAAGTTGCTATAAAATGATTGTAAAACATCCAAGAATGATAATATATTGGCATGAATACTTCATAAATTATAGATACGTTGGAGACGTATCAAGCCATAAAGGTGGAGGGCGCGCCCAGGGGGTAGGGCGCGCCCCCGACCTTGTGGGCCCCTCGGTGATGCCTTGACCTAGATCTTCCTCCTATATATTCTCAAATACCCTGAAAACTTCCAAGGGAGCCACGAAACCACTTTTGCACCGCCCAACCTTCTATACCGTGAGATCCCATCTAGGGGCCTTTTCCGGCATCCTGCCAGAGGGGGATTCGATCACGAAGGGCTTCTACATCAACACCATTGCCTCTCCGATGAAGCGTGAGTAGTTTACCACAAGCCTACGGGTCCATAGCTAGTAGCTAGATGGGTTCTTCTCTCTCTTTGATTCTCAATACCATGTTCTCCTCGATGTTCTTGGAGATCTATTCGATGTAATACTCTTTTGCGGTGTGTTTGCCGAGATTCGATGAATTGTGCATTGATGAGCAGCTTATCTATGAATATTATTTGAATATCCTCTGAATTATTATATGCATGGTTTGATATCTTTGCAAGTCGCTTTGAACTATCGATTTGGTTTGGCCAACTAGATTGGTTTTTCTTGCAATGGGAGAAGTGCTTAGCTTTGGGTTCAATCTTGCGGTGTCCTTTCCCAGTGACAGTATGGGCAGAAAGGCACGTATTGTATTGTTGCCATCGAGGATAAAAATATGGGGTTTTCATCATATTTCTTGAGTTAATCCCGCTACACCATGTCATCTTACTTAATGCGTTACTCTGTTCTTATGAACTTAATACTCTAGATGCAGGCAGGAGTCGGTCGATGTGTGGAGTAATAGTAGTAGATGCAGGCAGGAGTCGGTGTACTTGATACGGACATGATGCCTATATTCATGACCATTGCCTTAGTTATCGTCATAACTTTGCACTTTTCTATCAATTGCTCGATAGTAATTTGTTCATCCACCATAATAATTTCTATCTTGAGAGAAGCCTCTAGTGAAACCTATGGCCCCCGGGTCTATTTTCCATCATATAAGTTTCAGATCTACTGTTCTAGTTTCCAATTTACTTTCTTTGCAATCTTTTACTTTCCATTCCATAAACCAGAAATACCAAAAATATTACTTTACAACTTATCCATCTATATCAGATCTCACTTTGCAAATAACTGTGAAGGGATTGACAACCCTTCTGTCATGTTGGGTGCAAGTTGGTGTTTGTTTGTGCAGGTATTCGGTGGCTTGTTGCGTTGTCTCCTACTTGATTGATACCTTGGTTCACAAAACTGAGGAAAATACTTACTCTACTTTGCTGCATCACCCTTTCCTCTTCAAGGGAAAAAAAGCAAGCTCAAGAGGTAGCAGCCTCCCACTTATGATCAACCCCTCTCGCAAGCATCTGCAACTACGAAAGAAGTATTAAGGTAAACCTAACCATAGCATCAAACATATGGTCCAAATCAGCCCCTTACGAAGCAATGCATAAACTAGGGTTTAAGCTTCTGTTACTCTACCAACCCATCATCTACTTATTACTTCCCAATGCCTTCCCCTAGGCCCAAATAATGGTGAAGTGTCATGTAGTCGACGTTCACATAACACCACTAGAGGAGAGACAACATACATCTCATCAAAATATCAAACGAATACCAAATTCACATGATTACTTATAACAAGAATTCTCCCTGTTAGGGAATGTAGTAATTTCAAAAAAAATCCTACGCACACGCAGGATCATGCTGATGCATAGCAACGAGAGGGGAGAGCGTTGTCTACGCACCCTCGTAGACCGTAAGCGGAAGCGTTTATCAACGCGGTTGATGTAGTCGTACACCTTCACGATCCGTCCCGATCAAGTACCGAATGTACGGCACCTCCATGTTCAGCACATGTTTAGCTCGATGACGTCCTCGCCTTCTCGATCCAGCAAGAGGGGCGAAGTAGTAGATGAGTTCCAGCAGCACAACGGCGTGGTGACGGTGTTGGTGAAGATCAATCTTTGCAGGGCTTCGCCTAAGCACTATGAAAACTATGACGGAGGATAAACTACAGGGGACGGGGTAGCCGGCACACGGCTTGGTGTTTCTTGATGTGTCTTGGGTGCTAGCCCTACCCCTCTATTTAAATGTTGAGCCCTGGGGTTGAAACTTGGAGCAAAAGCCTCCTCAAAGTCGGTTTTGCCCGAAAGGCAAGAGTCCCACTCAGACTCCAGGACCAAACGCCACAATCCTTGGCGTCTGTCCTACACGCCATGGGCCTCGGCATATGGCCCAGGGCCAGACGCCGGGGTCTCCGGCGCTTGGCCCCCTGGCCTCCGCGAAGCTCCTTTTGTACTGACTTATAGCCCCTTGGCCTGGCCCCTTGGCCTAACCATATCATCCAATATATGAATATTTACCTCCGGACCATTCTGGAGCTCCTCGTCATGTCTGTGATCTCATCCGGGACTCCGAACGACATTCAGTCACCAACATGCATAACTCATAAATACTATATCGTCAATGAACGTTAAGCGTGCGGACCCTACGGGTTCGAGAACTATGTAGACATGACCGAGACACTTCTCTGGTCAATAACCAATAGCGGAACCTGGATGCCCATATTGGCTCCTACATATTCTACGAAGATCTTTATCGGCCGAACCGCATAACAACATACGTTGTTCCCTTTGTCATCGGTATGTTACTTGCCTGAGATTCGATCGTCGGTATCTCAATACCTAGTTTAATCTCGTTATCGGCAAGTCTCTTAAGTTGTTCCGTAATACATCATCCCGCAACTAACTCATTAGTTACAATGCTTGCAAGGCTTATAGTGATGTGCATTACCGAGTGGGCCCAAAGATACCTCTCCGACAATCGGAGTGACAAATCCTAATCTCGAAATATGCCAACTCAACAAGTACCTTTGGAGACACCTGAAGAGCACCTTTATAATCACCTAGTTACGTTGTGACGTTTGGTAGCACACAAAGTGTTCCTCTGGTAAACGGGAGTTGCATAATCTCATAGTCATAGGAACATGTATAAGTCATGAAGAAAGCAATAGCAACAAACTAAACGATCAAGTGCTAAGCTAACGGAATGGGTCAAGTCAATCACATCATTCTCCTAATGATGTGATCCCGTTAATAAAATGACAACTCGTGTCTATGGCTAGAAACATAACCATCTTCAACTAACGAGCTAGTCAAGTAGAGGCATACTAGTGACACTCTGTTTTTCTATGTATTCACACATGTATCATGTTTCCGGTTAATACAATTCTAGCATGAATAATAAACATTTATCATGAAATAAGGAAATAAATAATAACTTTATTATTGCCTCTAGGGCATATTTCCTTCAGTCTCCCACTTGCACTAGAGTCAATAATCTAGTTCACATCGCCATGTTATTTAACACCAATAGTTCACATCACCATGTGATTAACACCCATAGTTCACATCATCATGTGACCAACATCCAAAGGGTTTACTAGAGTCAATAATCTATTTCACATCGCTATGTGATTAAAAACCAAAGAGTACTAAGGTGTGATCATGTTTTGCTTGTGAGAGAAGTTTAGTCAACGGGTCTGCCACATTCAGATCCGTATGTATTTTGCAAATTTCTATGTCAACAATGCTCAGCATGGAGCTACTCTAGCTAATTGCTCCCACTTTCAATATGTATCCAGATTGAGACTTTGAGTCATCTGGATTAGTGTCAAAACTTGCATCGATGTAACCCTTTACGACGAACCTTTTGTCACCTCCATAATCGAGAAACATGTCCTTATTCCACTAAGGATAATTTTTGACCGCTGTCCAGTGATCTACTCCTAGATCACTATTGTACTCCCTTGCTAAACTCAGTGCAGGGTATACAATAGATCTAGTACACAGCATGGCATCCTTTATAGAACCTATGGCTGAGGCATATGGAATGACTTTCATTCTCTTTCTATCTTCTGTTGTGGTCAGGATTTGAGTCTTACTCAACTTCACACCTTGTAACACAGGCAAGAACTCTTTCTTTGACTGTTCCATTTTAAACTACTTCAAAATCTTGTCAAGGTATGTACTCATTGAAAAAACTTATCAAGCATCTTGATCTATCTCTATAGATCTTGATGGTCAATATGTAAGCAGCTTCACCGAGGTCTTTCTTTGAAAAACTCTTTTCAAACACTCCTTTATGCTTTCCAGAAAATTCTACATTATTTCCGATCAACAATATGTCATTCACATATACTTATCAGAAATGCTGTAGTGCTCCCACTCACTTTCTTGTAAATACAGGCTTCACCGCAAGTCTGTATAAAACCATATGATTTGATCACTTTATCAAAGCATATATTCCAACTCCGAGATTCTTGCACCAGTCCATAGATGGATTGCTGGAGCTTGCACACTTTGTTAGCACCTTTAGGATTGACAACACTTTCTTGTTGTATCATATACAATTCTTCTTTAAGAAATCCATTAAGGAATGCATATTTGACATCCATTTGCCAGATTTCATAAAATACGACAACTGCTAATATGATTCGGGCAGACTTTTAAGCATCGATATGAGTGAGAAACTCTCATCATATTCAACACCTTGAACTTTGTCAAAACCTTTTTTGACAAGTCTAGCTTTGTAGATAGTAACACTACTATCAGTGTTCGTTTTCCTCTTGAAGATCCATTTATTTTCTATGGCTTGCCGATCATCGGGCAAGTCAACCAAAGTACACACTTTGTTCTCATACATGGATCCCATCTCAGATTTGATGGCCTCAAGCCATTTTGCGGAATCTAGGCTCATCACCGCTTCCTCATAGTTCGTAGGTTCGTCATGGTCAAGTAATATGACCTCCAGAACAGGATTACCGTACCACTCTGGTGCAGATCTCACTCTGGATTACCTACAAGGTTCGGTAGTAACTTGATCTGAAGTTACATGATCATCATCATTAGCTTCCTCACTAATTGGTGTAGGAGTCACAAGAACAGATTTCTGTGATGAACTACTTTCCAATAAGGGAGCAGATACAGTTACCTCATCAAGTTCTACTTTCCTCCCATTCACTTCTTTCGAGAGAACCTCCTTCTCTAGAAAAGATCCATTCTTAGCAACGAATGACTTGCCTTCGGATCTGTGATAGAAGGTGTACCCAACTATCTCCTTTGGGTATCCTATGAAGACACATTTCTCCGATTTGGGTTTGAGCTTATTAGGATGAAACTTTTTCACATAAGCATAGCAACCCCCAACTTTAAGAAACGACAACCTTGGTTTCTTGCCAAACCATAGTTCATATGGTGTCGTCTCAACGGATTTTAGATGGTGCCCTATTTAACGTGAATGCAGCTGTCTCTAATGCATAATCCCAAAACGATAGTGGTAAATTGGTAAGAGACATCATAGTTTGCACCATATCTAATAAAGTACGGTTACGATGTTTGGACACACCATCACGCTGTGGTGTTCCAGATGGCGTGAGTTGCGAAACTATTCTGCATTGTTTCAAATGAAGACCAAACTCGTAACTCAAATATTCTCCTCCACGATCAGATCGTAGAAACTTTATTTTATTGTTACAATGATTTTCCACTTCACTCTGAAATTATATGAACTTTTCAAATGTTTCAGACTTATGTTTTATCAAGTAGATATACCCATATCTGCTCAAATCATCTGTGAAGGTCAGAAAATAACGATACTAGGCGCAAGCCTCAACACTCATCGGATCGCATACATCAATATGTATTATTTCCAATAAGTCAGTTGCTCGCTCCATTGTTCCGAAGAATGGAGTCTTAGTCATCTTTCCCATGAGGCATGGTTCGCAAGCATCAAAATGATTCATAATCAAGTGATTCCATAAGCCCATCAGCATGGAGTTTCTTCATGCGCTTTACACCAATATGATCTCAACGACAGTGCCAGAAATAAGTTGCACTATCATTATTAACTTTGCATCTTTTGGCTTCAATATTATGAATATGTGTATCACTATGATCGAGATCCAACGAACCATTTTCATTGGGTGTATGACCATAGAAGGTTTTATTCATGAAACAGACCTATATAGCATCAACTGTGACTTATAGCAAGCATGATGAATATAAGGACAATGACATTGGATAATAATTGTCTTACATATTTATAAACATAATTAAAAGCCACATGCGGCTACGCCCAATATACACAAGGGCAAAAGAAGAAGGAAGCCACAGCAGGAACTAGTTTCCACGGCGGGCGGCGAAGAGCTCTTTCTTGTCCGCAAGATGCTGGTTGAGAGCATCCACGGATTCCTCTACCAGCCTTCTGCGCTCGATGCGTAGCATGGCATTCTCGTCCATAAGTTTCTCGACGATGATGCTGGTCCTCTTCAACAAGGCAGTGGTCTGCTTCTGCTGCTCCGCACTTTCGACGATCTTCGCCCTCAGCAGGTTGAGCTTGGACCGGAGCTTCGCATTTCTCTCAATTAGTTGCTGGATGACGTCAGTAGACTGTTCAAATGAGGCTTGCAAGTCATCCTGCAACCTCGCCCACCTGGAGATCTGATCCATCTGCCTGAGGACAAGGGCACGCATGTGCTTGTAAGAGTCCTCGTGTGCCCGTGAGGCAATTTCCCAGGCCGTCGCGGTATGGGAGGACACCTCTACTGCATTCGCGGCGCGGCGGGACATCTATTCTGCTTCCGCAGTGTGTCCGGACCAGTCTGCTGCATCGACGGCGCGGCGGGTCCTCCGTGCTGCTTCGACGGTGCAGCAGGACCTCTCTGCTGCTACGGCCGTGCAATGGGACATGTTGGCTGCTTTCGCGGTGAGGCGGGACATCTCTCGTGCTCCCGCTTCTAGGCTCGCCTCTCCCAGGTGGCAATCTCTCGACCAAGAAGTCACGCTGGCCATGGAGGACTCAAGGGAACGATGATGAATGACTTTTTTTTGACTTTTTGTGGATGAGGAGTTGAGGAGGAATGTGCAGTCATCTTGGAGTAGTAGTATTTATAACAGCGTAGTAATACACTCCTAAGTGGGAAACCGTTTAGGTTTTGATTGGCGTGAACTGGTTTGCAATTTGGAATGTGACGGGACGCATGCTCAAAATTTACTGACGGTTATAAGTTTGGCACTATTCTCGGAAGGCATAACGTGGGCACGTACGCCTTCTCGGCCGCGTATGTGGCGTTTGCGCCATACGGTGCACCGCAATAGGCAATGTCAGCACCATCACACACAATTCTTTTAATTAGAGTGTGTGTGCCTGTCTAGCGCACACACGTTGATCTATCTAACTGTTTCAGTTTGTTGTGGCTAATCGCAAACCGTTCATCCATGTGAAGTGTATGCCATCAATTGCAGACACTTTGATCTAGCTGACCCATTTCTGTTCTGTTCCCTAATCGCAAACAGTTAATCCTTCTGAAGCGTATGCCCTCAATCACACACACCTTGATCTGGCTAACCGTTTCTTTTGTGTTGCCTAATCACAAACAGTTCATCTGATGAACCGTATGTTGTGTATCGCACACGCCTTCATCTGGCTGCCCGTTTCTTTTGTTCCTCCTCATCGCAAATAGTTAATTGAACTGAACCGTATGCCCTTCATCGCACATGCAACTAAAACCTGAACCATGTTTGATGCATCCGTCATCGCAAACGTTTTATACATTTCTGACGGTTTTCATACAACACCGTTTGCGATTATTGCATCGCACACAGTTTCTCGAAGGGTCTCTGATCGTAGTATCGCATTAGCAGCATCCTGCAGTAGTGGCCTTAGATATCGTCATAACTTTGTGCTTTTCTATCAATTTCTCGGTAGTAATTTGATCACCCATCGTAATATTTTCTATCTTTAGAGAAGCCTCTAGTGAAACCTATGGCCCCCGGGTCTACTTTCCATCATATAAGTTTCCGATCTATAATTTTAGTTTCCTATTTACTTCCTTTGCAATCTTTTACTTTCCGTTCCATAAACCAAAAATACCGAAAATATTACAGTACCATTTATCCATCTCTATCACATCTCACTTTCCAAATAAATGTGAAGGTATTGACAACCCTTTAATCGCGTTGGGTGCAAGTTGGTGTTTGTTTGTGCAGGTATTCGGTGACTTGTGCGTTGTCTCCTACTGGATTGATACCTTGGTTCTCAAAATTGAGGGAAATACTTACTCTACTTTGCTGCATCACCCTTTCCTCTTCAAGGGAAAAACCAACACAAGCTCAAGAAGTAGCACGCGGTACCACTGGTACTATAGCCAGCCGCTGCCATGGCCGAACATGAACCTCCCCCTTGGGTAGCACCTTGACCCTCACCGCTTCCCAGTACCGATGGTTGATATGTCTCCAACGTATCTATAATTTTTGATCGTCCCATGCTGTTATATTATCATTCTTGGATGTTTTAAAATTATTTTATAGTCATTTTATATCATTTTTTGGTGCTAACCTATTGAGATAGTGCCCAATGCCAGTTGCTATTTTCTGCATGTTTTTTACATTGCAGGAAATAAATATCAAACAGAGTCCAAACGCAGTGAAACTTTTTGTGGATTTTTTTGGACTAGAATACATCCAGTGGGCCCAAGAAGTACGAAAGAGGGAGACCGAGGTGAGCAAAAGACACCAGGGCGTGCCTGGAGGCCCAGGCACGCCCGGGTGGGTTATGCCCACCTCGGTGGCCTCCCGAATGGCCTCTTTGCTTTATAAATACCCCAATATTTCAGAAACCCTAGGGGATTCGACGAATATCAATTCCAGCTGCCGCAGAGTCCAGAACCACCAGATCCAATCTAGACACCATCACGAAGGGGTTCATCATGTGCATTGGTGCCTCTTCGATGATGCATGAGTAGTTCTTTGTAGACCTATGGGTCCGTAGTTAGTAGATAGATGGCTTCCTCTCTCTCTCTCTCTCTCTCTCTCTTTTGATTCTCAATACAATGGTCTCTCGGAGATCCATATGATGTAACTCTTTTTGCGGTGTGTTTCTTGGGATCTGATGAACTTTGAGTTTATGATCATATCTATCTTTTTATCCATGAAAGTTATTTGAGTCTTCTTTGAGCTCTTATATGCATGATTGTTTATAGCCTTGTATCTCTTCTCTGATATTTGGGTTTTGTTTGGCCAACTTGATCTATTTATCTTGCAATGGGAAGAGGTGCTTTGTGATGGGTACAATCTTATGGTGCTTGATCCCAGTGACAGAAGGGGAACCGACATGTATGTATCGTTGCCATTAAGGATAACAAGATGGGGTCTATTTCTACATAAATAGATCTTTTCTACATCATTTCATCATTCTTATTGCATTACTCCGTTTCTCCATGAACTTAATACACTAGATGCATGCTGGATAGCGGTCGATGTGTGGAGTAATAGTAGTAGATGCAGGCAGGAGTCGGTCTACTAATCTTGGACGTGATGCCTATATAATGATCATTGCCTAGATATCATCATGATTATTTGAAGTTCTATCAATTGCCCAATAGTAATTCGTTTACCCACTATTTGCCATTTTTCTTGAGAGAAGCCACTAGTGAAACCTACGACCCCCGGGTCTCTTCTTCATTATATTTGCCTTCGCGATCTATTTTTATTTGCTTTTATTTTCATATCTATTAAACCAAAAATACAAAAATACCTTGTTGCACTTTATTTTATTTAACGATCTATCTATCTATTTATTACAACTTTCTCTCGTCCACTTCCAATTTCTGGCGTCGTTGCCTAAAAGGGATTGACAATCCCTTTAATACGTCGGGTTGTGAGTATTTTTTATTTGTGTGCAGGTGTCGTTCACATAGTGTTGTGTGGTTCTCCTACTGGTTCGATAACCTTGGTATCATCACTGAGGGAAATACCTACCGTTGTTGTGCTGCATCATCCCTTCCTCTTTGAGGAAATACTGACGTAGTTCAAGCAAACATCAGAAGGAAATTCTAGCGCCGTTGCCAGGGAGACATCATCAACATCTACCAGGTTCCTAATCACAAATCTCATCTCCTTGCAATTTACATTATTTGCCATTTACATTATTTGCACATTTTGTTTTCTATTTTTGTCATTATGGATAGTTCTTCCTTTATTGCATGCACTCCCAAGAACGGAGTTCTTAACTTTAAACAAAGGGGACGAGAGAATTTAAAAGATGGTTGGTATAGGATTTGTAATGCTCATAATAGATCTATCTATCAGCAATCTACCATTGTTCTTCTTTGCTATTTTTATGTGGGCATCACCACTTGGTATAGATTCGTCTTTGATACGATTACCGGTGGAAATTTCTTGATGTGCCCCTCTCTTGATGCTTTTAATGCTATGGGAAATTTAGTAGGCCCACCACCTCTTATGATTAATGAAACAACTTTGACTCTTGAGCATGTCATGGAAAGGATGGACGCTATTGAAAAGAAAATGCTTACTAAAGAGCATATTGCAAACTTGGATAAAAAGATGCATAATTTTCCTACTAAAATTGGGTCAAAAGCGACATAAGTTTTTAAGTTGTTAAAAGAAAAGGGGACCGTAATTCATGGAAGAATTGAAGAAAGCCCGTCTCGGATTGATAAACTAGAAGAAATCTTTAGTAATCCAAACTCACGTAAAGATTGGCATGATTACTCAAGTTACTAAGAACAAGGGTGCAACTTCTAGTAATAACAGTAAAGAAGATCTTAAGATGATTAGGATTCACCTAGGTTTTGTTGAAGTGATAAGAGATCCTTTGGGTCAGAATGAATTCTTTAAACTTGTTCCTAGGAGTATTGTCATTGAAAATTTATATGCTAAATCTTTGAGAAGTTCTAAGTGCTTGATTGAAGAGTTGGAAACAAGGATAACAAAATGTAGATCCTTGCTTTATGCCTAGCTAGGGGCATAAAACGATAGCGCTTGTTGGGAGGCAACCCAATGAATAAAATTTATTTTTGTCCTTTGCTTTCTGTTCTTGAGTGTTTGCACAATTATGCTACTGTTATGATTGTGTTTTTGGTGTTTCAATTAGTGTTTGTGCCAATAAAAGCCTTTAGGATCATGTTGGGTGATAGTTGATTTCATCTTGCTGAAAAATAGAAACTTTTGCGCTCACAGAAATAATTCTCATTTTTAACAGGACCATGATAAAATAACAATTCTTTTTTTCATATGCTTAATTGTCGGTGGAAACGGCACCTATGGGGTCACCGGGATCCCTTCTACAATTGGCCAGTGCGAGGTTGTGCAAAGAGCGGGTCTGACAGGAAGCACACGGATTGTTTACCCAGGTTCGGGCCACGAAGATGCGTAATACCCTAGTCCTGCTTTGGTGGATGTATTTGAGTGTTCTTGTGTTCTTGAGCTAGCTACGGGGTGCAACTTTGCCCAAAAGAGCCGAATCCCCCTCCTAGTCGCCTCGGGCCTCCTTTTATAGGAAAAAGGGGTTGCCACAGTGGCACACAGGAGGTGAAAAGGTCTACAGTGGATGAGTCTATCCTCTGGGACCGTCGGACAAACGCATTTAATGTGCTGCCGACGTGCCCTCCTTGATTCATTGGGGATGCCAGGGAAGCACGTCCTAGCTGTCACCGCCTCGCCTGGCCTCGACACATGTCCGAGTTGATGAGGCATCATGGCGCCACGTTGGCCGGCTACCGGGCTGGTGCGGTGATGGAGCCTTCATGAAGGGTCGCATGCCGCCATGCAAGGTGCTTGCTGGGTCGGTGTAGAGGCTGCCCCTCGCCACGCAGGTGCCTGCCCGGCTAGTTGAGCTAGCAGCTGCTTGGGGATGGCGGCGGAGTCTTTGTTGGCGCGGGCCTGGCAGTGGCCCTGCTGATGTCCTTGTCAAGGGTCTTGCCAGGGGCCCGGCAAGGGTACTACCATGGTGTAGTAGTCATCCCCGGCAAGGGTCTTGCCGGGGGCCTTGTGGATTTCCTCGGCTAGGATTCCGCCAAGGGTCGTCGTCTTCTGATCCTCATCTGATCTCATGTGTTTATGATCTTGACGAAGATTTGCATTCCACCACAGAGGCGCCTCCCGAGCCTTGGTTCCAATGCAGTTGGTTAGGTTGGAGCCGGTGGGCTCAAGGGTGGCTCACTCTGCTGGCCTCGGGCAAGTTGCCCCGGCAAGGCTCTTGCTGGGGCTGCGGAGGCTGCCTCGGCAAGAATCTTGCCGAGGGAGTCCACTTCGCCCTCTTGCTCTCCTGTGCTTCTGGTCTTGGCGTTGCCTTGGTTGCCTCGTGTTTTGGCTTCCCTCCGGCTTCCTCCCTCTGCCCTACTAAGTGTGGCCGTGGCGCGCGGCTCTGACTGCCCGTGCACAAGTAAAGGGGTAAAAAGAAGAGCCCCTACTTTTGTACACCGACAGGAGCCCCCGGGCCTGGGCCACACATAAGTGCGCCGCGTTGTTGGGCTAGGCCCAAAACAGTGCGCGGGCAGGTGGGGCGGATTTTACCGTAGTAACTTCTCGTCCGCTGCGCTTCCCCACGACCTGTGTTGAACGCGCGACGTGGAGGGTCATGCGTGACGTGGGGGTCATGCGTGGGGCGGTTTCCGCACGCATGCGTCACATCGTGGTAAAGAGGCGTCCCGCGCCTTCCCTATAAAAAGAGGAAGGCTCAGAGGCGCGACTCATTTACTTGGGCGGACTCGGGTCGTGGCCTTATAGGCATCAGTCCCCCATGATCACGGGGTGGGGAACGGTCATCCCACCTGTCCCTTTGATTCTACTCGCTCGCCACGTGTCCCCCATGCAGGTGGCAGGCGTTGGAGGCGGGAAACCGGGCCATCGCTGATTGGGGCAGCGGGACGGTTCTGATTCCCCGCGCCTCCGGTGGCTGGATTGGTTGAGTGGGGCGGCCGAGCATCGACCCCGCCCCTTTATAAGGAGGGGGAGGGGGACGTCATCCCACATTCTCTCAGCATCCATCTTCTTCCACCTCCGCTCCTTTCTTCCACCTGTCATGGCGAGAGGGGGTGCTAGCCCTTTGACGATGGCGGCGAGGGTCGCTGCTCGACAGCGCGTCCCTCCCTCCCAAGAGCTCGTGGTGGAAGAGCCGGCCGCGAGAGGGAGGGGGAGGGGGCGAGGCCGAGGTCGCCGTGGCACTCAGGGGAGAGGGGGACGGGGCAGCGCAATGGCCCCGCCTCCGCTAGCCTCCCCCGGTGGAGGGCCACATCGGGGACCAGCCTCGCGAGTTCTTCATCAGGCTACGCTGGCCACCGCGTCGCCGCCTCCGTCTCCCTACTCCTTTTTCTCGGGAGATGGAGCTCAATCCACCCCAAACCCTCAGGTTGCACATGAGGGTCTGCGGGAATGGTGGCACGCTGGTCGACATCGACTTCCCCGCTCCTCACGTCATGTACCTCCGCCGCGGATGGAAGACGTTCACCCACATCCACAGCCTGACGGCGGGGCTCGTCCTTTACTTCAAGTTAATGGAGGGCGGCCTGCTCTCCGTCAAGGTCTTTGGAGATCTTGGAATTCGCCTAAAGTGCTGCGTGGAGAGTTCCTCCGCGATGAAGATTCCTCTTCAAGCGGGAGCGACGAGGAGGGTAGCGACAGCGACGACGAGAGCGCCGAGCGAGATCACGTTGACCTAGTCTCCCACTAACTGCGCCGCCCCACCCTATGTCGGGCGGCCTACCGAGGGCCTTCCTCGTCAAGCTCTCCATCGGGGCGCTCCCCGTCGTCTCTTTGGGCGGTTGGCGTAGGAGGGCCGGAGAAGGTGAAGAAGGCGGGTGGCGGCCGTCAAGTCGGAGTACGCAGGCACCGACGCCTTCGTCGCGTATTGCCGGCCCGCTGCCTCATCTTCCACCTCTCCTCCTGGCACCAAGACGTTCTCTTGGTGCCTTCTGCTCCTCGTACCTCGCCTAGGCACTCTTTTTTCCCTCTTGCTATCCTGTTCCACCTTCTGAGAAGAGGGACAAGAAAGGGATTACGGGCATCTTATCCTTTTTTTGTAAGTCTGCGGGCACTTGTTAGATTTGAAATTTGTAATCCCCTTGCTCATTTTTTTTAATTCTGTATGAACTGTACCTGTATGGGATGTTTTTAATGAAAAAGGGTGCTTGCCGGGTTCTCTGTGCGTGACCGAGGCCCGCGCCAAGGAACTAATCCTTGTTATTTTTAAGATAAACATTGTCGCCTGGCAATAGGCCTTGCCGTCCCCCGACTTCAGTCGACCATTCTCATGCTTTTGGCGGAGGCAGGGGCGAAGTAGAGTTAGGCCCTTCGTTTATTTCCTCGCCACCGTGTCTACGACCCGGTTCTGTCCCAGGGACTTGGGTACAAGAAGAAGGGGGAGCACGGTGGTTGTGGAGCAAAATGAGGTTTCATTTGTCCCAGTTCCATATAGAAATGCATAACAGGGGATGAAGGACTTATCTGAATCCGCTGCCCCTGGCAACTTTGGCTTGCCGTGGTTAGATCCTTGTGTTTTCATCCCCTGGCAGTCTTGGCTTGCCGGGGCCGGAGCGCCGTTTCGTTTTCTTTCTCCCAAGTGGCTCAGTAGAAGTGTCCACGTGCCATGCGAACCAAAGAAGACAGAAGAACACATACTCGACCTCTAGGCTATGGGTTAGTCGCTGCTATTCACTATCAACCCTAACCGAGGGAGAGACTTAACATAGCATGCATGCTAAAACTTAGGGCGCCAGCGCTTCATTTATTTATGCTCAGGGTCTGTGTCTGGCGTTGTACAGAGGGTTACATGCCCTGCCGGCAAGGCTTGTACAAAAGGTGGTTTGCCGGTGGGCCCGGCAACCGCGCCTCATGGGTAAAACTTGCGAAGATGTTCAATGTTCCATGAGTTGCTCACTGGAACAACATCTTTGGTCTCCAGGCAGACTGCACCAGGCCTGGTGTATTACCCGGTAAGGGCCTTCCCACTTTGGCGTCAACTTGATGGAATTCTTGGCCGACTGAACGCACCGAAGAACAAGGTCGCCTTCCTTAAAGCTTCGGGCATGAACCTTGTGGCTATGGTAGCGGCGCAAGGCTTGCTGGTAGCGTGCTGCTCTCACAGCCGCCCGAAGACGATCTTCCTCAAGGAGCGTTGCGTCATCTTGCCGCAATCGCTCTTGCTCAAGCTCATCGTAAGCGAGCACTCGAGGTGACCCGTATATGAGTTGCATGGGGATAACTGCTTCTGCCCCATATACCAGCGTAAAGGGTGTCTGGCTGGTGGCTTGATTTGGCATTGTTCTGATCGACCAAAGAACCGCGGGCAACTCATCAATCCAGCGCCTTCCGCTCTTGCGCAGCCTGTCAAAAGTCTTTGTCCTCAAGCCTCGCAACACTTCAGCATTTGCCCTCTCCGACTGGCCGTTGCTCCGTGGGTGTGCCATGGAAGCGAAATAGACCCTACTACCGAGGTCTTGGGTGTATTGCATGAAGGTGTGGCTTGTGAACTGCGTGTTGTTATTGGTGATGACTCTGTTTGGCACACCAAAACGGCACACTAGCCCCTTGAAGAACTTGACGGCTGACTGTGCTGTCACCTTGCTCACTGCTTCCACCTCTGGCCACTTTGTGAACTTGTCGATCGCAACGTACAAGTACTCAAAGCCCCCGACAGCATGGGGGAAAGGGCCCAGGATGTCAAGCCCCCAGACCAAGAATGGCCAGGAAAGAGGAATTGTTTGAAGGGATTGAGCTGGTTGATGAAGCTTCTTTGAATGGAACTAACACGCTTCACACTTGGTTACTAGTGCCGTTGCATCCTGGAGGGCAGTGGGCCAGAAGAAACCTTGCCGGAATGCCTTGTCGGCAAGGGCCCACGACCCTATGTGGGAGCCACATATGCCTCCATGTATCTCTGCCAACAGCTCCAGTCCTTCCTCCCGGGGAATGCACTTCAATTTCACACTGTTCGGTCTCTTTCTGTATAGGACGTCATCGACGAACCAATACATGGCAGACCGACGGGCTACTTTCTCCGCTTCTTCGTGCTCCTTAGGAAGCTCCCCTGTTTGGAGGAATAGGACGGTATGTTGTGCCCATGTTGGAGCCTGGGCTCGACGACAAGGACCAAAGGCATTTCTTCTGCCATGGGAGCGGTCGTCTCTACGGCCAGGGCTTGACGGCCCGTCGGAATCAGTCGCTCCTAGGCAGGCCCAGAATCCGCAGCAACACCCGTGTCGACGGCCCTTGGGGGCTCAGCGGGAAAGTACTTGCCGGGGCCTGATTTCCTCTGTTTGTTCTGCTCCGTTGATGGTTCGACGAATGGTTGAGTTAACCGAAGCAAAAAGGTACCTGGTTCCACAGGTAACTTGAATGCAGCGTGCTTCGACAGGTAATCGGTGATGTCGTTCTCCGCTGGGGGAACGTGCTCCGCTTGTATACCGTCAAAGCGCTCCTCCAGCTTCCTCACCTTATCTATGTAGGTCTCCATCAACGAGCTTTGATAATCTTTGTTAACTTGTCTGACGACAAGCTACGAATCACCTCTGACAATGAGCTTCTTGACCCCGAGGTCCGCCGTGATCCAGAGGCCGGTAAGCAACTCCTCGTACTCAGCAGTGTTGTTGGTGGACATCTCCCTGGGAAAGTGCATCTGGATTACATACTTGAGGTGCTCTCCGGTGGGTGCGATGAGCAGCACACCAGCACCGGCGCCTTGCAGCGAGAAAGCCACATCAAAGTACATGATCCAGTTGCAACTTGCTTCCTTGTCGGGGAGGGCGGTCTCCTGGATTTCCTCGTCAGGCGTTGAGGTCCATTCTACAATGAACTCTGCCAAGACTCTGCTCTGGATTGTCGAAGTGCTCTCAAACTTCAACCAAAGCTCAAAAGCTCCAAGGCCCACTCCACAATCCTTCCGGTTGCATCTGGGTTGTGCAGTATCCGTTGTAATGGGAGGTGGGTGACGACGGTGATTTCGTGTGCTTGGAAGTAGTGACGCAGCTTCCTCGAGGCCATAAGAAGGCCGAAGAGCAATTTCTGCACACCAGAGTACCTTGACCTAGCCCCCTGCAGGAGGGAGCTGACAAAGTGAACCGGGTGCTGCATCATCATCTTCTTCTGCACCACCCCAATTGATTGCATGGGGCCTATCCCGATGGTGTCAGACTCAACCGGGGGCCTTGCCTTGACGGCATAGGGCCCTGTAGGGGGAACCTCTGGCTTGCCATCCGCCAGTCCCGCCGTCGCTGCTGCCTCTTTACCGACCTCCCTCTGCACCACTAGTGCGGCACTGACCACTTGATTTGTCGCCGCTAGATACAGCAGCAACGGCTCTTGTGGTTTAGGCGCAACCAGTATTGGTGTAGAGGAAAGGTATTTCTTCAGATCCTGCAATGCTGCCTCGGCCTCTGGGGTCCACTCCATTGGGCCTGCCTTCTTCAAGATCTTGAAAAAGGGAAGGGCACGCTCAACAGACTTGGAGATGAATCTGCTCATGGCGGCAACGTAGCCAGTGAGTCGACGCACATCCTTGATCCGCTTGGGGTGCCTCAACCTGCTCGATAGCCTTGACTTTGTCCAGGTTTGCCTCGATCCCACGGTGCGACACAAAGAACCCGAGAAGTTTGCCAGACGGAACACCGAAGACACACTTCTCAGGGTTCAGCTTGAGGTTGATCTTGCGTAGGTTGGCAAACATCTCTTCTAAGTCGTGTACAAGGGTTGCCTTGTCCTTGGTTTTGACCACTATGTTATCCATATAAGCTTCCATATTTCTATGTAGCTGGGGCTCAAAACCAATTTGGACCGCCCTTGCGAATGTCGAGCCAGCACTCTTCAACCCGAAAGGCATCTGCAAAAAGCAATACGTACCACATAGGGTGATGAATGATGTATTCTGTTCGTCTTCCTTTGCCATGAAGATCTGGTGGTAGCCCGAGTAGGCATCGAGGAATGATAACAGATTGCACCCGACCGTGGAGTCAACAATCTGGTCAATGCGCGGCAACGGGAAGGGGTCCTTAGGACAAGCCTTATTGATGTCTGTGTAATCAATGCACAGCCTCCACTTCCCGTTCGCCTTGCGCACCACTACCGGATTGGCCAACCACGTTGGGTGGAGCACTCCTCTTACCAAGCCTGCCTCTTCCAACTTTCTGGTCTCCTCTGTGATGAACTCTTGCTGTTCCAAAGCTTGATTCCTGACCTTCTGCTTGACGGGTCACGCATGGGGACAGAGAGCAAGATGGTGCTCAATCACTTCCCTGGGAACACCAGGGATGTCGGATGCTTGCCATGCAAACACATCGACATTCGCCCGAAGGAAAGTGATGAGCAGGCTTTCCTATTTTCCGTTGAGGGTGGAGCTTATGGTGAAAGCCCCTCCCGTGCCATCCGCCTTGACGGACACCTTCTTGGTCTCTGGCGACGCAGCTCTAGATTTCTTGCTCTTGCCAGTGGAGCTCTCTGGCACGTCCTCAATGGTAGCACAACACTCCGAAGAGGTGCGCTTGCCGGAGCGGGTGCGAGAGGTCCTACCAGTCTTCTTCTTCCCTCCTGGGACTTCGGCGGCAGGAGCAGGCGCCTTGGCGGCAGCTGCCGCAACCGCTTCCCGGTAGAGCAGGTTGGCGCAAATCAGCGCATCCTTCTTGTCACAGGGAACGGTAATGATGGTCATTGGCCCAGGCATCTTCAGCGTGTTGTAGGCGTAATGTGACACCGCCATGAACTTGGCTAGTGCCGGGCGACCGAGAATCCCGTTGTGGGGCAAGGGAATCTCGGCTACATCGAAGACAATCTTCTCCGTCCTGTAGTTCAGCTCACCTCCAAACGTCACAGGCAGCATGATCTTGCCCTTTGGATGACTATTTCCCGGGTTGACCCCTTGAAACATGCCTGTTTCCTCGAGGTCTCCATCAGGAATTTGCATCCTTTTGATCACAACGGGTGATATCAAGTTTAGACCGGCCCCGCCGTCAACCAGCATCTTGTTCACCTTGAGGTTGCGTATCGTTGGTGAAACCAACAACGGAAAACACCCGACCGTAGTTGTGCGATCAGGGTGGTCCTCGGCGTCAAAGATTATGGGCGTGATGGACCACTTCAGCGGCTTCTAAGCGTCGAATGACGGCTCTACTGCTATGATCTCACGCACCCACTGCTTGAGCTAGTGGTGATAAGTATGCAGCGAGGCGCCACTATCGACGCACATGGCCTCTGTAGCCTTCTGGAACTCATGCTCACCGAACTCTTCATCCTCGTCATGATCGTCGTCTTCCTGCTTCTTGTCGTGGCCCCTAGTGGGCCTCTCTTGCAGGTTGTCCTTGTCGCGACGGCTTCCGTGCCCGCCACACTTCTTGCTGGATCCTTCGGCACCATCCTGACCCTTCTCATTGTCCCGCCTCTCATATTCGGCTTTTTGCTTTTTAGCAAGCAGCTCAACCATTCGGCAGTTCTAGAGGTCGTGGCCCTTGGTGCGGTGGATCTTGCAATACTGCTTGTCGGCGCCCCCTAGCTTGTCGGCAGCCGCCAAGGCCCGGCAAGCGGCGCACCTAGTAATCTCCTTGTCGGGGTAGTCTGCCTTGGCCTTCTTGGCGGCATAGGTGCCGTCGGATCCCTCGACGGCAAGCATGGCCTTGCCCTTGCGTTTCCCGTTGCGATGCCGACCCTTCTTCATCGGGGCGGCGCTGTCTCCGTCGGTAGAGTCGGTCTCCGCACCGGCGTCTTCACCAGGGTACTTCCTTCCCGCTTCAGCCCGGGCACATTTATTGACCAGAATGTAGAGTTCGGCCACATCCTTGACCTTGTTCATTGCCAGCTCTTCACGCATCTTGCGGTTACGCACATTCTGATGGAATGTGCTGATCATGGGAGCAGGATGAACATCCGGGATGTTGTATTGCACCCGGCTGAACCTCTGTATGTACTTGCGCAGGTTTTTCCCTTCCTTCTGGGGAATGATATGCAAATCACTTGCCTGGCCATGAGCTTGGTGGCCTCCAGTGTAGGACCCAATGAACTCATGACACAGATCTGACCAAGAAGAAATAGAATCCGTCGGCAAGTGCATCAGCCAAGACATGACATTGGGTTTCAGGGCCAACGGGAAGTAGTTGGCAAGCACCTTGTCGTCGTGAGCTCCAGCGGCTTGCATCACGATGGTGCAGATCCTGAGGAACTCTAACGGATGGGTCTTGCCATTGTACTTCTCGCTGATGTCGGGCTTGAACGTGCGGTGGGACGGCCACTGGAACTTCCGCAGCTCGCGGGTAAAGGCTAGGCAACTCACCTCATAAGGTAGGCCGCCGGAGCCTCCTGGTGCTGGGTGGTCCATAGCGGGCCCTGCCCACCTGTCTGACTGGTGGCGCGTATCGCGCCGACGCTCGATGGTGGTTTGAGCGTCTTCATGGCTCGCTCCCGAAGAACCTGGCGTTGGTCGTGGTGGGTCTGTGGGTTGGACGACGCTACGGAAATGTCATCACAAGCGCCATCACGTCGGGCCGACATCCGCGGTGGCTGGCATGGAGGAGGAGAGTGCACCATGGCCGCGGCGCCTCCGACCCCTCCAGCGCCGGTGCGCAGTGGCTTGATGGAGCATCAGCCCGAGGGCCCCGCCGGCCATGGCTTGTCTTTGTTGGCGACGCCGACGAGGCTTTGGATAGTGGCTCTCCACTCATCGAGCTTCTCCGCAGCACGGGGGAAGTCGAGCAGCAGCTACGCGTGCGCCAAAGCTTCTGCCGGCATGGGTGGCTGCAAAAGCTGCATGGACCGTGGCGTGCTTCGACATCTAACCACCTTAGAAGGAGCTCTGTCACGGCCCAGGGGCTACGTGGTATTTTTGCCAGTAGTTCGGCGGGCATGCTGACCTCCTTCGTCCCGCAAATGACGCACAGGACTCCCCCCACGGCGGTGTCTAGGGTCACCGGTGTGGTGACGCTGCTCGTCGCGCACAACCTGGGAATAGCACGATGTGGGCGCCGGAGTGGGCGTTGATGACCCACAAGTATAGGGGATCTATCGTAGTCCTTTCGATAAGTAAGAGTGTCGAACCCAACGAGGAGCAGAAGGAAATGATAAGCGGTTTTCAGCAAGGTATTCTCTACAAGTACTGAATCAAGTAGTAACAGATAGTTTTGTGATAAGATAATTTCTAACGAGCAACAAGTAACAAAAGTAAATAAAGTGCATCAAGGTGGCCCAATCCTTTTTGTAGCAAAGGACAAGCCAGGACAAACTCTTATATAAGGAAAAGTGCTCCCGAGGACACATGGGAATATCGTCAAGCTAGTTTTCATCACGTTCATATGATTCGCGTTCGGTACTTTGATAATTTGATATGTGGGTGGACCGGTGCTTGGGTGCTCTTCTTACTTGAACAAGCATCCCACTTATGATTAACCTCTATTGCAAGCATCCTCAACTACAACAAAAGTATTAAGGTAAACCTAACCATAGCATGAAACATATGGATCCAAATCAGCCCCTTACGAAGCAACGCATAAACTAGGGTTTAAGCTTCTGTCACTCTAGCAACCCATCATCTACTTATTAATTCCCAATTCCTTCCTCTAGTCCCAAATAATGGTGAAGTGTTATGTAGTCGACGTTCACATAACACCACTAGAGGCTAGACAACATACATCTCATCAAAATATTGAACGAATAACAAATTCACATGACTACTAATAGCAAGAATTCTCCCTTGTCCTCAGGAACAAACATAACAACTCACAAAGCATAAAAATGTTCATAATCAGAGGGGTATTAATATGTATATAGGATCTGAACATAGGATCTTCCACCTATTAAACCAACTAGCATCAAGTACAAGGAGTAATTAACACTACTAGCAACCTACTAGCACCAATCCCGGACTTGGATACAAGATATGAACTAGGGTTTTGAGATGAGATGGTGCTGATGAAGATGTTGATGGAGATTTCCCTCTCCCAATGAGAGGAGCGTTGGTGATGACGATGGCGATGATTACCCCTCCGGGAGAGAAGTTTCCCCGGCAGAACAGCTCTGCCGGAGCCCTAGATTGGTTCCGCCAAGGTTCCGCCTCGTGGCGGCGGAGTTTCATCCCGAAAGGTTGCTTCTGATTTTTTTTCTCGATGAAAGACTTCATATAGTAGAAGATGGTCGTCGGAGAGCCACCAAGGGGCCCACGAGGTAGAGGGTGCACCCTAGGGGGGCGCGCCCCCCACCCTCGTGGACAGGGTGTGGGCCCCTGGTCTTCATCTTTGGCGAGGATTTCTCATTATTTATTATAAGGTATTCCATGGAGTTTCCGGACTTTTGGAGTTGTGTAGAATAGGTCTCTAATATTTGCTCCTTCTCCAGCCCAGAATTCCAGCTGCCGACATTCTCCCTCCTTATGTAAACCTTGTAAAATAAGAGAGAATAGCCATAAGTATTGTGACATAATGTGAAATAACAACCCATAATGCAATAAAAATCGATATATAAGCATGATGCAAAATGGACGTATCAACTCGCCGAAGCTTAGACCTCGCTTGTCCTCAGGCGAAAGCCGATAACAATAAATATGTCCCCATGTTTAGAGGTAGAGGCGTCGATGAAAATAAAATACGGACATGGAGGCATCATGATTATTCTCATAACACCAACATATATAGATATTGTCATACGATTACTTATGTTCAAGTGATGATCTATTCACAATGCTAAAGTATGAATCAGAAACCCTATTGAGAACCAACAAACTATAACCTCAGTCATTGAAGCAATTGCAATTTATCATAACATCAGAAAGAGTCTATGTCAGAGCTAAAAAGCAAGTCCACATACTCAACTATCATCTAGTCCTTCATAATTGCCAACACTCACGCAATACTTGTGGTTACGGAGTTTTAGTCGGATACAGAGAAAGATAGGGACTTATAGTTTCGCCCCACAACCTTTTACCTCGAGGGTAATGTCAACAATAATAACTCATGCCCGCCTACATCCAATTAGATATATCTATCAGGATCTTTCCAACATGTTGGGCTTGCCAAAGGATAAAATGAAAAAGGAAAGGTTAAGATAACCATGACACTTGCATAAGGTAGAAGATAATAATAAAAGATAGGCCCTTCGCAGAGGGAAGCAGAGGTTGCCATGCGCTTTTATGGTTGGATGCACAAAATCTTAATGCGAAAGAACGTCACTTTATATTGCCCCTTGTGATATGAACCTTTATTATGCAGTCCGTCGCTTTTATTACTTCCACATCACAAGATCGTATAAAGCTTATTTCTCCCACAATAATCATACATATTTAGAGCAATTTTTATTGCTTTGCGCCGATGACAACTTACTTGAAGGATCTTATTAAATCCATAGGTAGATATGGTGGACTCTCATGGCAAAACTGGTTTAAGGGTATTTGGAAGCACAAGTAGTATCTCTACTTGGTGCTAAGAATTTGGCTAGCAAGAGGGGGAAAGGCAAGCTCAACATGTTGGATGATCCATGACAACATACTTTATCTCAGATATAAGAAAACATAACCCATTACATTGTCTTCCTTGTCCAACATCAACTCTTTAGCATGTCATATTTTAATGAGTGCTCCCAATCATAAAAGATGTCAATAATAGTATATTTATATGTGAAACCTCTCTTTCCTTATTACTTCCTATTAATTTCAACGATGACCAAAGCTATGTCTGCCAACTCCCAACAACTTTTAATCGTCACACTCTTTCTATGCGAAGTCATTACTATCAATAAGATCAATACAAACTTTTGTTTCTTCTTATTCTTTTTCTCTTTTCTTTTATTCACCCAAGATCATAGCAAGAAAATCAACCCCTTGACTCAACACTAATCTTTATTATATAGCTCACGGACTCGATTACATAGAGAGATCATAAGGCAAAACTCAAAACTAGATCATGCCATAAACTTTATTCTACTAGATCAAAATACTACTAATAGGATCGAACTAAGGAAAACGGTGAAGAAAGGAGTTGTGATTGTGATACGATACCGGGGCACCTCCCCCAAGCTTGGCAGTTGCCAAGGGGAGTGCCCATACCCATGTTATTATATCTCCTTGGTTGGTGAAGATGGAAGTGATGTTGATGATGCGGGCTTGTCATCCATCTTCCAAGGCATAGGTTCACCATCATAGAAGGATGATCGAGTCTGCGGAATCCTCGAATCTGCAGCTAAACTCATTCTTTTGAATCTATATTCATACTCACAGTTTTGGTTTTGCAGGTCATAGATTTGGGCTTGGAGGTGCAAAATCTTCTCATGTAGCTTGAAGATGGCCTCCTCGGTGTTCTTGGCATCCGGCTTGTAGTTGTTAGTGAACTCCGCGAGCATCGTGTGGCTAGCGTTGATTCCACGCTCCACCATCCCCTGGCACTTAAAAACTTGTTGCTCCATTGCTTCGAGCCTCGTCTCCATGCTTCCGGTTCCATTTGGTCCCTCAGCATCGCGGATGTGCAGCAACCCATCACGCATCTCAATGGTTTGAGGGTGTCGCAGCACCTCCGCAAGGTAAGGGTTGATGACCTTCTCGAAGAACTTGTCCTTGGAAGCACGTGGGGCCGTCATGATAATCTAGATCTGTCAGAAAAATAGCTCAAAACAAGAATAGAAAATATTTGTGTCATACCGGAGTCAAAACCTTCGGGAGAATATATAGTGAATTTTTACCAACCAAAATATGTATCATGCAAGAAAACGGAGTCCGGAAGGCACACGAGGTGCTCACGAGGTAGGGGGCGCACCCAGGGGGTAGGGCATGCCCTCCACCCTCATGGGGCCCTCGTGTCCTTCCCGGACTGCTACTTAATTTTCTATTTTTCTAAATATGCCAAAACAGAGAAATGTTGCCTTAAAAACTGTTTTGGAATCGGTTTACTTACCGTACCACATACCTATTCCTTTTTGGAGTCTGAAACGTTCTGGAAAGTGTCCCTTATGTATTCCTCCGGGGTTACGGTTTTAATAATATTGGTTTCAACATTTATGGGATTACCTGAGATATAATGTTTGATTCTTTGACCGTTTACCACCTTCGGATTTATGCCTTCGAAGTTGTTGATTTTTATGGCACCGGAACGATAGAGCTCCTCGATAACATAGGGGCCTTCCCATTTAGAGAGAAGTTTACCTGCAAAAAATCTTAAACGAGAGTTGTGTATAGCAATACATAATCACCTACATTAAACTCACGCTTTTGTATCCTTTTGTCATGCCATCTTTTAACCTTTTCTTTAAATAACTTGGAATTTTCATAAGCTTGGGTTCTCCATTCATTAAGAGAGCTAATATCAAATAACCTCTTTTCACCGGCAAGTTTGAAATCATAATTGAGCTCTTTAATAGCCCAATATGCCTTATGTTCTAGTTCGAGAGGTAAGTGACATGCTTTTCGATATACCATTTTATACGGAGACATACCCATAGGATTTTTATATGCAGTTCTATAGGCCCATAATGCATCATGAAGTTTCTTGGACCAATTCTTTCTAGACCTATTGATAGTCTTTTGCAAAATTAATTTGAGTTCTCTATTAATCAATTCTACTTGACCACTAGACTGTGGGTGATACGGAGATGCAATTCTATGATTGACGTCATATTTAGCAAGCATTTTACAGAAAGAACCATGAATAAAATGTGAACCACCATCAGTCATTAAATATCTAGGGACTCCAAACCTCGGAAAAATAAGTTCTTTAAGCATTTTAATAGAAGTGTTATGATCAACACTACTAGTTGGAATAGCTTCTACCCACTTATTAATGTAATCAACAACAACTAAAATATGTGTATATCCATTAGAGGCAGGAAAAGGTCCCATATAATAAGAGCCCCAAACATCAAACAGTTCAATAACAAGTGAATAATTCATAGGCATTTCTTGATGTCTACTAATATTACCAATTCTTTGACATTCATCACAAGATAGGACAAACTTACAGGCATCCTTGAAGAGAGTAGGCCAATAAAAACCAGATTGCAATACCTTATGTGCAGTTCTATGTCCCGCATGGTGTCCTCCATAAGTTTCGGAGTGGCACTTGCGTAGGATCTGTTCATGTTCATGCTCAGGTACACAATGTCTAATAACACCATCTACTCCTTCTTTATAAAGATGTGGGTCATCCCAAAAGTAATGTCTCAAATCATAGAAGAACTTTTTCTTTTGTTGGTATGTGAAGCTAGGTGGTATGAATTTAGCAACAATGTAATTAGCATAATTGGCATACTAAGGAGTACTACGAGAAGTACTTATGACATTAATTGTTCATCAGGAAAGCTATCATCAATTGGTAGTGGGTCATCAAGAACATTCTCTAACCTAGATAAGTTGTCTGCAACGGGGTTCTCAGCTCCTCTTCTATCAACAATATGCAAATCAAATTCTTGTAGCAAGAGAACCCATCTAATAAGTCTAGGTTTAGCATATTTCTTCTCCATAATATTTAATAGCAGCGTGATCAGTGTGGATAGTTACTTTAGAATCAATAATATAAGGTTTGAACTTATCACAAGCAAATACAACTGCTAAAAGTTCTTTTTCAGTAGTAGCATAATTTCTTTGAGCATTGTCTAGAGTCTTACTAGCATAATGGATAACATTTAATTTCTTATCAACTCTTTGCCCTAGAACAGCACCTACAGCATAATCGCTAGCATCACACATAATTTCAAAGGGTAAATTCCAATCAGGTGGCTGGAAAATAGGTGCAGAGACTAATGCTTTCTTAAGTATTTCAAATGCTTCTACACAATCCTCATCAAAGACAAATGGTATATCTTTTTGTAATAAATTAGTCAGAGGACGAGAAATTTTTGAGAAGTCCTTAATGAACCTCCTATAAAATCTGGCATGACCAAGGAAACTTCTTATACCTTTGATGTCCTTGGGACATGGCATCTTTTCAATAGCATCAACCTTGGCTTTATCAACTTTAATACCTCTTTCAAAAACTTTATGCCCCAAGACAATACCCTCATTAACCATAAAGTGGCACTTTTCCCAATTCAAGACAAGATTAGTTTCTTCACATCTCTGCAAAACTCGATCAAGATTGCTCAAGCAATCATCAAAAGAAGATCCAAAGACGGAAAAGTCGTCCATGAAAACAGCACAAATCTTTTCACAAAAGTCAGAGAATATAGCCATCATGCATCTTTGAAAGGTAGCAGGTGCATTACATAAACCAAAAGGCATACTTCTATAAGAAAAAGTACCAAAAGGGCATGTGAAAGTAGTCTTTGATTGATCTTTAGCCGACACGGGTATTTGAGAGAAACCATAATCACCATCTAGAAAGCAGTAATGTGTATGTTTGCATAATATTTCTAGCATTTGATCGATAAAAGGTAAGGGGTAATGATCTTTCTTAATAGCGTTATTTAATTTGCGGAAATCAATTACCATCCTATAACCTATAATAATTCTTTGTGGAATCAATTCATGTTTATCATTAGGAACAACAGTAATACCTCCCTTCTTAGGGATACAATGAACAAGACTTACCCACTGACTATCAGCAACGGGATATATTATACCTTCCTCCAGAAGCTTTAGTATTTATTTTCTTACCACTTCTTTCATTTTAGGATTTAGACATTGTTGAGGATCACAAACTGGTTTGGCATCTGCTTCCAAATTTATTTTATGTTGACATAGAGTGGGACTAATGCCCTTAAGATCATCAAGAGTATATCCAATAGCAGCACGGTGCTTCTTCAGAGTTTTCAATAATCTTTCTTCTTCATGCTCTAAAAGGTTAGCACTAATAATAACAAGATATAACTTCTTTTCATCTAGATAAGCATATTTAAGATTACCAGGCAACAGTTTAAGCTCAAACACAGGATCACCCTTAGGTGGAGGGGGATCCCCTAGGATTTCAACAGGCCAATTGTGTTTTAGAATAGGTTCTTCTTTAAAGAATACCTCATCTATTTCCCTTCTTTCATTCATAAACATATCATTCTCATGGTCTAGCAAATATTGTTCTAAAGGATCACTAGGAGGTACGGCAATAGAAGCAAGACCAATAATTTCATCCTTACTAGACAATTCTTCTTCACGGTGTTGTTTACTAAATTTAGAGAAATTAAATTCATGAGTCATATCATCTAAACAAACAGTAACAACATCCCTTATGCAATCTATGGTAGCATTAACAGTATTTAAGAAGGGTCTACCAAATATAATTGGACAAAAGCTATCTTGTGGGGAACCAAGAACAAGAAAATCAGCAGGATATTTAGTTTTCCCACACAAGACTTCAACATCTCTAACAATTCCCATTGGTGAAATAGTATCTCTATTAGCAAGTTTAATAGTGACATCAATTTCTTCTAACTCAATAGGTGCAATGTCATGCATAATTTCTTTGTATAAGTCAATAGGTATTGCACTAGCACTAGCACCCATATCACATAAGCCATGATAACAGTGTTCTCCTATTTTAACAGAAATAACAGGCACGCCTACCATATGTCTATTTTTATCTTTAGCACAAGGTTTAGCAATTCTAGCAGTTTCACCGCAGAACTGAATAACATGCCCATCAATATTATCAGACAAGAGATCTTTAACAATAGCAATATTAGGTTCTACTTTAACTTTCTCAGGAGGTGTATATGTTTTAATATTGCTTTTACGAACCACAGTTGAAGCTTTAGCATGATCCTTTATCCTAACAGGGAAAGGTGGTTTCTCAACATAACAAGTAGGAACAATAGGATCATTATAAGTGACAGTCTTTTCTTCAACTTTAATAGGTGTAGCTACTTTTACTTGTATGGGAGGATGATATTTAAACCTCTTCGCCTTATGGAGATCAACATAAGTAGCAAAAATTCACAGAAATAAGCTACTATCTCAGAATCAAGTCCATATTTAGTGCTAAACTTACGGAAAATATAGGTATCTATAAAAGATTTAACACAATCAAACTTAGGTGTCATGCCTGACTCCTTACCTTCGTCGAGATCCCAATCTTCAGAGTTGCGTTTAGTTCTATCCAATAAATCCCATCTAAATCCAATGGTCTTCATCATAAAATAGCCAGCACAAGAAGTATCGAGCATGGTGCGATTATTTTCAGAAAGCCGAGCATAAATTTTTTGAAGAATTGTTTCTCTTGGGAGCTCATGATTGGGGCATGAATATAACATTGATTCAAGCCTCCCCCAAGCTTGAGCGATGCTTTCTCCTTTGCGAGGCCAAAAAATATATATATAATTTTGGTCATGATGAACAAGATGCATAGGGTAATACTTTTGATGAAATTCCAATTTCAATCTTCTATAGTTCCATGATCTTGTATCATCACATAGCCTATACCATGTCAATGCGTCTCCCTTCAAAGATAAAGGGAAGACCTTCTTCTTAGCAACATCATCGGGTATACCTGCAAGCTTAAATAATCCACAAACTTCATCCACATATATTAGGTGTTCATGAGGATGCTTTGTTCCATCTCCTGTAAAAGGATTAGCTAGCAGTTTTTCTATCATACCCGAAGGATACTCATAAGGAATTTCATTTTCAATAGGTTTAGTAGGTTGAGGAGCAACTCTTTGCTCTACTGGTCGGGGTGAAGATACCCCGAACAAGCCCCTCAGAGGATTACTTTCCATAGTAACAAGTGACAGTAAATTTCAGCACACTATATAAATTTTTCCTTACCAAATTCCACCTACCAAAGGCGCTTCACTCCCCGGCAACGGTGCCAGAAAAGAGTCTTGATGACCCACAAGTATAGGGGATCTATCATAGTCCTTTCGATAAGTAAGAGTGTCGAACCCAACGAGGAGCAGAAGGAAATGATAAGCGGTTTTCAGCAAGGTATTCTCTGCAAGTACTGAAATAAGTAGTAACAAATAGTTTTGTGATAAGATAAATTGTAACGAGCAACAAGTAACAAAAGTAAATAAACTGCAGCAAGGTGGCCCAATCCTTTTTGTAGCAAAGGACAAGCCTGGACAAACTCTTATATAAGGAAAAGCGCTCCCGAGGACACATGGGAATATCGTCAAGCTAGTTTTCATCACGTTCATCTGATTCGCGCTCGGTACTTTGATAATTTGATATGTGGGTGGACCGGTGCTTGGGTGCTGTTCTTACTTGAACAAGCATCCCACTTATGATTAACATATATTGCAAGCATCCGCAACTACAACAAAAGTATTAAGGTAAACCTAACCATAGCATGAAACATATGGATCCAAATCAGCCCCTTACGAAGCAACGCATAAATTAGGGTTTAAGCTTCTGTCACTCTAGCAACCCATCATCTACTTATTACTTCCCAATGCCTTCCTCTAGGCACAAATAATGGTGAAGTGTTATTTAGTCGACGTTCACATAACACCACTAGAGGCTAGACAACATACATCTCATCAAAATATCGAACGAATACCAAATTCACGTGACTACTAATAGCAAGACTTCTCCCTTGTCCTCAGGAACAAACGTAACTACTCACAAAGCATAAACATGTTTATAATCAGAGGGGTATTAATATGTATATAGGATCTGAACATATGATCTTCCACCAATTAAACCAACTAGCATCAACTACAAGGAGTAATTAACACTAGTAGCAACCTACTAGCACCAATCCCGGACTTGGAGACAAGAATTGGATACAAGAGATGAACTAGGGTTTTGAGATGAGATGGTGCTGATGAAGATGTTGATGGAGATTGCCCTCTCCCGATGAGAGGAGCGTTGGTGATGACGATGGTGATGATTTCCCCCTCCGGGAGGGAAGTTTCCCTGGCAGAACAGCTCTGCCGGAGCCCTAGATTGGTTCTACCAAGGTTCCGCCTCGTGGCGGCGGAGTTTCATCCCGAAAGGTTGCTTCTAACTTTTTCTCGATGAAAGACTTCATATAGCAGAAGATGGTCATCGGAGAGACACCAGGGGGCCCACGAGGTAGGGGGCGCGCCCTAGGGGGGGGCGCCCCCACCCTCATGGACAGGGTGTGGGCCCCCTGGTCTTCATCTTTGGTGAGGATTTTTCATTATTTATTATAAGGTATTCCATGGAGTTTCAGGACTTCTGGAGTTGTGCAGAATAGGTCTCTACTATTTGCTCCTTTTCCAGCCCAGAATTCCAGCTGCCGGCATTCTTCCTCCTTATGTAAACCTTGTAAAATAAGAGAGTATAGCCATAAGTATTGTGACATAATGTGAAATAACAGCCCATAATGCAATAAATATCGATATAAAAGCATGATGCAAAATGGACGTATCAGGCGTCTTCAGGATGCCGCGCCGCCCACGGGTGGGACGGCGATGACCCCGGAGGGTCCCGTGCCGCCTGCGGGGGGGGGGGGGCAGCTCCATCTCTGGATTTCGTGGCGTGCGGCCCGTCGCCTTGCGCACGAATGACGCCGCTCGCCAGGCTCTGACTGCCAGAGCGATGTTGGTGATCGCATGTCGCGCCTCGGGTTCTGTCCGCGACCGGCCCACTACTCGCCCACACTGGTACGGGCCGTACGGCTCCCGACGAACTGACCGCCATGGCCGCCTTCTTCTTGGGAGCCATGATGATCAAAAACTGCTAGGCTCACTGCAAGACCAGATTTTCACAACTGCGCCTGAGGGAGTCCTGGACTAAGGGGTCCTCGGGCGTCCGACCTGTTATCCATGGGCCGGACTGATGGGATGTGAAGACATGAAGGCCGAAACACTGCACCGTGTCCGAATTGGACTCTACTTGGTGTGGAAGGCAAGCTTGGCGACCAAAGATTCCTTCTTATGTAACCGACTCCATGTAAACCCTAGATCCCCTCGGTGTCTATATAAACCGAAGGGGATAGTCCGAAAAGGACACCACATATACTCATTACCATATTCACATAGGCTAGGCTTCTAGGGTTTAGCCATTACGATCTCGTGGTAGATCAACTCTTGTAATACTCATATTCATCAAGATCAATCAAGCAGGAAGTAGGGTATTACCTCCATAGAGAGGGCCCGAACCTGGGTAAACATCGTGTCCCCCGTCTCCTATAACCATCGATCCTAGACGCACAGTTCGGGACCCCCTACCCGAGATCCGCCGGTTTTGACACCGACATTGGTGCTTTCATTGAGAGTTCCATTGTGCCGTCGATGAAAGGCTCGATGGCTGGCCTTGTCATTAAAGACAACATTACTGCAGGGGTAGTTTTGGCCTCGGGCCAAACCCTCCGGCTGGGCGACTTTACTATGATCGCCCGTTCGGCCGCGGAGCCGACGATGACCTCCCGGGCCATCGAAAATCCCCTTCGGATCAACTCCGAGCACTCCAAGCAGATGGATCCGGTTGAGTTTTCGTCCTTAAACGAGCTCCTAGATCGCATTGCCACTTCGGGAATCGTCACAGATTATGATTAGATCGGGCCAAAAACCGATCTGGGAGAAACCGAAACTCCACCAGTCACCCACCAGATCGGGGAAGTCCTGGAGCAGGACGTCGAGTCTTCTTCTATATTGAAGACGGACTTTGTTTGGGTCGCTGTTCATGAAGAGCCGGATACTCACCCGCGAAAGGACGCAACCAGCCCTCTTAACATAGCATCGGGCGGCGGTTCCAAATAATCAGAAGATATTCCGGAACCCGGACTGTCTAGTCTGGAAGGTCGTCGGACTCCGGACAACCGGTTAGGTCGGGGTTCGGATTTAATTCCACCCACCCACCCGGACATGGAGGCTCTCATGAGCATAAAACAGCAATCTCAGGAGAAGGTCCACCACTTTTGCGCCAGATTCCTCCTTGTCAAGGACAAGGTAAAAGATTGATGTGACGAGGACGCAATATCAGTGTTCTGCAAAAACTGTGCGGACGAAGGAATCCTCAATGCCATCAATCGCCTCCGCATACTAAAATTTGCTGACTTAGCAACCATCATACAAAAATACTACGCGATGGAAAGCACCTGGGAAACTCGGGCAGCTCGCTGGGAACCACCAGCCCCAACCCAACTTCCCCTACATGCGAAAAGGGCATACCCTCATGGCATGCCCAATCCAACAGTCAAAAAACACAAAGCCACTATATGGCACGGCATTGTTCTGGAAGGGTGGCTCGATGGCCCATGCAAAATACATACAACAACAGATACCATGGCAACCCACAGCCTTAGAGCATGTTGGATACTACGATAGGTAGCCAAGAGCGGCGAGGACATCCTTATCAAGGACGCCCCAGAACAACACCCCCCCAGAAGACGACGACCCAAGAGTATTGACAGTATTCGAGACATTCGCTTCAAATAACAAGCGCAAAAGGGCACTTTGCGAGCTCAACGAAGTCTGCCAAATCGCTGTAATGAACCCATGGAACGACATGGCTATAACATTCAATGCCAGTGACAAACCAAAGTACAGAACAGTACGAGCACCAGCCGCGTTAGTCCTCAGCCCCATCGTGGATGGGTTTCGACTCACCAAGGTCCTCATGGACGGCGGCAGTGGATTAAATCTCATTTGTGAGGACACACTCCATAAAATGGAAATAGACAGGAGCCGCATCAAACAAAGTAACACAACCTTCCGGGGAATTATTCCTAGTCGGGAGGCGCGGTGCGCGGGAAAAATCACACTCGACGTGGTATTCATATCGCCGAAGAACTATCGGTTAGAAGAAATAACCTTCCAAGTGGCCCCTTTCAGCAGCGGATATCACACCCTGTTGGGCGGGATGCTTTTACACGCTTCCAAGCTATACCTCACTATGGATATATGAAGCTCAAAATGCCCGGACCAAACGGTATAATCACTCTCGTCAGTGATCCGGACATAGCACTCCGCGCTGAAAACAAAACCGTATCCCTGGCCCTGGAGGCACTATCCGAAGCCCTCGCGGCTGAAGAATTAACCGCACTACGCTCCATAGTGGACAGGGACAATGTGATCCTCGACAAACACCCCAAATCCACCTCGTTCAAACCGGCAGAAGAAATAACCAAATTCCAAGTCCACCCAACGGACCCCAAGAAGACAGCATCCATCGGAGCTCAGCTGAACAAAACAGTTGATGCCGCACTACGAGAATTCCTGCGTGAAAACTGGGACATATTTGCCTGGCACCCTTCGGATATGCCAGGGATCCCACGCAAGTTGGACGAACATAGCCTCAACATATTAAAGGGATTTAAACCAGTCAAGCAAACACTCCGGTGCGTTTCCGAACCTAAGCGACAAGCCATGGGGGAGGAGCTGGCCAAGCTCATCGAGGCCGGATTCATCAGAGAAATCATGCATCCGGACTGGCTGGCAAACCTGGTAACGGTACCAAAGAAAGATAAATCATGACGCCTATGTGTCAATTTCAAGGATCTCAACAAGGCCTGCCCTAAGGACCCTTTTCCCCTTCCCCACATTAATCAAATCATTGACGCCACCGCAGGACACGACTCACTGTGTTTCCTCGATGCATACTCCGGATACCATCAAATCAAAATGTAGGAATCCGATCAAGTGGCAACAACATTTATTACCCCATACGGGCAATTCTGCTTCAATACCATGCTCTTTGGGCTCAAGAACGCCGGCGCCACATATCAATGCATGATCCAAGCATGCCTGGAGAAACAGATTGGCAAAACAGTAGATGCTTACGTTGATGACGTCGTCATCAAAACCAGGCACGTGGAAACACTAATAGACGACTTACGTCTTACATTCGACAACCTCAGGGCGTATGACATCAAGCTTAACCCGGAAAAGTGTGTCTTCGGTGTCCCCGCTGGAAAACTGCTGGGCTTCATCATCTCCAATAGGGGAATCGAAGCAAACCCAGCCAAAATCTGAGCTTTGTCACTATTGGCTAAGCCAACAGACCTTAAACAAGTTCAAAAACATGCAGGTTGCGTGGCAGCTCTAAGCTGCTTTATCTCCAGATTAGGAGAAAAGGCACTGCCACTCTATCGCCTTCTACGGCGAACCGGCCACTTCGAGTGGACGGACGTGGCAACAGCCAGACTGGAAGAAATAAAAACCCTTCTTACGAGCAATCCAATCCCGGCCGCACCAAACGCCGGCGAATCGATGTTATTATACACATCGGCAATACATCACGTGGTGAGCGCCGTACTCGTCGTTGAACGAGAACAGGACGGACACAAATTCCCGCTTCAGAAGCTAGTATACTACTTATCTACTGTCCTTACACCATGCAAATCCCGGTACCCTCATTATCAAAAAATATCATATGCGGTCTTCATGGCATCCCGAAGCTAGTATACTTCTAGGAGTGTTTGATCACGGTGGCCTCTGAAGTACCACTCAATGACATTATAAACAACCGCGATGCTACGGGCCGGATTGCCAAATGGGCCATTGAGCTCCTGCCATTCGACATTATATATAAACCACGTCGAGTTATAAATCCCAAGTACTGGCCGACTTCATCACTGAATGGACAGAGGCGAACTCCCTAAAGAGTACGCCACATACTCCAATTGGGTCATGCACTTCACTGGCTCCAAAATGCTGGCAGGGTTAGGAGCGGGTGTCGTTTTAACGTCCCCTACCAGAGACGTCGTCCAGTACGTTCTCCAAATACTATACACAGACTCCCATAATGCAGCCGAATACGAGGCCTTATTGCATGGTCTCCGGATGGCTGTCTCCATAGGCATACAACGCCTAGAAGTGCGCGGTGACTCAAACCTTGCAATATCTCAAATAAATGGAGATTTCGACACTAAAGATCCGAAGATGGCAGCGTATCGTAACACAGTCATAAAAATGTCGACCCGGTTCGAGGGGCTTGAGTTCCATCATGTGGCTCGAGATAGTAATCAAGCGGCGGATGTTCTTGCTTGTATTGGCGCTAAGCCCGACCCCGTCCCACCTAATATCTTCCTGGAAAGGCTCTTTAACCCATCCGTGGTGTGGCAGGGGAAAACGGCAATACCAGTCCGGACCGAAACATAACCCCAGATCCCGGAAACACCAACATAACCAACTCTTTTTGGTTCCGACATGGCGAGGGAAAAATGAGCGAAAAGAGGCAAACGGAAAAGAGAGAGAGGGCGAATAAAATGGCAAGGGTGAAGTGTGGGAGAGGAAAACGAGAGGCAAATGGCAAATAATGTAATGCGGGCGATAAGGGTTTGTGATGGGTACTTGGTATGTTGACTTTTGCGTAGACTCCCCAGCAACGGCGCCAGAAATCCTTCTTGCTACCTCTTGAGCACTGCGTTGGTTTTCCCTTGAAGAGGAAAGGGTGATGCAGCAAACTAGCGTAAGTATTTGCCTCAGTTTTTGAGAACCAAGGTATCAATCTAGTAGGAGGCCACACACGAGTCCCTCGCACCTACACAAACAAATAAAATCCTCGCAACCAACGCAATAAAGGGGTTGTCAATCCCTTCACGGTCACTTACGAAAGTGAGATCTGATATATATGATAAGATAATATTTTTGGTATTTTTATGATAAAGATGCAAAGTAAAGAAAGCAAAATAAACGGAAAAGGAAATAGCTTGTTGATGGAAGATTAATATGATGGAAAATAGACCCCGGGGCCATAGGTTTCACTAGTGGCTTCTCTCGAGAGCATAAGTATTATGGTGGGTAAACAAATTACTGTTGAGCAATTGACAGAATTGAGCATAGTTATGAGAATATCTAGGTAGGATCATGTATATAGGCATCACGTCGGAGACAAGTAGACCGACTCTTTCCTGCATCTACTACTAGTACTCCACACATGGACCGCTATCCAGCATGCATCTAGAGTATTAAGTTCAAAAGAATAGAGTAACACTTTAAGCAAGATGACACGATGTAGAGGGATAAACTCATCCAATATGAAATAAATCCCATATTGTTATCCTCGATGGCAACAATAAAATACGTGCCTTGCTGCCCCTACTGTCACTGGGAAAGGACACCGCAAGATTGAACCCAAAGCTAAGCACTTCTCCCGTTGCAAGAAAGATCAATCTTGTAGGCTAAACCAAACTGATAATTCGAAGAGAATTGCAAAGATAACCAATCATACATAAAAGAATTCGGAGAAGATTCAAATATTGTTCATAGATAAACTTGATCATAAACCCACAATTCATCGGTCTCAACAAACACACCGCAAAAGAAGATTACATCGAATAGATCTCCACAAGAGAGGGGAGAACTTTGTATTGAGATCCAAAAAGAGAGAAGAAGCCATCTAGGTAATAACTATGGAGCCGAAGGTCTGAAGTAAACAACTCAAAGTTCATCAGAGAGGCTATGGTGTTGATGTAGAAGCCCTCCGTGATTGATGCCCCCTCCGGCGGAGCTCCAGAAAAGGCCCCAAGATGGGATCTCACGGTTACAGAAAGTTACGACGGTGGAATTAGGGTTTTCGCTCCGTATCTGGTAGTTTGGGGGTACGTAGGTATATATAGGAGGAAGGAGTACGTCGGTGGAGCAATGTGGGCCCCACGAGGGTGGAGGGCATGCCTGGGGGGGGGGGGGGGGGGTAGGCGCGCCCCCCTACCTCGTGCCCTCCTAGTTGCTTTCTTGACGTAGGGTCCAAGTCCTCTGGATCATGTTCATTCCAAAAATCACGTTCCCGAAGGTTTCATTCCGTTTGGACTCCATTTGATATTCCTTTTCTGCGGAACTCTAAAATAGGGAAAAAACAGCAATTCTGGGCTGGGCCTCCGGTTAATAGGTTAGTCCAAAAATAATATAAAAGTGTATAATAAAGCCCAATAATGTCCAAAACAGGATATAATATAGCATGGAACAATAAAAAATTATAGATACATTGGAGACGTATCAAGCATCCCCAAGCTTAATTCTTGCTCGTCCTCAAGTAGGTAAATGATAAAAACAGAATTTTTGATGTGGAATGCTACTTGGCATAATTTCAATACAATTCTCTTAATTGTGGTATGAATATTCAGATCCGAAAGATTCAAGACAAAAGTTCAATATTGACATAGAAATAATAATACTTCAAGCATACTAACTAAGCAATTATGTCTCTTCAAAATAACATGGCCAAAGAAAGTTATCCCTACAAAATCATATAGTCTGGCTATGCATCATCTTCACCAGACAAAGTATTAAATCATGCACAACCCCGATGATAAGCCAAGCAATTGTTTCATACTTTTGGTGTTCTCAAACTTTTTCAATCTTCACGACATGAGCGTGAGCCATGGACATAGCACTATATGTGGAATAGAATGGTGGTTGCGGAGAAGACAAAAAGGGAGAAGATAGTCTCACATCAACTAGGAGTATCAACGGGCTATGTAGATGCCCATTAATAGATATCAATGTGAGTGAGTAGGGACTGCCATGCAACGGATGCACTAGAGCTACAAGTATATGAAAGCTCAACAAAAAGAACTAAGTGGGTGTGCATCCAACTTGCTTGCTCACGAAGACCTAGGGCATTTTGAGGAACCCCATTATTGGAATATACAAGCCAAGTTCTATAATGAAAAATTCCCACTAGTATATGAACGTGATAACATAGGAGACTCTCTATCATGAATATCATGGTGCTACTTTGAAGCACAAGTGTGGAAAAAGGATAGTAGTATTGTCCCTTTTATATATATTTTTTTTGGGCCTTCTTCTTTTTGGCCTTTCTCTTTTTTTGGGACAATACTCTATGAATGATGATCATCACACTTGTATTTATTTACAACTCAATGATTACAAATCAATACTAGAACAAAGTATGACTCTATATGAATGCCTCTGGCGGTATACCGGGATAGCAATGATGCATGAGTGACTTGTACGAAAGAATTATGAACGGTGGCTTTGCCACAACTAAAATGTCAACTACATGATCATGCAAAGCAATCTGACAATGATGGAGCGTCTCATAGTAAACGGAATGGTGGAAAGTTGCATGGCAATATATCTCGGAATGGCTATGGAAATGCCATGATAGGTAGGTATGGTGGCTGTTTTGAGGAAGGTATATGGTGGGTGTATGATACCGGCGAAAGGTGCGCGGTATTAGAGATGCTAGCAATGGTGGAAGGGTGAGGGTGCGTATAATCCATGGACTTAACATTAGTCATAAAAGAACTCACATACTTATTACAAAAATCTATTAGTTACCGAAGCAAAGTACTACACGCATGATCCTAGGGGGATAGATTGGTAGGAAAAGACCATTGCTCGTCCCCGACCGCCACTCATAAGGAGGACAATCAATAAATAATTCATGCTCCAACTTCTTTACATAACGGTTCACCATACGTGCATGCTACGGGAATCACAAACTTCAACACAAGCATTTATCAAATTCACAACTACTCAACTAGCACGCCTCTAATATCACCATCTCCATATCTCAAAACAATTATCCAGTATCAAACTTCTCATAGTATTCAACACACTCATAAGAATTTTTTTTATTAATCTTGAATGCCTAACATAATTAAAGAAAATTGCCACGCTGTTTTGTAGGACTCCCAAAATAATCTAAGTGAAGCATGAGAGAACAATAGTTTCTATAAAACAAATCCACCACCGTGCCTTAAAAGATATAAGTGAAGAACTAGAGCAAAAACTATATAACTCAAAAGATATAAGTGAAGCACATAGAGTATTCTAACAATTTCCGAATCATGTGTGTCTGTCTCAAAAGGTGTGTACAGCAAGGATGATTGTGGAAAACTAACAAATAAAGACTCAAATAATATAAGACGCTCCAAGCAAAACACATATCATGTGGTGAATAAAAATATAGCTCCAAGTAAAGTTACCGATGGAAGTAGACAAAAGAGGGGATGCCTTCCGGGGCATCCCCAAGCTTGGGCTTTTAGGTGTCCTTAGATTATCTTGGGATGCCATGGGCATCCCCAATCTTAGGCTCTTGCCACTCCTTGTTCCATAATCCATCAAATCTTTCACCCAAAACTTGAAAACTTCACAACACAAAACTTAAAGTAGAAAATCTCGTGAGCTCCGTTAGCAAAATAAAACAAAACACCACCTCAAGGTACTGTAATGAACTCATTATTTATTTATATTTGTGTTAAACCTACTGTATTCCAACCTCTCTATGGTTTATAAACTATTTTACTAGCCATAGATTCATCAAAATAAGCAAACAACACACGAAAAACTAAAATAAATTGTCAAAAATAGAACAGTCTGTAGTAATATGTAGCTAACGCAAGTTCTGGAACCCCAAAAATTCTATAATAAATTGCTGGACGTGAGGAATTTATCTATTAATCATCTTCAGAAATAATTAACTAAATAGCACTTTCCAAATAAAAATGGCAGCAATTCTCGTGAGCGCTAAAGTTTCTGTTTTTTACAGCAAGATTAAAAAGACTTTCCCCAAGTCTTCCCAACGGTTCTACTTGGTACAAACACTAATTAAACACAAAAAACACAACCAAAACAGAGGCTAGATAAATTATTTATTACTAAACAGGAGCAAAAAGCAAGGAATAAAAATAAAATTGGGTTGCCTCCCAACAAGCGCTATCGTTTAACGCCCCTAGCTAGGCATAAAAGCAAGGATAGATCTAGGTGTTGCCATCTTTGGTCTTAGGGAAGAAAAGAGCAAACTTGTTATCTATAGAATTAATCTTTCTATTTTGGCAAAGCACATGGCTATTTATGGTAGAAGAAAGATTAAGTAAGGTGCGGAAATTGGCATCTAGGCTAGCTTTTATTTCTTTGATAGATTTGTTCTGGTAAGAGAGCAAAAGAGATGTGGTTTCAACGTTCTCATTAATGGGGTGCCCAAATATAGTTTTCATATTTTCATAGGTATCTACGGGGTCCCCTTCAAGAAAACCCTCTTCAAGAATAGAATCTAAAACTTGTTCGAACGAAGCAGGCAACCCAACATAAAAGCTTTTTAGGTAAACCTCAATTTGATATTGGGGTACATAGCTAGCCCGGATCCTTAATAGCCTACCCCAAGCATCTTTCAAAGATTCATCAAGTAAATAACGAAAAATTCTGGAATCATCTTCATCAAAGTTATTAATACTCTCATTGACAACTCCAGCGGGTTTTTCCATAGCTTTATTTATGAGTTTAGAGATAATAGAAGGATCATCCAAGCTCGAGAGAGAACCCCCAACTCTTTTTGGTTCCGACATGGCGAGGGAAAAATGAGCAAAAAGAGGCAAACGGAAAAGAGAAAGGGCGAATAAAACGGCAAGGGTGAAGTAGGGGAGAGGAAAACGAGAGGCAAATGGCAAATATTGTAATGCGGGAGATAAGGGTTTGTGATGGGTACTTGGTATGTTGACTTTTGCATAGACTCCCTGGCAACGGCGCCAGAACTCATTCTTTCTACCTCTTGAGTATTGCGTTGGTTTTCCCTTGAAGAGAAATGGGTGATGAAGCAAAGTAGCGTAAGTATTTCCCTCAGTTTTTGAGAACCAAGGTATCAATCCAGTACGAGGCCACACACGAGTCCCTCACACCTACACAAACAAATAAAATCCTCGCAACCAACGCAATAAAGGGGTTGTCAATCCCTTCACGGTGACTTACGAAAGTGAGATCTGGTAGATATGATAAGATAATATTTTTGATATTTTTATGATAAAGATGCAAAGTAAAGAAAGCAAAATAAACAGAAAAGGAAATATCTTGTTGACGGAAGATTAATATGATGGAAAATAGACCCGGGGGCCATATGTTTCACTAGTGGCTTCTCTCGAGAGCAAAAGTATTACGGTGGGTAAACAAATTACTGTTGAGCAATTGACAGAATTGACCATAGTTATGAGAATATCTAGGTACGATCATGTATATAGGCATCATGTCTGAGACAAGTAGACCGACTCCTGCCTGCATCTACTACTATTACTCCACATATCGACCGCTATCCAGCATGCATCTAGTGTATTAAGTTCAAAAGAACAGAGTAACACTTTAAGCAAGATGACATGATGTAGAGGGATAAACTCATGCAATATGAAATAAATCCCATCTTGTTATCCTCGATGGCAACAATACAATATGTGCCTTGCTGCCCCTACTGTCACTGGGAAAGGACACCGCAAGATTGAACCCAAAGCTAAGCACTTCTCCCATTGCAAGAAAGATCAATCTAGTAGGCCAAACCAAACTGATAATTCGAAGAGACTTGCAAAGATAACCAATCATACATAAAAGAATTCTGAGAAGATTCAAATATTGTTCATAGATAAACTTGATCATAAACCCACAATTCATCGGTCTCGATTGTTGGGTTTCGTAGTAATTTCAAAAAAGTTCCTACGCACACGCAAGATCATGTGATGCATAGCAACGAGGGGGAGAGTGTTGTCTACGTACCCAACGCAGACCGACTGTGGAAGCGATGACACGACGTAGAGGAAGTAGTCGTACGTCTTCACGATCCAACCGATCAAGTACCGAAACTACGGCACCTCCGAGTTTGAGCACACGTTCAGCTCGATGACGATCCCCGGACTTCGATCCAGCAAAGTGTCGGGGAAGAGTTCCGTCAGCACGACGGCGTGGTGACGTTCTTGATGAACTACAGTAGCAGGGCTTCGCCTAAACTCCGCTACAGTATTATCGAGGTATATGGTGGCAGGGGGCACCGCACACGGCTAAGGAATAGATCACGTGGATCAACTTGTGTGTCTTTGGGCTGCCTCTACCTCAGTATATAAAGGAGCCAAGGGGGGAGGGGGCGCCGGCCAGGAGGAGAGGGCGCAGGAGGAGTCCTACTCCTTCCGGGAGTAGGACTCCCCCCCAATCCTATTCCAACTAGGATTCCCCAAAGGGGGAAAGAGGGAGAAGGGTGGCCGGCCACCTCTCCTAGTCCTAATAGGACTAGGGGAAGGGGGGAGGCGCGCATCCCTTGTGGGCAGCCCTTTCACCTTTCCACTAAGGCCCATGAAGGCCCATATGGCTCCCGGGGGGTTCCGGTAACCTCCCGGTAACCCGGTAAAATCCCGATTTCACCCGGAACACTTCCGATGTCCAAACATAGGCTTCCAATATATCAATCTTTACGTCTCGACCATTTCGAGACTCCTCGTCATGTCCGTGATCACATCCGGGACTCCGAACAACCTTCGGTACATCAAAATGCATAAACTCATAATGTAACTGTCATCGTAACCTTAAGCGTGCGGACCCTACGGGTTCGAGAACAATGTAGACATGACCGAGACACGTCTCCGGTCAATAACCAATAGCGGGACCTGGATGCCCATATTGGCTCCTACATATTCTACGAAGATCTTTATCGGTCAGACCGCATAACAACATACGTTGTTCCCTTTGTCATCGGTATGTTACTTGCCCGAGATTCGATCGTCGGTATCCAATACCTAGTTCAATATCGTTACCGGCAAGTCTCTTTACTCGTTCCGTAATACATCATCCCACAACTAACATATTAGTTGTAATGCTTGCAAGGCTTATGTGATGTGTATTACCGAGAGGGCCCAGAGATACCTCTCCGACAATCGGAGTGACAAATCCTAATCTCGAAATACGCCAACCCAACATCTACCTTTGGAGACACCTGTAATGCTCCTTTATAATCACCCAGTTATGTTGTGACGTTTGGTAGCACCCAAAGTGTTCCTCCGGTAAACAGGAGTTGCATAATCTCATAGTCATAGGAACATGTATAAGTCATGAAGAAAGCAATAGCAACATACTAAACGATCGGGTGCTAAGCTTATGGAATGGATCATGTCAATCAGATCATTCAACTAATGATGTGACCTCGTTAATCAAATAACAACTCATTGTTCATGGTTAGGAAACATAACCATCTTTGATTAACGAGCTAGTCAAGTAGAGGCATACTAGTGACACTTTGTTTGTCTATGTATTCACACATGTATTATGTTTCCGGTTAATACAATTCTAGCATGAATAATAAACATTTATCATGATTATAAGGAAATAAATAATAACTTTATTATTGCCTCTAGGGCATATTTCCTTCATCGACAAACACACTGCAAAAGAATATTACATTGAATAGATCTCCACAAGAGAGGGGGAGAACTTTGTATTGAGATCCAAAAAGAGAGAAGAAGCCATCTAGCTAATAACTATGGACCCGAAGGTCTGATGTAAACTACTCACACTTCATCGGAGAGGCTATGGTGTTGATGTAGAAGCCCTCCATGATCGATGCCCCCTCCGGCGGAGTTCTGAAAAAGGCCCTAAGATGGGATCTCACGGTTACAGAAAGTTACGGCGGTGGAATTAGGGTTTTGGCTCCGTATCTGGTAGTTTGGGGGTACGTAGGTATATATAGGAGGAAGGAGTACGTCGTTGGAGCAACCTGGGCCCCATGAGGGTGGAGGGCGCACCTAGGGGGGGGGGTAGGGGCGCCCCCTACCTCGTGCCCTCCTGGTTGCTTTCTTGATGTAGGGTCCAAGTCCTCTGGATCATGTTCATTCCGAAAATCACGTTCCCGAAGGTTTCATTCCGTTTGGACTCCGTTTGATATTCTTTTTCTGCGAAACTCGGAAATAGGCAAAAAACAGCAATTCTGGGCTGGGCCTCCGGTTAATAGGTTAGTCCCAAAAATAATATCTAAGTGTATAATAAAGCCCAATAATGTCCAAAACAGGATATAACATAGCATGGAACAATCAAAAATTATAGATACGTTGGAGACGTATCACTAAACTGGTCAAAACGGCTGAGTTCGGCCCGGTAATATACTTCATATCCGATGTTGTGCACCATTATGGTGTCCCACACAGCATCATCACTGACAACGGCTCCAATTTCACAGCCGACGAGGTAAAAGCCTGGTTTACTAATCTGGGCATTAAACTAGATTACGCCTCCGTCTACCACCCACAAACCAACGGTCAAGTCGAACGCGCCAACCTTCTTATTATGAGGGGCATCAAGCTCAGACTAGTGCGGTCTTTGAAAGAATCAGACAAGCACTGGGTTGAGGAGCTCGACTCCGTACTCTGGGCACTGCGATATTATTCACGACTCACTTAGAGTGCGTATGTACGAAGGGAGAGAAGCCGAGTTCGATCGGTAGGACAGCCTAGATGCCCTGGAGGAGGAACGCGATGTTGCAAAAGCCCGTTCAGCAGTTTACCAATAGTAGGCTCGAAGATATCAAAGCAGAGAAGTACGGGCCAAGACTTACAACGTTGACGAACTCGTTCTACACCTCCCGGAGAAGAAAAAGGACAAACTCAAGCCCAAATGGGAGGGTCCCTTCATAATTGACGAAGTTCTCACCGGAGGAGCGTACCGTATTCGCGATGCATCAGACAATCGCCTCGAGCTGAACCCCTGGAACGCAGCCAGACTCCAGAGATTCTACGCCTAGCGCTAAACCCATTGTTCGTCTCCTCCTCCCCTGTAGTTTCCATTATTTTTTCTCTCTTTTCCGATTACTTTCTTCTTTCTTGCTTTAAAGCTTTGGTGCGGCTAGACCGCACACCATCGGCACATACATCTTTAAACATGTATGCCACTAGTACCTGGGGGCTTCTCGGACAGAAGTTCTTGTCATTCCTTGAGCATCAAGCTCCTCACATATGAGTTTTTCCATATGTACCTTTTCTTTGACATTATATGCATCCATATGACTTAAGTTTTGGCCAAGCCGGGTTGCCTGGCTCCTGTGCTTATGCCCTACATTCCCGTTAGTTCGGCTAGGGCATAAAGGGAGCACCTCTACGATTGTTACTGTCGGGTCATCCGGATGTGTACCTTAGAGTGGGTGAAGCCGAAAGCTAGCGTTCTTAAGGGAATATTCGGTTGGTGAATTAAAGATGTTTTTTAAAACTCACTCCATTGTGCACCCCCAGAAGTTATACAAACCGTGGTGCTCACACCACAATTCGGACGAGCGCATTAAATGCATGCACACCCAGGGAAAGGAACCCTTAACGGAACTATTCTCTCTGGAAGATGTTTCTTACGATATCAATGTAATATAACATATCTAGCCGGATACAACTTGTCTGTTCAAGCAACTATGACCCCTATGCCTAGTTTTCCAGGCTTACCCCGGCCTATTCAGCTACGACGGTATTCGGAAACACTCCGCAGCTTCGGGACCGGAGGATGAAGCGAAAAGGTCTGCCATGACAAATGATATACAATTCGGCTAGATGAGGAAAGTAAACAGTCACTTGGACTCGAAAACCTCCTCTTCTACACCTTCCAACAGGCAGTCTAACTTACAATCCTGTTGGGAATATTTGGCGGCCACCTCTACTTGGTCATACACTAAACTAACAGGAATTTCTTCCCCATTCGACCCTAGCGGTCCGACACGAGCCATGTGATTAGGGTCCAGCTTGGTATATCGCGTCTTCACCATGGCCCAGGCCTCTCGCGCACCCTCTCGGCATGTCGACATCTTCCACAGCCGGATACGCCGCCTCGCTCCCTTGGACAGCTCTACCAGGTTCTCCATGCTTCCTGGAGGGGGTCGGATGGCCATAAAGCCTTGGCTACACTCCGCATCGCCTGCCGAGCTTGCTCGTGCAACTGCGACAGCCCTTGTAGAAGATCACTCGATGATCCGGACACCTCCTCTTCAGGGCGGTTCGTCAAGACACCTGCAATTACAGCTATATCAGCTACCGTTACCTCCAAAACTGTTATAAAACAAAAGTGGCCACATACTGAATATGCCGCCTCGTAGCTTCTTGTTCTCCTTCACAGAGTCAGCTAGCTGAGCTCGCACATCTTTCAGTTCTTCGCCCAGTTTGGAGTTCGAATCCTGGAGTTTCTTTTTCTCTTGAACGACTTTTGTCAATACACGCTCAGCCGCTGCTAGTAGCTTTTTGGCTCCGCGTTCTTCGCTTCGAGCGGCGTCCAGCTGCTCTCGTACTTGGTCTAACGGCCGAACACAAAGATCAGCACCCATATTCGCACTATCGGTGTATCATTATGAATTTTTGATAGAAGGAAACTTTATCAGGAGATGCCTTGTATTTCTCCAGTTCGGCATTGGCAGCAAGTAGCCGGTGCTGACACTTTTCTAGCTCCTGAGCTAGCTGGGTGTTCTTCTCCGTAAGCACCTAGTCATACATTGATCCTTAAATCAGTTGTTTGAACTCCTTTAAGTCTCAGGGGCTACTGGCATATGGTTATCATAGTCAGACAAAATAAATTTACCTGCACATCTTTCAAATGTTGCTTTGTGGCCCTATTAATCCCATCTCAAGCAGCTCGCATGTACCCATCGGCCGAGTTGAAGGTGTTAAACGACTCTTCTGAAAAGCTAGGGTCTTGTAAAATGGCTCGGCGGCGCCGATGATTCATCGCACTCTCCACTTCCGAGTTGGTGACAGATACATCCAAGTCCTTGGCCGGAGGACAGTCCGGCCGCGCCTCCGCATCAACCCCCGTCTTCATGGCAGGATTTGAATCCTGGCTGCGGGAAGTACGGCCGCTCGAACCTCCAGATATGGTCCGGTGCGTCTTTCTCCTGACACATGGATAACAGGAAGGTCACGGTTGGACGTGACTGCTCAGGTGTAGGTTGGCGAATTCATACCTCTTCGATGATGGCACGGTCATATCTTTGTTTGCTTTCCTCTTGGAAGGCTCGCCCGGAGTGGGGGATGCTCTCTTCGGAGGTACCCTTGGAGTAGTACGGCGCGGCGAACCCTTCCCCTTTTGAGCACAAGACAGTGTGGTGAGTAAGAAGGAAGGAGAGATCTCTTTTGAATAAGGGGTGTTCGGATCACTTACATGTGAAGCTGGAAGAAGACCGGGGTAATCGGCGATGATGGCCACTTCTGTGCCATCGTAGCTCATCTGGTAAAACACCCCCTCCGCAAGCACCACAAATATGTTTTGATCCTCTTCGAACCCGGGATCGAGCTCCCAGTTGTGGTCCTCCGGCTGTGGGGCGGGACTATAAAATCCCTCGGTGACCTTTCACCAGTGCTGTCATAAGCAAACAAGCTATAAGTTTATCAAAGGCAATTTGGAGATGGAAGGAGTAAAAACAGAGGGGTCGGGCCTTACCCAGCTGAGAGGGTTATACATAGAATACCCGTCCCTAAATTTAATGTGGAGAAATTCCTTTTCCTCCCCTTTGAACAGTTCGGCTAATATCTTAGCCAAAGCGGCAGGGGTATCCGGACCTTTCCGGCCGTAGCGAGAGGCGTCGTCGTCCCCGTTGTAGTGCCACATTGGAAGCCCTCTGTATTGGAGCGGCTGAACCCCTCGCGCTATGGAAATCGCCATAACCTCGGTTACTGTTAGTCTGGACTGAGTGAGCTGTTTTATCCTGCTCATTAGGTAACGAACCTCCGCGCAATCTTCCTCTTCAAGACTCCGGGATGCCAACTGTGGCGTTTCTGCAGCGGGACACGCGCAAATTCAGGAAGACCCTTTCGAATCGGGTCGGGAAGCGCAACGTCCTCTATATAAAACCATTCGGAGGGCCATTCATCGGGTTCCTTCCTTGGTGTGCTGGATGGATATCCGGTATCGGTGACGCGCCATACTTCGGCTCCGCCCACTTCAAATATTGACCCTTCGTGATTACGTGGGACAAGACAAAACAGCTTCCTCCACAATTTGAAATGAGCCTCGACGCCCAGGAGAAGTTCGCATAAAGCGACGTAACCTGCAATATGCAGAATAGAGGTCGGAGTGAAGTTGTGCAGCTGGAGGCTGTAGTATTCCAGAAGCCCTCGGAGGAACGGATGGATTGGAAATCCAACGCCTCTTAGCAGGTAGGGGACAAAACACACGCGCTCTCCCCCGGACGGATTGGGGAAGTCCTCTGCCTGAGTCTCCTCATTGAAGAAAGCTAGCCTCGATCGAACAGGGACTAGATCTGCATGAGGAAGGAATCCCTGCGTTTGCAACTTCGTCAATCGGCTATGAGACACAGAACACCTCTCCCACTTGCCTTTCTCTGGGCCGGGACGAGCGGAGGAGTTGGGAGCACTAGCCATGCTGGAATGGTTTCTCCTAAGCAGTCTCTGGGGATTTCTTCTGCGTAGCACTGAATGGATCTGGGATCCAATCTCTTTAAGTAGGCGCTCTTCCTCGCATGGTGGGGTGTTATTCACAAAAATACCCTGACTTTCCACATTCACTTGACACGTGGAGGACAAAGATTATTCAACACGCAGAAGCCAAGGAGGCAACATTGGATCAATGGCTGTCGGCGTTCTGGGAACGGGGGTCCCCAGACTTGCCTGCCTGCGGCCTGCGGCGTGGCTCAAGTGGGGGCCCAGCGCGGCCCATCTTCATCAGCTCAAGCTCAAGACCCTCGCGAGGGGCCAAGCCTCGCAGGGTGGACGACCGGAAGCTCAAGACCCTTGCGAGGAGGCGGAGAGATCAATGCGGGGATACCTCGCGAGGAGCACGTGACGCAAGCCATGACGATCGAGACCAGGCGGGCGCCGGCCTGCGCAGTTGTCCTTGTTTCCCCTTTGGTGCAAAGGGGGCAAGCACAGGCCAAGGCATCAGGCAAAGTTTACCATTCCGGTGCAACGAGACCAAGACCAGCAGAGCGGCAGGACGAAGGTCACCGTGGAGCCCAAGACGGCATCATCACCAGAGCTTTTGGCAGCCGAAGACCACCTTTGGTCAGGATAACTTGTACTATATGTTCCCCTTCAAAATGGCCAATTGTTGGCACCCTTCCCGCTCATTATTTGGGGAGAGGCCCAGGGCCTCTATGAGTAGAGCTAGCCACACAAAGTAGAGGGAGATAGAGAAATCTGATAGAACCCCAACAAAGAGGGAGAGAGGCGACTGAAGTCACCCTAGCAGTTCATCGCACCGGCTCAAGAACACCTCTCGCGAGGCTGTTCTTCCCTTGTACTATTCATCATCAGCCCCTAAGGCAATCCACCACACCACACACTAGAGTAGGGTATTACACCACAACGGTGGCCCGAACCAGTATAAACCTCGTGTCCCTTGTGTTGTTCGTTGTTTCCAGCTTAGATCACGTGAGGAGATTGGACGTAGATCGGTAGGGGAGAGACTTTCGCGCGCACCCCAGTGTTCGAACCTCAAGGGTCTGCCGAAACCCAAAATCCGACATTTGGCGCGCTAGGTAGGGGTGCGCTGGAATCTTTCTTCCACTGTTCGCGTGTGATCTTCCGTCGTGTCCATGCTGACGCTCGTCGGGCTCGCGCTGAGCGATGGGCTGCTCTCGCCAGCCGCGTCGCCCAGACGGCGCCCGTCGGCGGATTCCCTCGTCGTTCCCCGTCGCCTGCCGCAAACGCCGCCACCGGCCCGGCGGGGAACGAGCAACAGGCCTCGTCCCAGCATCCTTCGGTACGACGGGAAGGCCGCACCGCCACACCGTCGCTGACTCCAGCCGCTTCGTCGTCCCACGCCTATCGCGCCCCCGCGGACGCGCACGCCGCGCTGCTCCTGGCGAGAGAGCTCTTGCACTACCGCCCCGTCGACGACCTCTACAAAGACTGGCTCGCCCGCATCATCGAGCTCGTCAGTGCCGCAGGGGGCTCCCCCGTGCCGTCCTTCTCGCTGCCTCGCCCTCCATTCCGTGCGGGAGGCGAGGATCAGGAGGTGCCTCCACCGCCTCCTCCCCAAGGAGGCGTCCTGGCTCCAAGGCGCGCAGCCCCAGGGCGAGACCCTCCACGTCCGGCGCCTGCGCAGCAAGAAAGGAGCTGCCAAGAGATCCCTCGTCCCCAGGAAGGTGCTCGCGCGCTCCCAGTGCCGGTGCGCCAAGATCGCGTCCCTGCACCTCCACGCCAAGACTCCGCGCTGCTCCAAGCAGCGGCGCGCGGTAATCCCCAGGAACAAGCCCAGTACCAGCAAAAGGCACCGGTGGCCACAGCAGGCTGCCGTGCCCTCACCCCCGAGCTACATGGTGTCGCATGGCCAGGCAAGTTCAAGCCTGACCTGCCCCTGGCTACGATGGCCCGGCGGACCCCGCGGAGTTCCTACAGCTCTACGAGCTGTGCATCGAAGCCGCCAACGGAGACGAAAGGGTCATGGCGAACTGGTTTCCCATGGCGCTCAAGGACAGGGCCCACACCTGGCTCATGAACCTGGCTCCTAGCACAATCTCCTCCTGGGACGAGATGCGCACTCGCTTCATCGCCAACTTCCAGGGCACTCGTGACCAGCCCCCGGCCGTGAGCGATCTGCGCCGCATCAAGCAACAGCAAGGGGAAACCCTGCAAAAATACATCCAACGCTTCAACAACGCTCGCCTCAAGATCCCCAAGGTGACTGAAGAAGCCATCATCTCGGCCTTCTCCGACGGTGTACACGACATCAAGATGAAGGAGGAGCTAGGAATCCATGAAGACCTGTGCACATCCCTGGAGCTGTTCAACTTGGCGACCAAGTGCGCCAGGGCTGAGGAAGGGCGCCTTTCCCTCCTCGAACTCCCGACTGCCGACCCAGAAGAGAAGAAGCCCAAGGCCAAGGACGTGAAGCGCAAGGGGGCTGCTGTGCTTGCAGCGGAGCTAGACACCAGGCGAGGCAGGGATCAGCCTGAGTCATCCAGGGGCAGCCGGTACTGCGTGTACCACGACCTCCACACCCACAACACCAACGAATGTCAAGAGCTCAGGGCCATGAGAGATGGACGTGTTGGCCGATGCCCCGAGCGCAATGACAGGGGCTATGGCCGAGGAGGAGGAAGAGGTGGCGGACGATGGGAAGACCATGGCCCTCGCCAAGGGTGGCGTCACCGACCTCGCGAGGACCACTGGCAGGACCAGCCTCGCGAGGGAGGCTGGAGGGATTAGCCTCGTGAGGATCGCCCGCGCGGCAACGTAGGCCATCCTCCTCTGCCGCCACCGCCAAGGAGCAACAAAGACTAACATCAAGACGAGGGGGCTGGGGGCTTCCAGGAGCCGCGTGCGATCGCTTGCATCTTTGGTGGCGCGCAGGCCCCAGCCTCACAGCGCATCTTCAAGCAGTTTGCTCGCGAGGTGAATGCAGTCCTCCCCAAGCTTGAGGCCACGCGCCCTCTCAGGTGGTCTGCGTGCGCTATCACGTTCACCTCAGCGGATCAGCTCAAGTGCGCGGCAACGGTCGGAGTCCTCCCTATGCTTTGCTCCCCAGTCATCAGCAACGTGCAGGTCACCAGGACCCTCATTGACGGCGGAGCAGGACTCAACGTCCTGTCCGTCGAGACATTCGACAACCTCCATGTGCCGTACGATCAGCTTCAGCCAACTAAGCCCTTCTCAGGAGTCACTGATGGTTCCACTATTCCAATAGGGCAGGTTCACCTTCCAGTCACCTTTGGGCAGCGCAACAACTAGCGCACCGAGCTCATCGACTTCGACGTCGCCCACATCCGTCTGCCATACAACGCCATCCTTGGATACCCAGCCCTGGCCAAGTTCATGGAAGTGACTCACCATGGATACAATGTCCTCAAGATGCCAGGAAGCGGTGGAGTCATCACCGTACCCTGTGAAGAAAGGGATGCAATGTGTTCACTGGAGCGCGCGTTCCAAGCCGCAGCAATCGAAGACCCGGACCGCAGAAATGGAAGACTTCCCGAGGCGACCCCCAAGAAGAAGAAGGCTTCGCCTGGCCCAAGCCATAAGGAGGCAAGCGCCTCCAGAAGTGTTGGGTCAGGATCTGCGCCCAATCAGGGAGCGCCACCCTCTCTCACATAGGAAGGCGCGCCCGACGTCCTCCTCAGGCAGGGCTCAGGGGCTCTTTCTTGGAGAGCCACCGACTTTGCCAAGGTCGCGAGGGAGGCGCTCGGGAACCACTTGGAGGGGTGCTTCCAGGCACGTTTCCCTCAGGAAGGTACAAGGCAAGCAAGACCAAACCCTTAGGAGTTCATCGCAAGCAACACCCAGGAGCTACATGAGTCGAGAGTCATGCGCGGCAGCCACCGCTTGCCCGCCATGGCCCCACATCCAGGCAAGGATGGTGGCCTGCGCATCTGCATCGACGTACCAGGGCTCAACCGAGCCACGTCTCAGGAGTGCCTCTGGCCTTCGCGCGCGGGGCGTTGCGAGGGTCCACCTCATAGCTACATTCACATGCCGTTCGGCCTGCCGAGCGCGGTCATCGCTCATCAGCGCCTGCTGAGGAGCATTCTGGAGGCTCAAGAGGTCAGGCACTGCGCGGTCCTGGCGGAGATGGAGATGGCCTTCGGAAATCCACCAGTGCCCCCGGAGCCTCCCGAGGCTCCTGGGCCTAGGGGCTCGTGAGGGCCGACGTCTTCATCGCGCATCGCCCGCTTCTTCAACATCACTTCGTCTTCAGCGGCACTAGGTGACATCTTTCTAAGTTCCGTTTTTAGCTGGGAGCGCCCACAGGGCCGCATCATTCCCAGGTCGCGTGGGTCTGTCCCTGCGGGGTGTATCCGTTTTGCTTATGCTCTTTGGGGGCGCCCCTCGGGCTGCATCATCCCCGAGCTGCTCGGGCCTGGCCCAGTGGCATTTGCTTTTCCCGCGTCTACTTAAGATGAATTTCCTCCTGCATGCTTAACATACCCGACCTAATCGCTTGCTCGATTGACGTCTACCTATGGAGCCGCTCGCTCTGGCACGGCATCTGTGCATGGGTCTGTCCCTGCAACATCGATAAATCTGAGTGGTCGAGCTCTGCCCGCGGTAGCCCCGCAAGGCGCCACCTCACCAGGCCCTTAGTGCCCCAGTCACTCCCCCGGAGCGACCAAAGGTTGGCTGGCAGCCGTAACAACAGGTCTTGTTTCTCTTCATGATTGGTGTGCAGGACCTACTCCAGGAGCAATGCTAGGGCACGTCGCGAGCTGCCTCTCCCTCCCGCCGGCACGGACCGCTTGCACGTTAAAAGGGGGGCACCTGAGCATCGCGACTCATGGGCTCCTACTGGCTCTCCAGACCTCACCCCCTGGCCTTGACCCACGGCATCGCGACCTGTCATACCAGCGGCGGCTGAGCTCGCTCGACGGCCGGGACCTGAGGACGTAGAGCATTAAGGAAAGTGCGGGGGAGTGGGAAGAAGCTCGCGAGGACCTAATCCAGGAGCGCCTCAGCTGCCACCACTCGAGCTGGGCGCTTCGTCGAGGAATTACACCAAACTCACGAGATAAGTCACGCCCTTACAAGAGTTGGATCAACGCAGCGCAAAACCCTCGCCCAGTGCGGCTCTGTCACGGCAACGTTACCTTCCTTTCTCACCCTGCGAGGGCTGCTTGAGCGCTAAAGGGGACCTCCCGAGCATCGCGACTCAGGGGCTCTTACCAGACCTCGGGCCGCTCATCTCCTGGCCTTAACCACAACATCGCGACCTGGCATACCAGCGATGGCTGAAGCCTGCCTGGGGACTGGGACCTGTCAGCGTAGAGCGCCAAGTCCTCGTGAGGATAGAAAGGGGGAGCCGAGCCGAGACAGGACAAGCACCTTGCATTGATTCATATTAAGGATATAATATTCATAAGAGACATGGTAGACGCCTTACATACCCCCGCGGGGTGTTGCTTCGATTCCTCGCAGGGAACAAGAGTACTAATCCTAAGGAACGCTAATCGCCCGCACCGCCGCAAGGGACGCCATCATCAATAGTGTGCTGCCCAACGTCGACGCCAACCCCATCCAGATCAGTGGCGTCGGCGACTGGACGCAGCTGCCCCGCTCCGAGCACCGCGCGAGATTGCGGGCTCGTAGCTGTCGTCGCTCATCTCCAGAGTCGCGAGGAGCTCAGGGGAGCCACTGAATTCCCCAGCTCCTCCGCTGCTGCCTGAGGAGCTGCTGGAGGGTCGATGGGCAGGCCAGGTCCTCGCCAGTTTGTCGCCCCTACCGCTCTCCCTGGGACAGCACTCCAGCCGGCGTCCTTCAGCATCGAAGACCTTGAAGAACATCAGGGAGGCGCCATCGTATTCTAGATGAATTATGAGGGCACCTACCGTCCGGCAGACCCGGGCGATTTCTCCCCAGCCCCGGGTCATGAAGACCTTGCCCGGAGCGACGACCGCGACCACTGCTCCGGTCGCAAGGGTACTGCAGTCAGCATGCTGCAACCAGAGCTCCAGAGCCCCGCTCGGCGGCATCTCGAAGGCGAAGGAAGGAGGGAGGCGAATCCAAGAGCTCGAAGGCATGGCGGCGTGGAGCACGAGCTCGCGAAAGGAGCGCTTGGCATGGACTCTAGGAGGAACGACGCGCACCACCGTGACTCGCCGGCGTCGACGGCGGCACCGTCGATTTTGCCCGACGCCTTCTCCCCCAGGACCTATGACGCGGGCGTGCAAGGGTAGCGGAAACCCAGGCGGCGACCGCTCGTACCAGGGCCTCGGTGCCTCCTGTGGAGCACCCTCGTCTCGGTGGCTGAGGACCAGCCGCTTCTTCGGCCGAAGTGGGTCAGGACCCTCTCGGGGGGCCTTCCCCTTCTCTTCTGCAGAGAACCGGCGGATTGGTGCCATTGGTGTGAGGAGGAGCAAGAACAAGGAAGAAGAAGGAAAGGAGCAGCAGGAAGGGATGGACTGAAGAGGCTCGCCCAACCCCGTACTTATATCCAGAGGAGGCCAACCGTCAAGCACCACAATCACAGGTAATCATGATCAGTTTCTCTGCATGCAGGGACTTGTCAAGTCGTGTGGTCGCCGAGGCATCGTGGGGAAGCGCATACGCCCACGTCCAATCAGTCGCCACACGGCGCCCAAGGCCGCAGGCTGTTAGGGCTCGCGGTGCTTCGCGCTTGCCCCTTCGCTTCCCTGCTAGGCCAAGCCCGGGCGCGCCTTGGGCTCGGGGGCTACTGTCGGCGTTTTGGGAACGGGTGTCCCCAAACTTGCCTGCCTGCGGCCTGCGGCGTGGCTCACGTGGGGGCCCAGCTCGGCCCATCTTCATCAGCTCAAGCTCAAGACCCTCGCGAGGGGCCAAGCCTCGCGGGGCGAACGAACGGAAGCTTCCTCTGAGGCAACCTCATCAGGCAGGCTCGCGAGGAGGCGGAGAGATCAAGGCGGGGATACCTCGTGAGGAGCCCGTGACGCAAGCCATGACGATCGAGACCAGGTGGGCGCCGGCCTGCGCAGTGTCCTTGTTTCCCCTTTGGTGCAAAGGGGGCAAGCACAGGCCAAGGCATCAGGCAAAGGTTACCATTCCGGTGCAACGAGACCAAGACCAGCAGAGCGGCAGGACGGTGGTCACCGTGGAGCCCAAGACGGCATCATCACCAGAGCTTTTGGCAGCCGAAGACCAGCTTTGGTCAGGATAACTTGTACTATATGTTCCCCTTCAAAATGGCCATTTTTTGGCGCCCTTCCCACTCATTATTTGGGGAGAGGCCCAAGGCCTCTATAAGTAGAGCTAGCCACACAAAGTAGAAGGAGATAGAGAAATCTGATAGAACCCCAGCAAAGAGGGAGAGAGGCGACTGAACTCACCCTAGCAGTTCGTCGCACCAGCTCAAGAACACCTCTCGCGAGGTTGTTCTTCCCTTGTACTATTCATCATCAGCCCCTGAGGCAATCCACCACACCACACACTGGAGTAGGGTATTACACCACAATGGTGTCCCGAACCAGTATAAAACTCGTGTCCTTTGTGTTATTCGTTGTTTCCAACTTAGATCACGTGAGGAGATTGGACGTAGATCGGTAGGGGAGAGACTTCCGCGCGCACCCCAGTGTTCGAACCTCAAGGGTCTGCCGGAACCCGAAATCCTACAATGGCCGAATACATTACTTGGAGATCATTGAAGGGGGACCCACCTTGCAATGTCGAAGACAATATATGTGCCGAGCACCTCGCTATTGAATACTGGTTTGGGGGCTACTGAGGGAGTCCTGGACTAAGGGGTCCTCGGGTGTCCGGCCTGTTATCCATGGGCCGGAGTGAAGACATGAAGGCCGAAAGACTGCACCGAATCCGGATTGGACTCTACTTGGCGTGGAAGGCAAGCTTGGTGACCAAAGATTCCTTCTTATGTAACCGACTCCATGTAAACCCTAGATCCCCTCGATGTCTATATAAACCGAAGGGGATAGTCCGGAAAGGACACCACATATACTCATTATCATTCTAGGGTTTAGCCATTACGATCTCGTGGTAGATCAACTCTTGTAATACTCATATTCATTAAGATCAATCAAGCAGGAAATAGGGTATTACCTCCATAGAGAGGGCCCAAACATGGGTAAACATCGTGTCCCCCGTCTCCTATAACCATCGATCCTAGACGCACAGTTCAGGACCCCCTACCCGAGATCCGCCGGTTTTGACACCGACAGCGCCCCCTACCTGGCGCGCCAGAGATGTCTGTGGAAACGTCACCTATGGGGTCACTGGGATCCCTTCTACAGTTGGTGAGCGCGAGGTTGTGCAAAGAGCAGGTCTGATAGGAAGCACACGGATCGTTTACCCAGGTTTGGGCCGCGAAGATGTGTAATACACTAGTCCTGCTTTGGTGGATGTATTTGAGTGTTCTTGTGTTCTTGAGCTAGCTACGGGGTGCAACTTTGCCCAAAAGAGCCGAATCCCCCTCCCGGTCGCCTCGGGCCTCCTTTTATTGGAAAAAGGGGTTGCCACAGTGGCACACAGGAGGTGGAAAGGTCTATAGTGGATGAGTCTATCCTCTGGGACCGTCGGAAATACGCATTTAATGCGCTGCCGACGTGCCCTCCTTGCTTCATCGGGGATGCTAGGGAACCACGTCCCACTACCGCCGCCTCGCGTGGCCTCGACACGCGTCCGAGCTGATGAGGCATCGTTGTGCCATGTTGGTCGACTACTGGGCTGGTGCGGTGATGTAGCCTTCATGAAGGGTCACATGCCGCCACGCAGGTGCTTGCTAGATTGGCGTAGAGGCCGCCCGTCGCCACACAGGTGCATGCCCGGCTGGTTGAGCTAGCAGCTGGTTAGGGACGGCGGTGGAGTGGCTGGTGCAGGCCTGGCAGTGGCCCTGCTGATGCCCTCGGCAAGGGTCTTGCCGGGGGCCCGGCAAGGGTACTGATACGTCTCCAACGTATCTAGAATTTTTGATTGTTCCATGCTATATTATATTCTGTTTTGGACATTACTGGGTTTTATCATACACTTTTATATTATTATTGGGACTAACCTATTAACCGGAGGCCCAGCCCAGAATTGTTGTTTTTTGCCTATTTCAGAGTTTCACAGAAAAAGAATATCAAACGGAGTCCAAACGGAATGAAACCTTCAGGAACGTGATTTTCGGAACAAACGTGATCCAGAGGACTTGGACCCTACATCAAGACATCAACCAGGAGGCCACGAGGTAGGGGCGCGCCTACCCCCCCCCCCCCCCCAGGCGCGCCCTCCACCCTCATGGCCCCATGTTGCTCCACCGACGTACTCCTTCCTCCTATATATACCTATGTACCCCCAAACTACCAGATACGGAGCCAAAACCCTAATTCCACCGCCGTAACTTTCTGTATCCATGAGATCCCATCTTGGGGCCTGTTCCGGAGCTCCGCCGGAGGGGGCATCGATCACGGAGGGCTTCTACATCAACACCATAGCCTCTCCGATGAAGTGTGAGTAGTTTACCTCAGACCTACAGGTCCATAGTTATTAGCTAGATGGCTTCTTCTCTCTTTTTGGATCTCAATACAAAGTTCTCCCCCTCTGTTGTGGAGATCTATTCGATGTAATCTTCTTTTGCGGTGTGTTTGTTGAGGCCGATGAATTGTGGGTTTATGATCAAGTTTATCTATGAAAAATATTTTAATCTTCTCTGAATTCTTTTATGTATGATTGGTTATATTTGCAAGTCTCTTCGAATTATCAGTTTGGTTTGGCCTACTAGATTGATCTTTCTTGCAATGGGAGAAGTGCTTAGCTTTGGGTTCAATCTTGCGGTGTCCTTTCCCAGTAACAGTAGGGGAAGCAAGGAACGTATTGTATTGTTGCCATCGAGGATAACAAGATGGGGTTTATTTCATATTGCATGAGTTTATCCCTCTACATCATGTCATCTTGCTTAAAGCGTTACTCTGTTCTCTTGAACTTAAATGCATGCTGGATAGCGGTCGATGTGTGGAGTAATAATAGTAGATGCAGGCAGGAGTCGGTCTACTTGTCTCGGACGTGATGCCTATATACATGATCATACCTAGATATTCTCATAACTATGCTCAATTCTGTCAATTGCTCAATAGTAATTTGTTTACCCACCGTGAATACTTATGCTTTTGAGAGAAGCCACTAGTGAAACCTATGGGCCCCGGGTCTATTTTCCATCATATTAATCTTCCAATACTTAGTTATTTCCTTTGCCATTTATTTTACTTTGCATCTTTATCATAAAAACTCCAAAAATATTATCTTATCATATCTATCAAATCTCACTCTCGTAAGTGACCGTGTAGGGATTGACAACCCCTTATCGTGTTGGTTGCGAGGATTTATTTGTTTGTGTAGGTGTGAGGGACTCGTGCGTGGCCTCCTACTGGATTGATACCTTGGTTCTAAAAAACTGAGGGAAATACTTACGGTACTTTGTTGCATCACCCTTTCCTCTTCAAGGGAAAACCAACGCAAGTGCTGAAGAGGTAGCAGTTACTGCCGTGGTGTTGTAGTCGTCCCCGACAAGGTTCTTGCCGGGGGCCTTGTGGATTTCCTCGGCTAGGATTCCGCCGAGGGTCGCCGTCTTCTGGTCCTCATCTGATCTCATGTGTTTATGATCTTGACGAAGATTTGCATGCCACCACAGAGGCACCTCCCAAGCCTTGGTTCCAACGCAGTTGGTTAGGTTGGAGCCGGTGGGCTCAAGGGTGGCTCACTCCGCTGGCATCGGGCAAGTTGCCCTGGAAAGGCTCTTGCCGGGGCTGCGGAGGCTGCCTCGGCAAGGATCTTGCTGAGGGTGTCCACCTCGCCCTCTTGCTCTCCTGCGCTTCTGGTCTTGGTGTTGCCTTGGTTGCCTCGTGTTTTGGCTTCCCTCTGGCTTCCCCCCTCTGCCCTGCTAAGTGTGGCTGTGGCGCGCGGCTGTGACTGCCCGTGCACAAGTAAAGGGGTCAAAAGAAGAGCCCCTACTTTTGTACACCGACAATAATATACAAATTGCTCAAGCAGTCCTAATTTTTCAGAATTATTGGAGTTATAGAAGTATTCGAAATATCTAGATTGCTACAGACTATTCTGTTTTTGACAGATTCTGTTTTTCTTTGTGTTATGTGCTTGTTTTGATGATTCTATGGTTTTCTTTGAATAGTTTTGCCGTAGAAAAGTTGGAATACAGTATATATAATGCAAGAATAAAATATGAATGGGTTTACAACAATACTTATAGTTGTGATTTGTTTTCTTATACTAACGGATCTCACGAAGGTTTGGTTGAGTTTTGTGTGATTGAAGTTTTCAAGTTTTGGGTGATGTTATGATGGATGAAGGAATAAGGAGTAAGAAGAGCCTAAGCTTGGGGATGCCCATGGAATCCCAAGCTATTATCCAAAGAGAAACAAGCAACTAAGCTTGGGGATGCCCGAGTGGCATGCCCTCTTTCTTCTAACGACCATCGGTATTTTACTCGGAACTATATTTTTATTCATCATATACTATGAGTTTTTCTTGGAGCGTCTTGTATGATATGAGTCTTTGCTTTTTTTGATTTTTGTTTTAAGTCTTGAATCCTTGCTAGACACACCTATTTTAGAGAGCCAAAATTATGCCATGACTTGTTAGAATTCCTCTCTATGCTTCACTTAAATCTTTATGAGCTATGGAATTGCTCTAGTGCTTCACTTATATCCTTTTTAGCACAGTGTGCTTTGTTATTTTTGAAGAAATGCTCTCATGCTTCACTTAGATTTATTTGAGAGTTAGTAATTTTTTTAAGAAATTCTCTCTTGCTTCACTTAAATTAATTTGAGAGAAAGAAATGTTATGCTCATGATCTTCACTTATATTTGTTTGAGCTTATCAAAAGCAACACATTAAAATTAGTTCCAAAGTGATAGATATCTAAGGAGGATATAACAAAAACTTTAATGAAGATCATTGGACAAAATAAACTTGATTCTTTGTAATAGTTTTGAGATATGATGATGTGATATGTGAGTCATGTTGATGAGTAATTATTCTTTTGTAAGAATATTGGTGTTAAGGTTTGTGATTCCCTATGAAAGCATGAAAGTCAATAGTTATGCAATGAAATTACATCCTACCTGTGGTGCATTATTCAGTGTTAATTATGCTCAATGCTCGCTTATGAGATTTTTCGTTTTTGGTCGGTCGCTTCTCAATCTTTTGCTAGCCTTCATTTTGCACTAAGTATGATCACTACGTGTGCATCCAAAATCCTTTAAACCAGTTTTGCCACATGAGTCCACCATACCTACCTATATGCGGTATTCTTTTGCCGTTCTAAACAAATTTGTATGTGCCATCTCTAATTTCCAAAATAAATTTCTCTTTTATGTGCTCGTACCGCTCATGAAACGGTAGGGGGTGGCTAATATATTTCCATGCTAGATATGTTATTCTCACGATGAGTGTTTATTCACTTGTCATTACACGAGAGTAAGGCAAAGGTATTAGGGATGCCAGTCTCGAAATGAAAAATTAATTTACTTTATGTTGTCAAATAATAAATTCCTTGGAAAGTGTCGGTACGGAAGGCACTGATGCGGCTAGAAGCTACGTCGGTATTTCCCCAAAGAGGAAGGGATGATGCAGCATAGTGAGGGCAAGTATTTCCCTTAGTGATGAGACCAAGCAATAATACGTAAACGGCACCTGCACACAAATAACAGATACTCGCAACCAGAAGTATTAAAGGGGTTGTTAATCCCTTTGGGATAACGGCACCAGAAATTGGCAAACGGATGTGAATAAATTGTAGTAGATTGATAGATCGAATGCCAAATAAAATAAATAAGAATAAATTGCAACAAGGTATTTTTGTATTTTTGGTTTAATAGATCTGAAAATAAAAGGCAAATAAGATAGATCGCAAAGGCAAATAATATGAGAAAGAGACCCAGGGGCCGTAGGTTTCACTAGTGGCTTCTCTCGAGAAAAAAATAGCAAACGGTGGGTAAACAAATTACTGTTGGGAAATTGATAGAACTTCAAATACTCTTGACGATATCCAGACAATGAACATTATATAGGCATCACGTCCAAAATTAGTAGACCAACTCCTACCTGCATCTACTACTATTACTCCACACATCGACCGCTATCCAGCATGCATCTAGTGTATTGAGTTCATGGAGAAACAGAGTAATGCAATTAGAACGATGACATATGTGTCGGTTCCCCTTCTGTCACTGGGATCAAGCACCGTAAGATCGTACACACTACAAAACACCTCTTCCCATTGCAAGATAAATAGATCAAGTTGGCCAAACAAAACCCAAATATCATAGAAGAAATACGAGGCTATAAGCAATCATGCATATAAGAGATCAAAGAAACTCAAATAACTTTCATGGATAAAAAGAGATAGATCTAGTCATAAACTCAAATTCATCCGATCCCAACAAACACACCGCAAAAAGAGTTACATCATATGGATCTCCAAGAGACCGTTGTATTGAGAATCAAACGAGAGAGAGTATGCCATCTAGCTACTAACTATGGACCTGAAGGTCTACAAAGGACTACTCATGCATCATCGGAGAGGCACCAATGGAAGTGGTAAACCCCTCTGTGATGGTGTCTAGATTGGATCTAGTGGTTCTGGACTCTGCGGCAGCTAGGATTGATTTTCGTCGAGTCCACTAGGGTTTCTGGAATATTGGGGTATTTATAGAGTAAAGAGGCGGTCCGGGGGAACCCGAGCTGGGCACAACCCACCAGGGCGCGCCTGGGCCTCCAGGCGCGCCCTGGTGGGTTGTGCTCCCCTCGGAGCAGCCCCCAGGTGCTTCTTCGTCCCATTGGATGTCTTTTGGTCCAAAAATAATCCACAAAAAGTTATGCTGCCTTTGGACTCCATTTGGTATTGATTTTCTACTATGTAAAAAAGATGCAAAAAATAGCACTTGGCACTATGTCAATAGGATAGTTCCAAAAAATGGTATAAAGTGACTATAAAATGATTATAAAATATCCAAGAATGATAATATAACAACATGGAACAATCAAAAATTATAGATACGTTGGAGACGTATCAACATCCCCAAGCTTAATTCCTGCTCGTCCTCGAGTAGGTAAATGATAAAAACAGAATTGTTGATGTGGAATGCTGCCTAACATGGCATCTCATATTCTTTTCTTTATAGCATGGTCATTTGGACTTTTATATTGTTCAAAGCAATAGTCTAGTTTTGACATGATAACTTAAATACTCAAGCATATCAACAAGCAACCATGTCTTTCAAAATATCAATGCTAAAATAAGTTATCCCTAGCCCATCATGCTCAATCATTGATCCATTCATGAAACACACTCGCATATTAACTACACCCAATGCTCAAGTATGATCATAGTGCCCCTAGTTGGTGCTTTATAAGAGAAGATGGAGACTCAAATTCAAAATAAAAAATGCATAAAGTAAAAGAAAGGCCCTTCGCAGAGGGAAGTAGGGATTTGTAGAGGTGCCAGAGCTCAAAGCGGAAATTGAGAGATAAAAACATTTTGAGAGCATACTTTTCCCACCAAAGAAAATGACTTAGAGTTCCCAACACTTTCCATGCTAGATATATCATAGGCGGTTCCCAAACAGAAATTAAAGTTTATTCCTTTTCCCACCATACTTTCATTTTCCATGGCTAACCGTATCCACTGGTGCCTTCCATACCAACACTTTCCAAGGAATTTATCATTTGACAACATAAAGTAAATTCATTTTCATTTCAGGACTGGGCATCCCTAATAGCTTTGCCTTACTCTCGTGCAATGACAAGTGAATAAACACTCATCGTGAGAATAACACATCTAGCTTGGAAAATATTAGCCACCCCTCACTGCCTTGCGAGCGGTACGAGCACACAAAAGAGAAATTTATTTTGAAAATTAGAGATGGCACATACAAATTTGCTTAGAACGGCAAAAGAATACCACATATAGGTAGGTATAGTGGACTCATGTGGCAAAACTGGTTTAAAGGTGGATGCATAAGTACTGATCATACTTAGTGCAAAATGAAGGCTAGAAAAAGATGCAGACTAAGGCATAGCCTAGTGGTGGGAAGGGGTTGATGCCTTCCCACCCACCCAGGTTCAAGTCATGGTACTTGCAATTTGGGTTTGTTGCACCAATTATACTGTAGGGGCTTCCTTTACAGTCTTTCTCTCAAAAAAGGCTAGCAAAAGATTGAGAAGTGACCAACCAAGAAATGAATAATCTCATAAGCGAGCATTAAGCATAATTAACACCGAATAATGCACCACAAGTAGGATATAATTTCATTGCATAACTATTGACTTTCGTGCTTGCACAGGGAATCACAAACCTTAACACCAATATTCTTACTAAAGCATAATTACTCATCAACATGACTCACATATCACATCATCATATCTGAAAACTATTACTAAGAATCAAGTTTATTTTGCCCAATGATCTTCATCAAAGTTTTTATTATATCCTTCTTGGATATCTATCACTTTGGAACTAATTTTCATGTGTTGCTTTTGATAAGCTCATACAAATATAAGTGAAGATCATGAGCATAAATTTTCTTTCTCTCAACATAATTTAAGTGAAGCAAGAGAGAATTTCTTCAAAATTTTGCTAACTCTCAAATAAATCTGAGTGAAGCAAGAGCGCATTTATTCAAAAATACTAAAGCACACCATGCTCAAAAAGATATAAGTGAAGCACTAGAGCAAATCCATAGCTCACAAAAAAATTTAAGTGAAGCATAGAGAGCAATTCTAACAAGTCATGACATAATTTTGGCTCTCTCAAATAGGTATGTCCAGCAAGGAATCAAGACTTAAAACACAAAATAAAATAAGCAAAGACTCATATCATACAAGACACTCTAGCAAAACACATAGATGTGACGAATAAAAATATAGCTTTGAGTAAAATACCGATGCTCGTTAGCAGAAAGAGGGGATGCCACTCGGGGGATCCCCAAGCTTAGTTGCTTGCTCTCTTTGGATAATAGCATGGTATTCCAGGGCATCCCCAAGCTTAGGCTCTTCTTATTCCTTATTCCTTCATCCATCGTAAGATAACCCAAAACTTGAAAACTTCAATCACACAAAACTCAACAAAACCTTTGTGAGATCTGTTAGTATAAGAAAACAAATCACTACTATAAGTAGTGTAGCAAACCAATTCATATTTTATGATTGCATTATATATAATGTATTCCAACTTTTCTATGGAAAAAACTCATCAAAGAAAATCATAGAATCATCAAAACAAGCACACAACGCAAAGAAAACAGAATCTATCAAAAACAGAACAGTGTGTAGGAATCTGTATATTTCGAATACTTCTGTAACTCCAAAAATCTTGAGAAATTAGGAAAACCTGAGCAATTTTTATATTAATCTTCTGCAAAAGAATTGGTATTTTATCTCTTTGGTTAAAAATGATAATTATTTTCGTGAGCGCAAAAGTTTCTATTTTTCAGCAAGATTAAACAACTATCACCCAAGGAGATCCTAAAGGCATTACTTGGCACAAACACAAATTAAAACATAAAAACACAATCATAACAGTAGCATAATTGTGCTAACACTCAAGAACAGAAAGGAAAAAGCAAAAATAAATTTTATTCATTGAGTTGCCTCCCAACAAGCGCTATAGTTTTACGCCTATAGCTAGGCATAAAGCAATGATCTAAGTTTTGTCATCTTTGGTTCGAGATCCATAAGATGCCCTCATGATTGATTCATATGGTGGACTAATTCTTGTTCTAGGGAAGTTTTCTATACCCTTCCTCAATGGAAATTGGAACCTAATATTGCCTTCTTTCATATCAATCATGACACCGATAGTGCGTAAAACGGTCTACCAAGAATAATTGGACAAGACGGATTGCAATCAATATCAAGAACAATAAAATCTATGGGCACATAATTCCCTATTTGAAAGAATAAGAACATCATTAATTCTTCCAATAGGCTTTTTAATAGTAGAATCCGCTAAGTGTAAATTGAAAGAACACTCTTCAATATCGGTGAGACCAAGCACATCACATAAAGATTTCGGAATTGTAGAAACACTAGCACCCAAGTGACACAAATAAAAACACTCATAATTTTTAATCTTGACCTTGATAGTAGATTCCCATTCATCATGCAATTTTCTAGGAATTGAAACTTCTAATTCCAACTTTTCTTCTAAAGCTTTCATCATAGCATCAACAATATGTTTAGTAAAAGCTTTATTTTGTTCATAAGCATGGGGTGAATTTATCAAGGATTGCAACAAAGAAATACAATCAATCAAAGATCAACTATCATAATTCAAGTCTTTGTAATCCAAATGAGTGGGTGCATCACTAGTTAAAGTTTTGACATCTTTAAACCCACTTTTATCAATTTCTCAACAAGATTTTCACCCTCTGAAATATCGGGACGCCTTCTAACTAAAGTTGACTCTTATCCAGTCCCCTTTTCATCAATCTTAACTTTACTAAACAACGAATCAATAGAAGAAACAACAATCATTTTAAGATCTTCATCACTTTTACGAAAGTAATCACTAGAAAACGTTTTTTCGAAAATATCTCTTCTAGCTCTAAGCATAGCGGTTCTTTTCTTACTTTCATCCATAGAAACATAAAGAGCTTTAATTGATTCCTCAACTTTAGGCACAAAAAATTTCATCTTGAGATTTTCCACATCATGAGAAATTCTATCAACACTTCTAGAAAATCATCAATCTTATTCAACTTTTCTTCTATGGTGGTGTTGAAAACTTTTTGTGTGTTGATAAATTCTTTAATATTATTCTCAAGATCAGAGGTGTTCCTATTAGTATAAGAAGGACTTCCATAGGAATTACCATAATTATTAGAGGAATTACTAGGAAAATGCCTAGGATTAAAATTACCTCTATAAGCATTATTGTTGAAATTATCTCAAGAGATAAAATTCGCATCTATGGCATCACTATTTTGCTCAATCAAAGTAGACAAAGGCATATCATTGAAATCAATAGGAGCACTTTTACTAGCAACCAATTTCATAAGAGCATCAACTTTTTCACTCAAAGAATAAATTTCTGTTGGAAATATGCCCTAGAGGCAATAATAAATTAGTTATTATATTATATTTCATTATTCATGATAATCGTTTATTATCCATGCTAGAATTGTATTGATAGGAAACTCAGATACATGTGTGGATACATAGACAACACCATGTCCCTAGTAAGCCTCTAGTTGACTAGCTCGTTGATCAATGGATGGTTATGGTTTCCTGACCATGGACATTGGATGTCGTTGATAACGGGATCACATCATTAGGAGAATGATGTGATGGACAAGACCCAATCCTAAGCCCAGCACAAGATCGTGTAGTTCGTATGCTAAAGCTTTTCTAATGTCAAGTATCATTTCCTTAGACCATGAGATTGTGCAACTCCCGGATACCGTGGGAGTGCTTTGGGTGTGTCAAACGTCACAACGTAACTGGGTGGCTATAAAGGTGCACTATAGGTATCTCCAAAAGTGTTTGTTGGGTTGGCACGAATCGAGACTGGGATTTGTCACTCCGTGTAACGGGGAGGTATCTTTGGGCCCACTCGGTAGGACATCATCATAATGTGCACAATGTGACCAAGGAGTTGATCACGGGATGATGTGTTATGGAACGAGTAAAGAGACTTGCCGGTAACAAGATTGAACAAGGTATCGGGATACCGACGATCGAATCTCGGGCAAGTATCGTACCGATAGACAAAGGGAATTGTATACGGGATTGATTGAATCCTTGACATCGTGGTTGATCCGATGAGATCATCGTGGAGCATGTGGGAGCCAATATGGGTATCTAGATCCCACTGTTGGTTATTGACCAGAGAGTTGTCTCAGCCATGTCTGCATGACTCCCGAGCCCGTAGGGTCTACGCACTTAAGGTTCGATGACGCTAGGGTTATAGTGAAAGTATGTACGCGGTTACCGAATGTTGTTCGGAGTCCCGGATGAGATCCCGGACGTCACGAGGAGTTCCGGAATGGTCCGGAGGTAAAGATTGATATATATAGGAAGTATATTTTTGGCCACCGGAAGTGTTCCGGGCATCACCGGTAGTGTACTGGGACCACCAGAGGGGTCCGGGGGTCCACCAGGAGGGGCCACGGGCCCCGGAGGCCTACATGGGCCAATAGTGGGAAGCGACCAGCCCCTAGGTGGGCTGGGGCACCTCCCACCAAGGCCCAAGGCACCTCCTAGAGGGGAAGGGGGCAAACCCTAGGGCAGATGGGCCCTAAGGCCCACCCCAGGTGCGCCTCCCCCTCTCCCCCTTGGCCGCGACCCTAGACGGGTTTTGGGGCTGCCGCCACCCCTAGGGATGGAACCCTAGATGGGGGTGTAGCCCCTCCCCTTCCCCTATATATACTTGAGGTATTGGGGGCTGCAAGACAGACGAGATCATCTCCCTCTTGGCGCAGCCCTACCTCTCTCCCTCCTCGTCTCTCGTAGTGCTTGGCGAAGCCCTGCTGGAGTCCCGCGCTCCTCCACCACCACCACGCCGTCGTGCTGCTGCTGGACGGAGTCTTCCCAAACCTCTCCTTCTCCCCTTGCTAGATCAAGGCGTGGGAGACGTCATCGGGCTGCATGTGTGTTGAACGCGGAGGCGCCGTGGTTCGGCGCTTAGATCGGAATCAACCGTGATCTGAATCGCTACGAGTACGACTCCTTCATCTGCGTTCTTGCAACGCTTCCGCTTAGCGATCTACAAGGGTATGTAGATGCACTCCCCTTCCCCTCGTTGCTAGATTACTCCATAGATTGATCTTGGTGATGCGTAGAAAATTTTAAATTCCTACTACGATCCCCAACAATTTCTTCAACCGAATTAACTTTTTTACTAGTAGGAGCCCTTTCGGTATGCCATTGTGAATAATTTGCCATAATATTATCAAGAAATTTGGTGGCTTCACCCGAAGTAATTTCCATGAAATTACCACCCACGACGGAGTATAAAAGATTACGAGAAACAAAATTCAACCCTGCATAAAATTTTTGTATGATCATCCAAAGATTTAACCCATGAGTTGGGCAATTCCTTAGCATGATTTTCATCCTTTCCCAAGATTGTGCAACATGCTCATGTTCAAGTTGCTTGAAATTCATGACTTGGGTTCTAAGGGAAATAATTTTTGCGGGCGGAAAATACTTCATGATAAAAGTGTCTTTGCACTTATTCCAAGAATCAATACTATTACGAGGCAAAGAAGAAAACCAAATTTCACGCAAAGAAAACGGAAATAATTTCATCTTCACAATATCATTGTCCACATCTTTTTTCTTGCATATCGCATAATTCCACGAAGGTATTAAGATGGGGTGCGACATCCTCATTAGGAGTACCGGAAAATTGATCTTTCATAACAAGATTCAGCAAAGCAGTATTAATATCACAAGAGTGCCAATAAAATCATTATTGTTGGTATTTGAGAAATCACACAACTTGGTGTTCTCTTGAGCCATGATGACTACGCAACAAGATTGCACTCAAAAAAGATCTGGCAAGAGAACGGCGAACGAAAAAGAGGGAGAATAAAACGGATTTTTTTGTGAAGTGGGGGAGAGGCAAATGGCAAATAACGTAAATTGCGATGAGATGAGATTTGTGATTAGGAACCTGGTATATGTAGATGATCCTCCCCAGCAACGGCGCCAGAAATTCCTTTTGATGAGGCTTGAAGCTACGTCAGTATTTCCCCAAAGAGGAAGGGATGATGCAACACAGCGACGGTAGGTATTTCCCTCAGTGACGAGACCAAGGTTATTAAACCAGTGGGAGAACCAAGAAACAATATGTAAACGGCACATGCACAAAAATAAAAATACACGCAACCCGACATATTAAAGGGGTTGTCAATCCCTCTCGGGTAACGGCGCCAGAAATTGGTAAACAGACGTGAATAAATTGTAGTAGATTGATAGATCGAACGCCAAATAAAATAAATAAGAATAAATTACAGCAAGGTATTTTTGTATTTTTGGTTTAATAGATCTGAAAATAAAAGGCAAATAAAATAGATCGCAAAGGCAAATTATATGAGAAAGAGACCCGAGGGCCATAGGTTTCACTAGCTGCTTCTCTCGAGAAAAAAATAGCAAACGGTGGGTAAACAAATTACTATTGGGCAATTGATAGAACTTCAAATATTCATGATGATATCTAGGCAATGATCATTATATAGGCATCATGTCCAAGATTAGTAGACCGACTCCTGCCTGCATTTACTACTATTACTCCACACATCGACCGCTATCCAGCATGCATCTAGTGTATTAAGTTAATGGAGAAACGGAGTAATGCAATAAGAATGATGACATGATGAGGACAAGATCTATTTATGTAGAAATAGATCCCATGTTTTATCCTTAGTAGCAACGATACATACGTGTCGGTTCCCCTTCTGTCACTGGGATCAAGCACCGTAAGATCGAACCCACTACAAAGCACCTCTTCCCGTTGCAAGATAAATAAATCAAGTTGGCCAAACAAAACCCAAATATCGGAGAAGAAATACGAGGCTATAAGCAATCATGCATATAAGAGATCAAAGAAACTCAAATAACTTTCATGGATAAAACGAGGTAGATCTCATCATAAACTTAAAGTTCATCAGATCCCAACAAACACACCGCAAAAAGAGTTGCATCATATGGATATCCAAGTGACCATTGTATTTAGAATCTAACGAGAGAGAGGAAGCCATCTAGCTACTAACTATGGACCCGAAGGTCTACAAAGAACTACTCACGCATCATCGGAGAGGCACCAATGGAAGTGATGAACCCCTCCGTGATGGTTTCTAGATTGGATATGGTGGTTCTGGACTCTGCGGCGGCTGGAATTGATTTTCGTCGACTCCCCTAGGGTTTCTGGAATATTGGGGTATTTATAGAGTAAAGAGGCGGTCCGAGGGGCACACGAGGTGGGCACAACCCACCCGGGCGCGCCTGGGCCTCCAAGCGCACCCTGGTGGGTTGTGCTCCCCTCGGAGCAGCCCCTAGGTGCTTCTTCAGCCCATTGGATGTCTTCTAGTTCCAAAAAAATCCATAAAAAGTTTCACTGCCTTTGGACTCCATTTGGTATTGATTTTCTGCAATGTAAAAAAATGCAAAAAACAGCAACTAGCACTTGGCACTATGTCAATAGGTTAGTGCCAAAATGATATAAAATGATTATAAAACATCCAAGAATGGAAATATAACAACATGGAACAATAAAAAATTATAGATACGTTGGAGACATATCAAGCACCCGTGGATACGGCTAGCCAGGGAAAGTGGAAGTCTGGTTGAAGAAGGAATAAACTTTAATTTCTGTTTGGGAACTGTTGGGGAACGTAGCATGCAATTTCAAACAATTTCCTATGATCACGCAAGATCTATCTAGGAGATGCATAGCAACGAGGCGGCGAGAGTGTGTCCACGTACCCTTGTAGACCGAAAGCGGAAGCGTTATGTTAACGCGGTCGATGTAGTGGAACGTCTTCACGATCCAACCGATCCAAGTACCGAACGTACGGCACCTCCATGTTCAGCACACGTTCAGCATGATGATGTCCCTCGAGATTTTGATCCAGTAGAGGGTCGAGGGAGAGTTTCGTCAGCACAACGGCATGGTGACGGTGTTGATGATGTGATCCATGCAGGGCTTTGCCTAAGCACTACGACAATATGACCGAGGTGGTAAACTGTGTCGGGGGGCACCGCGCACGGCTAAGGAACAATTGATGTGCCTTTGGGGTGCCCCCACCCCTGTATATAAAGGAGGAGAGGGAGGAGGCCTGCGGCCATGAGGGGCGCACCAAGGGGGAGTCCAAGTAGGATTCCCAATCCTAGTTGGACTCCCTTTCCTATTCCAATAGGGGGGAAGAGGGAAGGAGAGGGAGAGGGAGAGGAAAGAGGGGGCCGCGCCCCCTCCCCCTAGTCCAATTCAGACTCCCTTTAGGGGGGCACCACCTGCGGGCTGCCCTCTCCTACTCCCTTATGGCCCATTAAGGCCCGTAACTTCCCAGGGGGTTTCGGTAACCCCTCGATTCCCCGATAACTATCCGAAACGTCCCAAAATCTTTCCGGTGTCCGAATACCTTCATCCAACATATCATTCTTTACCTCTCGACCATTTAGAGACTCCTCGTCATGTCTGTGATCTCATTCGGGACTTCGAACAAACTTCGGTCATCTAAACACATAACTCATAATACAAATTGTCATCGAACGTTAAGCGTGCGGACCCTACGGGTTCGAGAACTATGTATACATGACCGAGACACATCTCCGGTCAATAACTTGTTATGCGGTTTGACCGATAAAGATCTTATGATCATCTAGGTTCTTCTATTGGTTATTGACCGAAGATGTGTCTCGGTCATGTCTACATAGTTCTCGAATCCGTAGGGTCCGCACGCATAACGTTCGATGACGATTTGTATTACGAGTTTCATGTTTTGATGAACCGAAGTTTGTTTGGAGTCCCGGATGAGACCACAGACATGATGAGGAGTCTCGAAATGGTCGAGACATAAAGATTCATATATTGGAAGGCTACATTCGGACACCGAAATGTTCCGGGTCATTTCGGATAAGTTTCAGAGTACGGGGGGTTACCGAAACCCCCCTGGAGGTTAATGGGCCACCATGGGCCTTAGTAGAGAAGAGATAGGGCCAGCCAGAGGTGCCGCGCGGCCCCTGAGGGAGTCTTGGATTAGGGGGTGTCCGGATAGCCAGACTATACCTTCGGCCGGACTCCTGGACTATGAAGATACAAGATTGAAGACTTCGTCCCGTGTTTGGAAGGGACTTTCCTTGGCGTGGAAGGCAAGCTTGGCGATACGGATATGTAGATCTCCTACCAGTGTAACCGACTCTGTGTAACCCTAGCCCTTTCCGGTGTCTATATAAACCGGAGAGTTTTAGTCCATAGGATGAACAACAATCATACCATAGGCTACCTTCTAGGGTTTAGCCTCCTTGATCTCGTGGTAGATCTACTCTTGTACTACCCATATCATCAATATTTATCAAGCAGGACGTAGGGTTTTAACTCCATCAAGAGGGCCCGAACCTGGGTAAAACATTGTGTCCCCTGCCTCCTGTTACCATCCGCCTAGACGCACAGTTCGGGACCCCCTACCGGAGATCCGCCGGTTTTGACACCGACATTGGTGCTTTCATTGCGAGTTCCTCTGTGTCGTCACTTTTAGGCCCGATGGCTCCTCTGATCATCAACGACGATGCGATCCAGGGTGAGACTTTTCTCCCCAGACAGATCTTCGTATTTGGCGGCTTTGCACTGCGGGCCAATTCGCTTGGCCATCTGGAGCAGATCGAAAGCTACGCCCCTGGCCATCAGGTCAGATTTGGAAGTTTGAACTACACGGCCGACCTCTGAGGAGACTTGATCTTCGAAGGGTTTGAGCCGCAGCCGAGCGCGCCGCACTGTCACGATGGGCATGATCTAGCTCTGCCGCTGAACAGTGCCCTAGAGGCCGCACCCGCATCAGCTCCGACCCTTAATTTGGAGCCAACTGCGCCAATCGAGGATGGGTGGTTGGACACCGCCTCGGGGGCTGCAATCTCTATGGTGATCGAGCCGAACACCGGCCCTATTCTCTGCGAAGCCCGTGACTCCAAGGATCTGGACTCCTCTCCAGACTCCGAGCCCTCCGCGCCCCTACCGATCGAACCCGATTGGGTGCCGATCATGAAGTTCACCGCCGCGGACATCTTTCAGCACTCGCCCTTCGGCGATATTCTGAATTCACTAAAGTCTCTCTCTTTATCAGGAGAGCCCTGGCCGGACTATGGTCAGTGAGGTTGGGATGCGGATGATGAAGAAATTCAAAGCCCACCCACCACCCACTTTGTAGCCACTGTCGATGAGTTAACCGACATGCTCGACTTTGACTCCGAAGACATCGACGGTATGGACGCCGATGCAGGAGACGATCAAGAACCAGCGCCCATAGGGCACTGGAAAGCCACCTCGTTGTATGATATATACATGGTGGACACCCCAAAAGAAGGCAATGGCGATGGAACAGCGGAGGATGACCCCTCCAAGAAGCAGCCTAAGCGCCGGCGTTAGCGGCGCCGCTATAAATCCCGCCAAAGCAAAAACGGTGATTCCGGCATGGGAGATAATAACACCCCGGACAGTGCCGAAGACAACCACCTCCAGCAACATTCAGCACAGGAGGATGGAGAAGCCAGCCCTCATGAGAGAGCGGCGGACAGAGAGGTCAAGGACGATAATTATATGCCTCCCTCCAAAGACGAGGCAAGCCTCGACGACGACGAATTCGTCATGCCGGAGGATCCCGTCGAACAAGAGCATTTCATACGCAGGCTTATGGCCACGGCGAGCAGCCTCAAGAAAAAACAGCAACAGCTTAGAGCTGATCAAGATTTGCTAGCCAATAGATGGACTGAAGTCCTTGTGGCCGAAGAGTATGAACTCGAACGCCCCTCCAAGAGCTACCAAAAGCGAAGGTTGCTACCCCGACTAGAGGAGGAAGCACCTAAACCTACATCACCAGCCCATGATGCGGCCGATCGGCCACCCCGTGGCCGCGACAAAGAAGCCTCTCGGCCCTCCACTCAAGCCACACCCCGACACCGCTCAAAAAATACCAAGGCACGGGAAAATGCGCCAGACCTGCGAGATATATTGGAGGACAAGGAAAGGCAAACAAGATCGATCTACAGATCGCGTGGGCGCCCCACGGCACGAGATGGTAATCATCACTTCGGATACAGTCAATCCATCCGGGCCGAACACAATAGACAAAGCTCGTTCCAGTTGCGTCGTGATATAGCCCAATATAGAGGCGCCGCACACCCACTATGCTTCACAGATGAAGTAATGGATCATCAAATCCCTGAGGGTTTCAAACCCATGAACATCGAATCATATGATGGCACAACAGATCCTGCGGTATGGATCGATGACTATCTCCTTCATATCCACATGGCCCGCGGTGATGACCTACACGCCATCAAATACCTCCCACTCAAGCTTAAAGGACCAGTTCGGCATTGGCTTAACAGCTTGCCAGCAGAATCAATTGGTTGTTGGGAGGACCTGGAAGCCGCATTCCTCGATAATTTCTAGGGCACTTATGTGCGACCACCAGACGCCGATGACCTTAGCCACATAATTCAGCAGCCAGAGGAATCGGCAGACAATTCTGGACACGGTTCCTAACCAAGAAAAATCAAATCGTCGACTGTCCGGACGCAGAGGCCCTAGTAGCCTTCAAGCATAACATCCGCGACGAGTGGCTTGTACGGCACCTAGGACAGGAAAAGCCAAAATCTATGGCAGCCCTCACGACACTTATGACCCGCTTTTATGCGGGAGAAGACAGCTGGCTAGCTCGCAGCAATAACATGACCAAGAGCCCTGGTAATTCGGATACCAAGGACAGCAGTGGCAGGTCACGTCGCAACAAGCAAAAGCGCCGCATTAACGGTGACAATGCTGAGGATACGGCTGTTAATGCCGGATTCAGAGGCTCTAAACCTGGTCAGCGGAAAAAGGCATTCAAAAGAAATACTCTGGGCCCGTCCAGTTTGGACCGAATACTCGACCGCTCATGCCAGATACATGGCACCCCCGAAAAACCAGCCAATCACACCAACAGGTATTGTTGGGTGTTCAAGCAGGCAGGCAAGTTAAATGCCGAAAGCAGAGACAAGGGGCTGCATAGCGATGACGAGGAGGAGCCCCGGCCGCCGAACAACAGTGGACAGAAAGGTTTTCCCCCACAAGTGCGGACGGTGAACATGATATACGCAACCCATGTCCCCAAGAGGGAGTGGAAGCGTGCGCTAAGGGACGTATACGCGATGGAGCCAGTCGCCCCAAAGTTCAACCCATGGTCTTCCTGCCGGGTCACTTTTGATCGAAGGGACCACCCCACTAGCACCCGTCATGGTGGATTCGCTACATTGGTTCGAGACCCAATTATTGATAGATTTCACCTCACTAGAGTCCTTATGGACGGCGGCAGCAGCCTGAACCTGCTTTACCAGGATACAGTGCGGAAAATGGGCATCGATCCCTCGAGGATTAAACCCACTAAAACGACCTTTAAAGGCGTCATACCAGGTGTAGAGGCCAACTGTACAGGCTCAGTTACACTTGAAGTGGTCTTCGGATCTCCGGATAATTTCCGAAGCGAGGAGTTAATCTTCGACATAGTTCCGTTCCGCAGTGGCTATCACGCACTGCTCGGGCGAACCGCATTTGCCAAGTTCAATGCGGTGCCGCACTACGCATACCTCAAGATCAAAATGCCAGGCCCTCGAGGAGTCATCACGGTCAATGGAAACACCGAACGCTCTCTCCGAACGGAGGAGCATACGGCGGCTATCGCAGCAGAAGTACAAAGCAGCCTCTCAAGGCAATTCTCCATTCCGGCCATTAAACGTCTGGACACCGTCAAGCGCGCCCGGAGTAACCTACAACAAGACCGCCGGGCACGTTCCGAGCAAGCGTAGCAATGCGGCCCCAACCCCAGCCCTCGCGAACTTGCGAAACCAGTGTCGCGTGTACATAACTATGCTCTGGAAATACCATGGGCAAAAGGGGAGGGGCACAATCACGGCACACCCGAAACACGGCTTAAACCGCACGAGGGGCTGCCGACTTTTTCATTTTCTCTTACTTTCAGGACTCCACTCTTCGGAATGCCTGTCCGGTAGTACAATTGCCGCACAAACGATACAACAACCAGGGGAGCAGAAAGCTACGCCGCACTACGGAACTCTAAGGTGGTCTCTATAACGAGCAGTATACCTGTTTCACATAACATTCCGCAGCTCGCCCCTGGAAAGGACATATTTGATAGTCCCATCTTTTGCTTATCGCACTATTTGTATCGTCCTGCTTTGATCGCAGCCTTTTTAAATAAACAATGCATAGCTTCCGTCTATTATTGCATTACTCTTTTTTATGAATATATGTTCATTAATGACATGTTGCACCCGTACACTTTGGTATGACCAATACGCCAGGGGCTTAAGTACCCCACAATACGGTGTGAGAAGTCCGAACACTTTCACAAGTGCGGCACCCCGAACTTATAGCATTATATGCATCGGCTCCGAATCATGTCTTGGGTCAATAGTTGGGTTTGCCCGGCTCCTATGTTTTGGTACCTTACGTTCCGTTATATCGGCTAAGGTAGCACTAGGAGAACTACTGCGATTGTGCCCAGTTGAGCCGGGCTAAGCACCTCAGTAGAGAAAGCTAAAACTGACCGTCATGATGAGGCGAGAGCCGGTCGCTATTCGAGAGGTTTTCGAGTCCCTAAAGACTTATGCCGCTTAGAGCGAGGAGTCGGCTTTGTCCGGCCTAGGCGTGGATAGCGCCCCGAACTCGGTCTTCCGAACACTAGGGGCTTTGCCAAAATTTAAAATTATAGAATTCTATGGCTAAGTGAGAGTGTTCAAGCATTATAGTCCGATTGCCTTGTTCGTTGTGTTGAGCGCCTCCCTAGAAGGACCCAAGAATGGGAAAAAGAGCGCTCATGTTTATCCCGAACACCCCAGCACTCGTGCCATGGGGACAGAAGCCGACGACTCGCCATCTCTCAAATTTGATAAACGGCCGCACAGAAGGTAATATTTTAAATTCAAAAAGCATTTCTTAGCGCACATGAACAAGTTTTCAGCGCATAGGACAAAACGAGTGAGTTTATTGAAAAATTACATCCATGGAACATTCATCCGCCACAAGGCGGGCACCCTTCAGAACGCCCTCATAATACATCTCGGGCTTGCGATGCTCCTTGCCCAGCGGTGGCCTGTCCTTCACAAGCTTCTCAGCATCCAGCTTGCCCCAGTGCACCTTCGCACGGGCAAGCGCCCTACGGGCACCCTCGATGCATACGGAGCGCTTGATGACTTCGAGCCTTGGACAGGCCTCCACCAGCCGCCTCACCAGCCCGAAGTAGCTCCCAGGCATGGCCTCTCGAGGCCACAGCCGGACTATGAGGCCCTTCATGGCCTGTTCGGCCACCTTATGGAGCTCGACCAGCTGTTTCAGCTGGTCTCTTAAGGGCACCGGGTGTTCGGCCTCAGCATACTGAGACCAGAACACCTTCTCCGTTGAGCTTCCCTCCTCGGCTCGGTAGAAGGCGGCGGCATCCGACACGCTACCGGGCAAGTCTGCGAATGCTCCTGGAGAGCTCCGGATTCGGGTAAGTAACAAGTAATTCACTTTTACGTGCTTGCTTTGCATAAAGAATGCCTTACCCGCCGCTATCTTTTTTATGGCCTCAACCTCCTGGAGGGCCTTCTGGGCTTCGGCCTTGGCAGACTTGGCATCTTCAATGGCCGCCGCAAGCTCAGACTCTCGCGTCTTCGAGTCAAGCTCCAAACTCTCATGTTTTTTCATGAGAGCCTGGAGCTCTTGCCGCACCTCGCCAACCTGCGTCTCATGCTTCTCCTGCTCGGTGCGCTCCGTGGCTGCCCTCTTCTCGGCCTCGGACAGCGCTTGCTTAAGGGTCGCCACCTCAGTTGTGGCCCCTACAATAGCCGCGTTAATCCTGTCACTTTTTGCAATTGCACCTTTCACATATTTCAATAAGGTATTTCTTACCTTCCTTCTCCTCGAGCTGCCGCTTGGCTAGGCCGAGCTCTTGCTCGGACCGCTCGAGGTTCTGCTTCAGCGTGCCCACCTCCGCAGTCAGTGCGGCGGATGCTAGCAGCGAAGCCTGCATACGCATATTGGCTTACTTTTGTTAGACTCCCGCGAACGTTATTAGATCCTCTATTCGGCTTTTCTTTCCGAACGCCAAATAGAGCATCAGGGGCTACTATCTATGCGGTAATATTTTTACATATCTTTTACTTATGTCAAAGCCTGTTAGAAGGCTGGCACAGGCTTCAGTCAGTCCGCTCTTGGCGGACTGAACCTTCTAGATCACCGCACTCATAATAGTGCGGTGCTCCTCGTCGATGGAGGCGCCACTAAGCACCTCTAGCAAATTGTCCGGTGCCTCCGGTTGGACGGAGGTCACCGGCTCGGTAGGCTTGCTCCTCTTGGAAGGAGGTTGCCTACCGGAGTCCGGAACCGTTGAAGGTTCCGGCGCGGTGTCCGGCTCAAAGCCGGACTTGGAACCCTTGGGGGTTCTATCCCCTTCACGCCTAGAGTCCGGGAGGTCGCCTTGCGGCGCCTCCAGGACCACCTCCTCCTGGCTTGGAACCTGTTGGGACGCCGCCTCGGCATCGTCCGTAGGATGGGGGGAGGTAGCCGTCGGAAGCGAATTCACATCCGACGAATCCAGGGAACCGCTCGACGACACGTCAAGCCAGTCTTTGGGTGGACTTCATAAACATGTTCGACGTAAGGAAAAGCTGTGCAATGGGGGAATACTATGAATCACTCTGGTATCCGGATACTTACGATCTCGCCAGGAGCTTGGCCCTGTGCGGCCACTCCTCTTTGCCGTCGCCGGTGTTGGTGGACCCTTCTTGGACCCTTCGGCCTCCCCAGTTGGGACGGCCTTCCTTTTCTTCCCTCCCCTGCTGGAGGGGGAGAGGTCTCTTCTTCCTCCTCCTCGTCTTCATGGGAGGAGTGCGCCTTGGAGTCATCGGATGATGAATCCGAAACCTCCTGGCGCCGGGCACTCTTTCGAGTCCCCGTGGCATTCTTCTTGGCCTTCTTCTCCGGCACCACATAGGGTGCCGGAACCAGCAGCTTCGCCAAGCGAGCGTCCGCTAGGCCTTCGGGCAAAGGAGCCGGACAGTTGATCTGTCCGGACGTCTCCTGCCAATCCTGTCAAAGGTAAGGGAGCTTAGATCCCGCATGGAGTCAAACCATGAAAAACTAATACCCTATAAAAGGTAGAAACAGCTTACCACACGAGCATGGCGCTGCGTGCTAAATCCGCGATCCTCGGTAGCGGATGTGGGGGCCTCGGCGCCCTTGAAAAGCACCTTCCAGGCATCTTCGTATGTCGTGTCGAAGAGCCTACTCAGAGTTCAGTGCCGCATCGGGTCGAACTCCCACAGGTTGAAAGCCCGTTGTTGACACGGGAGGATTTGGTGGATGAGCATAACCTGGACTACGTTGACAAGTTTGAGCTTCTTGTCCACTAGGGTTTGGACGCATGTTTGGAGTCCGGTTAGCTCTCCTTTTTTACCCCACGACAGTCCTGTCTCTTTCCAGGAGGCGAGCCGCATAGGGGGACCGGATCGGAACTCGGGGGCTGCAACCCATTCAGGGTCGCGCGGCTCGGTGATGTAAAACCACCACAATTACCACCCCTTTAGGGACTCCACGAAGGAGCCCTCGAGCCATAGGACGTTGGGCATCTTGCCCACCATGGCGCCTCCGCACTCCGCCTGGGTGCCGTGCACCACCTTCGGCTTGACATTGAAAGTCTTGAGCCATAGGCCGAAATGGAGGCGGATGCGGAATAAAGCCTCGCACACGACGATGAACGCCGAGATGTTGAGGACAAAGTTCGGGGCCAGATCGTGGAAATCCAAGCCATAGTAGAACATGAGCCCCGGACAAATGGGTGGAGAGGGAAGCCCAGTCCGCGCAGGAAATGAGGGAGGAACACCACGCTCTCATGGGGCCTAGGGGTGGGGATGAGCTGCCCCTCTTCGGGAAGCCGGTGTGCAATGTCGTTAGATAAGTATCCGGCCTTCCTCAGTCTTTTGATGTGTCCCTCCGTGACGGAGGAGACCATCCACTTGCCTCCCGCTCCAGACATGGCTGGAGAAGGTTGAGGTGGGGTGTGCAGACTTGGGCGCTGGAGCTCGAGTGCGCAGAAATGGATAGGCAAAGGAGGAAGAAGGCGTGGATGAAAAGGTGGATCCTTATCCCCTTATATGGACGGACGCGACTATGCATCCCCACCAGCCTGGTAAAACTCGCCTATCTCCCAAGCGCCATAATCAATGGCGCGGTTGGGTTACCCACGCCCGTATTGATGAGAATCCCGGAATAAGGGGACACGATCTCTGCTTTGACAAGACGTGCCAAGGAAACCGCCTCGCTAAATGCGCTGAAGTGGAACAGAAAATGATTCGAATAAAGACTTGGCCATGGTGTGATGTCACGCTACGGAATACGTCAGCAGATTAGATTTGTGTAAGTACTATTCTCTCTATGGCAATATGTGGAAACTTATTTTGCAGAGCCGGACACTACCTTTGTGTTCAAAATCTTCTATGAAGTACTTGGAGGAGGAACCCGCCTTGCAATGCCGAAGACAATCTGCGCGCCAGACTCGTCGTCATTGAAGCCTGGTTTAGGGGCTACTGAGGGAGTCCTGGATTAGGGGGTATCCGGATAGCCGGACTATACCTTCGGCTGGACTCCTGGACTATGAAGATACAAGATTGAAGACTTCATCCCGTGTCCGGAAGGGACTTTCCTTGGCGTGGAAGGCAAGCTTGGCGATACGGATATGTAGATCTCCTACCATTGTAACCGACTCTGTGTAACCCTAGCCCTTTCCGGTGTCTATATAAACCAGAGAGTTTTAGTCCATAGGACGAACAACAATCATACCATAGGCTAGCTTCTAGGGTTTAGCCTCCTTGATCTCGTGGTAGATCTACTCTTGTACTACCCATATCATCAATATTAATCAAGCAGGATATAGGGTTTTACCTCCATCAAGAGGGCCCGAACCTGGGTAAAACATTGTGTCCCCTGCCTCCTGTTACCATCCACCTAGACGCACAGTTCGGGACCCCCTACCCGAGATCCGTCGGTTTTGACACCGACAGCCCCCTTGCCCAGTCTAATTTGGAAAAGGGGAGGGGTGGCGCCCCCCTCCTTCCTTCTCTTCTCTTCCTCCTTCCCTTCTTCTCCTACTTGGACTAGGAAGGGGGGTGAATCCTACTTGGACCGGGAGTCCAAGTAGGACTCCCCCATGGTGTGCCCCCTAGGGCCGGCCACCTCTCCTGCCCCCCTTTATATACGTGGGAGCGGGGCACCCCAAAGATACACCAAGTCTTCTCTTAGCCGTGTGCGGTGCCCCCCTCCAAAGTTACAAACCTAGGTCATGTTGTTGTAGTGCTTAGGCGAAGCCCTGCGCCGGTAACTTCATCATGCCGTTGTGCTTTCGAAACTCTCCCTCAGCCTCAACTGGATCAAGAGCTCGAGGGACGTCATCGAGATGAACGTGTGCTGAACGCGGAGGTGTCGTACGTTTGGTACTTGGATTGGTTGGATCACGAAGACGTTCGACCACATCAACCGCGTTACTAAAACGCTTCCGCTTTCGATCTACTAGAGTACGTGGACACACTCTCCCCTCTCGTTGCTATGCATCTCCTAGATAGATCTTGCATGATCATAGAATTTTTTTTTGAAATACTGCATTCGCCAACAGTGGCATCCGAGCCAGGTATATGCGTAGATGTTATATGCATGAGTAGAACACAAAGAGTTGTGGGCGATAATAGTCATACTGCTTACCAGCAACGTCTTACTTTGATTCGAAGGTATTGTTCGATGAAGCGGCCCGGACCGACATTACATGACCGCGTTCATGAGACTAGTTCTACTGACGTGCTTCGCACACAGGTGGCTAGCGGTTGTCTGTTTCTCCAGCTTTAGTTAAATCGAGTTTGACTATGCCCGGTCCTTGTTGAAGGTTAAAACAACACACTTGATGAAAAATCGTTGTGGTTTTGATGCGTATGTAAGAACGGTTCTTGCTAGAAGCCCGTAGCAGCCACGCAAAACTTGCAACAACAAAGTAGAGGACGTCTAACTTGTTTTTGCAGGGCATGTTGTGATGTGATATGGTCAAGACGTGATGATATAAATTGTTGTATGAGATGATCATGTTTTGTAACAGTTATCGCCAACTGGCAGGAGCCATATGGTTGTCGCTTTATTGTATGAAATGCAATCGCCATGTAATTGCTTTACTTTATCACTAAGCGGTAGCGATAGTCGGAGAAGCAATAGTTGGCGAGACAACAATGATGCTACACTGGAGATCAAGGTGTCAAGCCGGTGACGATGGTGATCATGACGATGCTTTGGAGATGGAGATCAAAGGCACAAGATGATGATGGCCATATCATATCACTTATTTTGATTGCATGTGATGTTTATCTTTTGTGCATCTTATTTTGCTTAGTACGGCGGTAGCATTATAAGATGATCTCTCACTAAATTTCAAGGTACAAGTGTTCTCCCTGAGTATGCACCGTTGCTACAGTTCGTCGTGCCAAGACACCACATGATGATCAGGTGTGATAAGCTCTACGTTCACATACAATGGGTGCAAGCCAGTTTTGCACATGCAGAATACTCAGGTTAAACTTGACGAGCCTAGCATATGTAGATATGGCCTCCGAACACTGAGACCGAAAGGTTGAGCATGAATCATATAGTAGATATGATCAACATGGTGATGTTCACCATTGAAAACTTTTCCATCTCACATGATGATCGGACATGGTTTAGTTGATATGGATCACGTGATCATTTATATGACTAGAGGGATGTCTATCTCAGTGGGAGTTCTTAAGTAATATGATTAATTGAACTTTAATTTATCATGAACTTAGTACCTGATAGTATTTTGCATCTCTATGTTGTTGTAGATAAATGGCCTGTGCTACTGTTCCTTTGAATATTAATGCGTTCCTAGAGAAAGCTAAGTTGAAAGATGATGGTAGCAACTACATGGACTGGGTCCATAACTTGAGGATTATCCTCATTGTTGCACAGAAGAATTACGTCCTGGAAGCACCGCTAGGTGCAAAGCCCGCTGCAGGAGCAACTCCAGATGTTATGAACGTCTGGCAGAGCGAAGCTGGTGACTACTCGATAGTTCAGTGTGCCATGATTTATGGCTTAGAATCGGGACTTCAATGACATTTTGAACGTCATGGAGCATATGAGATGTTCCAAGAGTTGAAGTTAATATTTCAAGAAAATGCCCGTATTGAGAGATATGAAGTCTCCAATAAGTTCTACAGCTGCAAAATGGAGGAGACTAGTAATGTCAGTGAACATATACTCAGAATGTCTAGGTACCACAACCACTTGACTCAACTGGGAGTTAATCTTCCTGATGATAGTGTCATTGACAGAGTTCTTCAATCACTGCCACCAAGCTACAAAAGCTTTGTGATGAACTATAATATGCAAGGGGTGGATAAGACAATTCTTGAGCTCTTCGCAATGCTAAAGGCTGCGGAGGTAGAAATCAAGAAGGAGCATCAAGTGTTGATGGTCAACAAGACCACTAGTTTCAAGAAGAAGGGCAAAGGGAAGAAGGGGAACTTCAAGAAGAACAGCAAGCAAGTTGCTGCTCAAGTGAAGAAGCCCAAGTCTGGACCTAAGCTTGAGACTGAGTGCTTCTACTACAAAGGGACTGGTCACTGGACGAGGAGCTGCCCCATGTATTTGGCGGATAAGAAGGATGGCAAAGTGAAAGGTATATTTGATAAACATGTTATTGATGTGTACCTTACTAATGCTCGTAGTAGCGCCTGGGTATTAGATACTTGTTCTGTTGCTCATATTTGCAACTCGAAACAGGGGCTACGGATTAAACAAAGATTGGCTAAGGACAAGGTGACGATGCGCGTGGGAAATTGTTCCAAAGTCGATGTGATCATCGTCGGCACGCTACCTCTACATCTACCTTTGGGATTAGTTTTAGTCCTGAATAATTGTTATTTTGTGCCAGCGTTAAGCATGAACATTATATCTGGATCTTGTTTGATGCGAGACAGTTATTCATTTAAATCAGAGAATAATGGTTGTTCTATTTATATGAGTAATATCTCTTATGGTCATGCACCCTTGATGAGTGGTCTATTTTTGTTGAATCTCGATAGTAGTGATACACATATTCATAGTATTGAAGCCAAAAGATACAAGTTTAATAATGATAGTGCAACTTGTTTGTGGCACTGCCATTTAGGTCATATTGGTGTAAAGCGCATGAAGAAACTCCATGCTAATGGGCTTTTGGAATCACTTGATTATGAATCACTTGATGCTTGCGAACCATGCCTCATGTGCAAGATGACTAAGACTCCGTTCTCCGGAACAATGGAGCGAGCAACAGACTTATTGAAAATAATACATACTGATGTATGTGGTCCAATGAGTGTTGATGCTTACGGCGGGTATCGTTATTTTCTGACCTTCACAAATGATTTGAGCATATATGGGAATATCTACTTAATGAAACATAAGTTTGAAACATTTGAAAAGTTAAAAGAATTTCTGAGTGAAGTGGAAAATCATCGTAACAAGAAAATAAAGTTTCTATGATCTGATCGTGGAGGTAAATATTTGAGTTATGAGTTTGGTCTTAATTTGAAACAATGTGGAATAGTTTCGCAACTCACGCCACCTGGAACAGCACAGCGTAATGGTGTGTCCGAACATCGTAACCGCACTTTATTAGATACAGTGCGATCTATGATGTCTCTTACTGATTTACCGCTATCATTTTGGGGTTATGCTTTAGAGACGGTTGCATTCATGTTAAATAGGGCACCATCGAAATCCATTGAGACGACACCATATGAATTGTGGTTTGGCAAGAAACCCAAGTTGACGTTTCTTAAAGTTTGGGGCTGCGATGCTTATGTGAAAAAGCTTCAACCTGATAAGCTCGAACCCAAATTGGAGATATGTGTCTTCATAGGATAACCAAAGGAGACTATTGGGTACACCTTCTATCACAGATCCGAAGGCAAGATATTCGTTGGTAAGAATGGATCCTTTCTAGAGAAGGGGTTTCTCTCGAAAGAAGTGAGTGGGAGGAAAGTGGAACTTGATGAGATAACTGTACCTTCTCCCTCATTGGTAAGTAGTTCATCACAGAAATCAGTTCCAGTGATTCCTGCACCAATTAGTGAGGAAGCTAATAATGATGATCATGAAACTTCTGATCAAGTTACTACCGAACCTCGTAGGTCAACCAGAGCAAGATCTGCATCAGAGTGGTACGGTAATCCTTTTCTGGAGGTCATGTTACTTGGCCATGACGAACCTACAAACTATGAGGAAGCGATGATGAGCCCAGATTCCGCTAAATGGCTTGAGGCCATGAAATCTAAGATGGGATCCATGTATGAGAAAAGAGTATGGACTTTTGTTGACTTGCCCGATGATCGGCAAGCAATAGAGAATAAATGGATCTTCAAGAAGCAGACTGACGCCGACGGTAATGTTACTGTCTACAAAGCTCGACTTGTTGCGAAAGGTTTTCGACAAGTTCAAGGGGTCGACTATGGTGAGACCTTCTCACCCGTAGCGATGCTTAAGTCTGTCCGAATCATGTTAGCAATTGCCGCATTTTATGATTATGAAATTTGGCAAATGGATGTCAAAACTGCATTCCTTAATGGATATCTTAAGGAAGAGTTGTATATGATGTTGGGGAACGTAGCAGAAATTCAAAAAATTTCCTACATGTCACCAAGATCTATCTATGGAGAGACCAGCAACGAGGGGAAGGAGAGAGCATCTACATACCCTTGTAGATCGCTAAGCGGAAGCGTTCAAGTGAACGGGGTTGATGGAGTCGTACTCGTCGTGATTCAAATCACCGATGACCAAGAGCCGAACAGACGGCACCTCCGCGTTCAACACACGTACAGCCCGGTGACGTCTCCCAAGCCTTGATCCAGCAAGGAGAGAGGGAGAGTTTGAGGAAGACTCCATCCAGCAGCAGCACAACGGCGTGGTGGTGATGGAGGAGCGTGGAAATCTTGCAGGGCTTCACCAAGCACTACGGGATATGAGGAGAAAGAGAGGGAGGGCTGCACCATCAGGCAGAGATCAAAATCACGTGTGTTATGGGGCAGCCCTAGGCCTCATATATATAGGGAAGGGGAGGGGCTGCGCCCCCTCTAGGGTTCCCACCCCTAGGGGGGGTGGCAGCCCTAGATGGGGAGCAAGGGGGCGGCCAAGAGGGGATGGGAGAGGGAGGCGCACCAATATGGGCCCTAAGGCCCATATCCCATTAGGGTTTGCCCCCTCTCCATCTCTTAGGCGCCTGGGCCTTAGTGGGGCTGGTGCCCTTGGCCCATGTAGGCCAAGGAACACTCCCTACAGCCCATGTGCCCCCCCCGGGCTGGTGGCCCCACTTGGTGGACCCCCGGGACCCTCCCGGTGGTCCCGGTACGTTACCGATAAACCCCGAAACTCTTCCGGTGACCAAAACAGGATTTCCCATATATAAATTTTACCTCCGGACCATTCCGGAACTCCTCGTGACGTCCGGGATCTCATCCGGGACTCCGAACAACATTCGGTAACCACATACAAGCTTCCTTTATAACCCTAGCATCATCGAACCTTAAGTGTGTAGACCCTACGGGTTCGGGAGACATGCAGACATGACCAAGACATTCTCCGGTCAATAAGCAACAGCGGGATCTGGATACCCATGTTGGCTCCCACATGTTCCACGATGATCTCATCGGATGAACCACGATGTCAAGGACTTAATCAATCCCGTATACAATTCCCTTTGTCTAGCGGTACGATACTTGCCCGAGATTCGATCGTCGATATCCCGATACCTTGTTCAATCTCGTTACCGGCAAGTCTCTTTTACTCGTTCTGTAACACATCATCCCGTGATCAACTCCTTGATCACATTGTGCACATTATGATGATGTCCTACCGAGTGGGCCCAGAGATACCTCTCCGTTTACACGGAGTGACAAATCCCAGTCTCGATTCGTGCCAACCCAACAGACACTTTCGGAGATACCTATAGTGCACCTTTATAGTCACCCAGTTACGTTGTGACGTTTGATACACCCAAAGCACTCCTACGGTATCCGGGAGTTGCACAATCTCATGGTCTAAGGAAATGATACTTGACATTAGAAAAGCTTTAGCATACGAACTACATGATCTTGTGCTAGGCTTAGGATAGGGTCTTGTCCATCACATCATTCTCCTAATGATGTGATCCCGTTATCAATGACATCCAATGTCCATGGTCAGGAAACCGTAACCATCTATTGATCAACGAGCTAGTCAACTAGAGGCTTACTAGGGACATGGTGTTGTCTATGTATCCACACATGTATCTGAGTTTCCTATCAATACAATTCCAGCATGGATAATAAAAGATTATCATGAACAAGGAAATATAATAATAACCAATTTATTATTGCCTCTAGGGCATATTTCCAACAGTCTCCCACTTGCACTAGAGTCAATAATCTAGTTCACATCGCCATGTGATTAACACTCACAGGGCACATCGCCATGTAACCAACATCCAAAGAGTTTACTAGAGTCAATAATCTAGTTCACATCACTATGTGATTAACACTCAATGAGTTCTGGGTTTGATCATGTTGCTTGTGAGAGAGGTTTTAGTCAACGGGTCTGAACCTTTCAGATCCGTGTGTGCTTTACAAATCTTTATGTCATCTGCTAGATGTAGCTACCACGTTCTATTTGGAGCTATTCCAAATAACTGTTCTACTATACGAATCCAGTTTACTACCCGAATAATCTGGATTAGTGCCAAAGTTTGCATCGGCGTAACCCTTTATGATGAACTCTTTTACCACCTCCATAATCGAGAAAATTCCTTAGTCCACTAGTTACTAAGGATAACTTTGACCGCTGTCCTGTGATTCATTCCTGGATCACTCTTGTACCCCTTGACTGACTCATGGCAAGGCACACTTCAGGTGCGGTACACAGCATAGCATACTGTAGAGCCTATGTCTTAAGCATAGGGGAGGACCTTCGTCCTTTCTCTCTATTCTGCCGTGGTCGAGCTTTAAGTCTTAACTTCATACCTTACAACTCAGGCAAGAACTCCTTCTTTGACTGATCCATCTTGAACAACTTCAAGATCATGTCAAGGTATGTGCTCATTTGAAAGTACCATTAAGCGTTTTGATCTATCCTTATAGATCTTGATGCTCAATGCTCAAGTAGCTTAATCCAGGTTTTCCATTGAAAACACTTTCCAAATAACCCTATATGCTTTCCAGAAATTCTACGTCATTTCCGATCAACAATATGTTAAAACATATACTCATCAGAAATTCTATAGTGCTCCCACTCAGTTCTTTGGAAATACAAGTTTCTCATAAACTTTGTATAAACCCAAAATCTTTGATCATCTTATCAAAGTGTACATTCCAACTCCGAGATGCTCACTCCAGTCCTCAGAAGGATTGCTGGAGCTTTGCATCCTTATTAGCATCTTTTCAGGATTGACAAAACCTTTCGGTTGTATCACATACAACCTTTCCTCAAGAAAATCGTCGAGGAAACAATGTTTTGACATCCTATCTGCAAGATTTCATAAATAATGCAGTGACTGCTAATATAATTCCAACAGACTCTTAGCATCGCTACCAGTGAGAAAATCTCACCGTAGTCAACTCCTTGAACTTGTCAGAAAACATCTTAACGACAAGTCGAGCTTTCTTAATGGTGACATTTACCATCATTGTCCGTCTTCCTTTTAAAATCCATCTACACTCAACAGCCTTACGACCATCAAGTAGTTCTTCCAAAGTCTACACTTTGTTTTCATACATGGATCCTCTCTCGGATTATATGGCCTCAAGCCATTTATCAGAATCCAGGCCCACCATCGCTTCTCCATAGCTCGTAGGTTCATTGTTGTCTAGCAACATGACTTCCAAGACAGGATTACGTACCACTCTGAAGTAGTACGCATCCTTGTCATCCCACGAGGTTTGGGAGTGACTTGACCCGAAGTTTCATGATCACTATCATAAGCTTCCACTTCAATTGGTGTAGGTGCCACAGGAACAACTCTTTGTGCCCTGCTATACACTAGTTGAAGAGACGGTTCAATAACCTCATCAAGCCTCCACCATCCTCCCACTCAATTCTTTCGAGAGAAACTTTTCCTCAAGAAAGGACCCGATTCTAGAAACAATCCCTTATTGCTTTCAGATCTGAGACAGGAGGTATACCCAACTGTTTTGGGTGTCCTATGAAGATGCATTTATCCGCTTTGGGTTCGAGCTTATCAGCCTGAAACTTTTTCACATAAGCGTCGCAGCCCCAAACTTTTAAGAAATGACAGCTTAGGTTTCTCTAAACCATAGTTCATACGGTGTCATCTCATCGGAATTACGTGGTGCCCTATTTAAAGTGAATGTGGTTGTCTCTAATGCCTAACCCATAAACTATCGTGGTAATTCGATAAGAGACATCATGGTATGCATCATATCCAATAGGGTGCAGTTATGATGTTCGGACACACCATCACACTATGGTGTTCCAGGCTGTATTAGTTGTGAAACAATTTCCACAATGTATTAATTCTGTGCCAAACTCGTAATTCAGATATTCATCTCTATGATCATATCATAGATATTTTATTCTTTTGTCACGACGATCTTTCAACTTCACCCTGAAATTACTTGAACCTTTCAATAATTCAGACTCGTGATTCATCAAGTAAATATACTCAACATCTACTCTAATCATCTGTGAAGTAAGAACATAACGATATCCACTACACGCCTCAGCACTCATTGGACTGCACACATCAAAATGTATTACTTCCAACAATTTGCTTTGTAGTTCCATTTTACTGAAACCGAGGCTTTCAGTCATCTTGCCCATGTGGTATGATTTGCATGTCTCAAGTGATTCAAAATCAAGTGAGTCCAAACAGTCCATTTGCATGGAGTTTCATGCATACACACCAATAGACATGGTTCGCATGTCTCAAACTTTTCAAAAACGAGTGAGCCCAAAGATCCATCAACATGGAGCTTCTTCATGCGTTTTATACCGATATGACTTACGTGGCAGTGCCACAAGTAGGTGGTACTATCATTACTATCTTATATCTTTTGGCATGAACATGTGTATCACTACGATCGAGATTCAATAAACCATTCATTTCAGGTGCAAGACCATTGAAGGTATTATTCAAATAAATAGAGTAACCGTTATTCTCCTTAAATGAATAACCGTATTGCGATAGACATAATCCAATCATGTCTATGCTCAACACAAACACCAATCTCGATGGTAGAAGGAGCGTATGATATTTGATTATATCAACATTGGAAACACTTCCAACACATATCATCAGCTCACCTTTAGCTAGTCTCCGTAGCTTTTATTTCGAGTTACTAACACTTAGCAACCGAACCGGTATCTAATACCCTGGTGCTACTAGGAGTACTAGTAAAGTACACATCAACACAATGTATATCCAATATACTTCTATAGACCTTGCCAGCCTTCTAATCTACCAAGTATCTAGGGTAATTCTGCTCCGGTGGCTGTTCCCCTTATTACAGAAGCACTTAGTCTCGGGTTTGGGTTTAACCTTGGGTTTCTTCACTAGAGCAGCAGCTGAATTGCCGTGTCATGAAGTATCCCTTCTTCCCCTTGCCCTTCTTGAAACTAGTGGTTTCACTAACCATCAACAATTGATGCTTCTTCTTGATTTCTACTTTCGCGGTGTCAAACATCGCGAATATCTCAAGGATTATCATACATGTCCCCGATATATTATAGTTCATCACGAAGCTCTAGCAGCTTGGTGGTAATGACTTCGGAGAAACATCACTATCTTATCTGGAAGATCAACTCCCACTTGATTCAAATGATTGTTGTACTCAGACAATCCGAGCACAAGCTCAACAATTGAGCTTTTCTCCTTGGTTTGCAGGTTAAGAAAATCGTCGGAGGTCTTATACCTCTTGACGTGGGCACGAGCCTGAAATCCCAATTTCAGCCCTCAAAACATCTCATATGTTTCGTGACGTTTCGAAAATGTCTTTGGTGCCTCAACTCTAAACCGTTTAACTGAACTATCACGTAGTTATCAAAACGTGTATGTCAGATGTTCGCAACATCCACAGACAACGTTCGAGGTTCAGCACACTGAGCGGTGCATTGAGGACATAAGCCTTCTAAGAAGCAATGAGGACAATCCTTAGTTTACGGACCTAGTCCGCATAATTGCTACTATCAACTTTCAACTAATTTTTCTCTAGGAACATATCTAAACAGTAGAACTAAAACGCGAGCTACGACATAATTTGAAAAATCCTTTTGACTATGTTCAGGATAATTAAGTTCATCTTATGAACTCCCACTCAGATAGACATCCCTCTAGTCATCTAAGTGATTACATGATCCGAGTCAACTAGGCCGTGTCCGATCATCATGTGAGACGGACTAGTCAACATCGGTGAACATCTTCATGTTGATCGTATCTTCTATACGACTCATGCTCGACCTTTCGGTCTTCTGTGTTCCGAGGCCATGTCTGTACATGCTAGGCTCGTCAAGTTAACCCTAAGTGTTTCGCGTGTGTAAATCTGTCTTACACCCGTTGTATGTGAACGTTAGAATCTAACACCCGATCATCACGTGGTGCTTCGAAACATGAACTGTCGCAACGGTGCACAGTTAGGGGAGAACACTTCTTGAAATTGTTGTAAGGGATCATCTTATTTACTACCATCGTTCTAAGCAAATAAGATGTATAAACATGATAAACATCACATGCAATCAAATAGTGACATGATATGGCCAATATCATAGTGCTCCTTTTGATCTCCATCTTCGGGGCTCCATGATCATCATCGTCACCGGCATGACACCATGATCTCCATCATCATGATCTCCATCATCGTGTCTTCATGAAGTTGTCACGTCATCTATTACTTCTACTACTACAGCTAACGGTTAGCAATAAAAGTAAAGTAATTACATGACGTTTAAGTTGACACGCAGGTCATAAATAAATAAAGACAACTCCTATGGCTCCTGCCGGTTGTCATACTCATCGACATGCAAGTCGTGATTCCTATTACAAGAACATGATCAATCTCATACATCACATATATCATTCATCACATCCTTTGGGCCATATCACATCACATAGCATACCCTGCAAAAACAAGTTAGACGTCCTCTAATTGTTGTTTGCATGTTTTACGTGGCTGCTATGGGTTTCTAGCAAGAACGTTTCTTACCTACGCAAAACCACAACATGATATGCCAATTGCTATTTACCCTTCATAAGGACCCTGTTCATCGAATCCGATCCGACTAAAGTGGGAGAGACAGACACCCGCCAGCCAACTTATGCAACTAGTGCATGTTTGTCGGTGGAACCGGTCTCACGTAAGAGTACGTGTAAGGTTGGTCCGGGCCGCTTCATCCCACGATGCCGCCGAATCAACATAAGACTAGTAACGGCAAGCATATTGAACAAAATCAATGCCCACAACTACTTTGTGTTCTACTCGTGCATAGAAACTACGCATAGACCTGGCTCATGATGCCACTGTTGGGGAACGTAGCAGAAATTCAAAAATTTTCCTATGTGTCACCAAGATCTATCTATGGAGAGACCAGCAACGAGGGGAAGGAGAGAGCATCTACATACCCTTGTAGATCGCTAAGCGAAAGCGTTCAAGTGAACGGGGTTGATGGAGTCGTACTCGTCGTGATTCAAATCACCGATGACCAAGAGCCGAACGGACGGCACCTCCGCGTTCAACACACGTACAGCCCGGTGACGTCTCCCAAGCCTTGATCCAGCAAGGAGAGAGGGAGAGGTTGAGGAAGACTCCATCCAGCAGCAGCACAACGGCGTGGTGGTGATGGAGGAGCGTGGCAATCCTGTAGGGCTTCACCAAGCACTACGGGATATGAGGAGAAAGAGAGGGAGGGCTGCACCATCAGGCAGAGATCAAAATCACGTGTGTTATGGGGCAGCCCTAGGCCTCATATATATAGGGAAGGGGAGGGGCTGCGCCCCCTCTAGGGTTCCCACCCCTAGGGGGGGCGGCAGCCCTAGATGGGGAGCAAGGGGGCGGCCAAGAGGGGATGGGAGAGGGAGGCGCACCAATATGGGCCCTAAGGCCCATATCCCATTAGGGTTTGCCCCCTCTCCATCTCTTAGGCGCATGGGCCTTAGTGGGGCTGGTGCCCTTGGCCCATGTAGGCCAAGGAACACTCCCTACAGCCCATGTGGCCCCCCCGGGCTGGTGGCCCCACTTGGTGGACCCCCGGGACCCTCCCGGTGGTCCCGGTACGTTACCGATAAACCCCGAAACTCTTCCGGTGACCAAAACAGGACTTCCCATATATAAATTTTACCTCTGGACCATTCCGGAACTCCTCGTGACGTCCGGGATCTCATCCGGGACTCCGAACAACATTCGGTAACCACATACAAGCTTCCTTTATAACCCTAGCATCATCGAACCTTAAGTGTGTAGACCCTACGGGTTCGGGAGACATGCAGACATGACCAAGACATTCTCCGGTCAATAAGCAACAGCGGGATCTGGATACCCATGTTAGCTCCCACATGTTCCACGATGATCTCATCGGATGAACCACGATGTCAAGGACTTAATCAATCCCGTATACAATTCCCTTTGTCTAGCGGTACGATACTTGCCCGAGATTCGATCGTCGGTATCCCGATACCTTGTTCAATCTCGTTACCGGCAAGTCTCTTTTACTCGTTCTATAACACATCATCCCGTGATCAACTCCTTGATCACATTGTGCACATTATGATGATGTCCTACCGAGTGGGCCCAGAGATACCTCTCCGTTTACACGGAGTGACAAATCCCAGTCTCGATTCGTGCCAACCCAACAGACACTTTCGGAGATACCTGTAGTGCACCTTTATAGTCACCCAGTTACGTTGTGACGTTTGATACACCCAAAGCACTCCTACGGTATCCGGGAGTTGCACAATCTCATGGTCTAAGGAAATGATACTTGACATTAGAAAAGCTTTAGCATACGAACTACATGATCTTGTGCTAGGCTTAGGATTGGGTCTTGTCCATCACATCATTCTCCTAATGATGTGATCCCGTTATCAATGACATACAATGTCCATGGTCAGGAAACTGTAACCATCTATTGATCAACGAGCTAGTCAACTAGAGGCTTACTAGGGACATGGTGTTGTCTATGTATCCACACATGTATCTGAGTTTCCTATCAATACAATTCTAGCATGGATAATAAAAGATTATCATGAACAAGGAAATATAATAATAACCAATTTATTATTGCCTCTAGGGCATATTTCCAACATATGATGCAACCAGAAGGTTTTGTTGATACAAAAGGTGCTAACAACGTGTGCAAGCTCCAGCGATCCATTTATGGACGGGTGCAAGCCTCTCTGAGTTGGAATATACGCTTTGATAGTGTGATCAAAGCATATGGTTTTATACAGACTTTTGGAGAAGCATGTATTTACAAGAAAGTGAGTGGGAGCTCTGTAGCATTTCTAATATTATATGTGGATGACATATTGTTGATCGGAAATGATACTGAATTTCTTAATGGCATAAAAGGATACTTGAATAAGAATTTTTCAATGAAAGACCTCGGTGAAGCTGCTTATATATTGGGCATCAAGATCTATAGAGATAGACCAATACGCTTAATTGGACTTTCACAAAGCACATACCTTGATAAAGTTTTGAGGAAGTTCAAAATGGATTAGTCAAAGAAAGCGTTCTTGCCTGTGTTACTGAAGGAAATATGCCCTAGAGGTAATAATAAAGTTGTTATTTATATTTCATTATATCATGATAAATGTTTATTATTCATGCTAGAATTGTATTAACCAAAAACTTAGTACATGTGTGAATACATAGACAAACAAAGTGTCCCTAGTATGCCTCTACTAGACTAGCTAGTTAATCAAAGATGGTTAGGTTTCCTAGCCATAGACATGCGTTGTCATTTGATAAACGGGGTCACATCATTAGAGAATGATATGATGGACAAGAGCCATCCATTAGCTTCGCACTATGATCATTTAGTTTATTGCTATTTCTTTCTCCATAACTTATACATGTTCCTATGACTATGAGATTATGCAACTCCTGAATACCGGAGGAACACTTAGTGTGCTATCAAATGTCACAACGTAATCGGGTGTTTATAAAGATGCTCTACAGGTGTCTCTGATGGTGTTTGTTGAGTTGGCATAGATCGAGATTAGGATTTGTCACTCCGATTGTCGGAGAGGTATCTCTGGGCCCTCTCGGTAATGCACATCACTATAAGCCTTGCAAGCAATGTAACTAATGAGTTAGTTGTGGGATGATGCACTAAAGAACGAGTAAAGAGACTTGCCAGTAACAAGATTGAACTAGGTATGATGATACCGATGATCGAATCTCGGGCAAGTAACATACCGATGGCAAAGGGAACAACGTATGTTGTTATGCGGTTTGACCGATAAAGATCTTCGTGGAATATGTAGGAACCAATATGGGCACCCAGGTTCCGCTATTTGTTATTGACCGGAGATGTGTCTCGGTCATGTCTACATAGTTCTCGAACCCGTAGGGTCCGCACGCTTAACGTTCAATGATGATTTGTATTATGAGTTATGTGATTTGAGGTTGATACGTCTCCAACGTATCTATAATTTTTGATTGCTCCATGCTATAGTATCTACTGTTTTGGACATTATTGGGCTTAATTATCCACTTTTATATTATTTTTGGGACTAACCTATTAACCGGTGGCCCAGCCCAGAATTGTTGTTTTTTGCCTGTTTTAGGGTTTCGAAGAAAAGGAATATCAAATGGAGTCCAAACGGAATGAAACCTTCGGGAACGTGATTTTCTCAACAAACAAGAACCGGGAGACTTGGACCCTACGTCAAGACACAAGAGAGGAGGCCACGAGGTAGGGGGGCACGCCTACGCCCCCCCAGGCGCGCCCTCCACCCTCGTGGGCCCCCTGTTGCTCCACCGACGTACTCCTTCCTCCTATATATACCTACGTACCCCCAAACGATCAGATACGGAGCCAAAAACCTAATTCCACCGCCGCATCTTTCTGTATCCACGAGATCCCATCTTGGGGCCTGTTCCGGAGCTCCGCCGGAGGGGGCATCGATCACGGAGGGCTTCTACATCAACACCATAGCCCCTCCGATGAAGTATGAGTAGTTTACCTTAGACCTATGGGTCCATAGTTAGTAGCTAGATGGATTCTTCTTTCTTTTTGGATCTCAATACAATGTTCTCCCCCTCTCTCGTGGAGATCTATTCGATTTATCTTCTTTTTGCGGTGTGTTTGTTGAGACCGATGAATTGTGGGTTTATGATCAAGTCTATCTATGAATAATATTTGAATCTTCTCTGAATTCTTTTATGTATGATTGGTTATCTTTGCAAGTCTCTTCAAATTATCAGTTTGGTTTGGCCTACTAGATTGATCTTTCTTGCAATGGGAGAAGTTCTTAGCTTTGGGTTCAATCTTGCGGTGTCCTTTCCCAGTGACAGTAGGGGCAGCAAGGCACTTATTGTATTGTTTCCATCGAGGATAACAAGATGGAGTTTTCTTCATATTGCATGAGTCTATCCCTCTACATCATGTCATCTTGCTTAAGGCGTTACTCTGTTTTTAACTTAATACTCTAGATGCATGCTGGATAGAGGTCGATGAGTGGAGTAATAGTAGTAGATGCAGGCAGGAGTCGGTCTACTTGTCTCAGACGTGATGCCTATATACATGATCATACCTAGATATTCTCATAACTATGCTCAATTCTGTCAATTGCTCAACAGTAATTTGTTCACCCACCGTAGAATACTTATGCTCTCGAGAGAAGCAACTAGTGAAACCTATGGCCCCCGGGTCTATCCTTATCATATTAATCTCCTATTACTTAGTTATTTCCTTTTGCATTTACTTTGACTTTATTTTACTTTGCATCTTTATCACAAAAATACCAAAAATATTATCTTATCATATCTATCAGATCTCACTCTCGTAAGTGGCCTTATAGGGTTTGACGACCCCTATTTGCGTTGGTTGTGAGGATTTATTTGTTTTGTGCAGGTAAGAGGGACTCGCGTGTAGCCTCCTACTGGATTGATACCTTGGTTCTCAAAAACTGAGGGAAATACTTACGCTACTTTGCTGCATCATCTCTTCCTCTTCGGGGAAAACCAACGTAGTGCTCAAGAGGTAGCAAGATGGATTTCTGGCGCCGTTGCCGGGGAGGTCTATGCAAAAGTCAACATACCAAGTACCCATCGCATACCCTTATCTCTCGCATTACATTATTTGCCATTTGCCTCTCGTTTTCCTCTCCCCCACTTCACCCTTGCCGTTTTATTCGCCCTCTCTCTCTCTCTATCCTCCCTCTCTTTCTCTAGTTGCCTCTTTTGCCCACTTGCTTTTTGTTTGCTTGTGTGTTAGTTGCTTGCTTGTCACGATGGCTCAAGATAATACTAAATTGTGTGACTTCACCAATACCAACAACAATGATTTTAATAACACTCCGATTTCTCCTCTTACCGATGCTGAATCTTGTGAAATTAATACTGCTTTGTTGAATCTTGTCATGAAAGATCCGTTTTCCGGCCTTCCTAGTGAAGATGCCGCTACCCATCTAAATAGCTTCGTTGATTTGTATGACATGCAAAAGAAGAAAGATGTGGATAATGATATTGTTAAATTGAAGCTATTTCCTTTTTCGCTTAGAGATCGTGCTAAAGATTGGTTTTCGTCTTTGCCTAAAAATAGTATTGATTCATGGAATAAGTGCAAAGATGCTTTTATCTCTAAGTATTTTCCTCCCGCTAAGATCATCTCTCTTAGAAACGATATTATGAATTTTAAGCAACTTGATCATGAACATGTTGCACAAGCTTGGGAGAGAATGAAATTAATGATACGTGATTGCCCTACTCATGGTTTAAATTTGTGGATGGTTATACAAATTTTTTATGCTGGATTGAATTTTGCTTCTAGAATTTTTTTAGATTCGGCCGCGGGAGGCACTTTTATGGAAATCACTTTCAGAGAAGCTACTAAACTCCTAGATAATATTATGGTTAATTATTCTCAATGGCATACCGAAAGATCTACTAATAAAAAGGTGCATGCGATAGAAGAAAATAATGTTTTGAGTGGAAAGATGGATGAACTTATGAAATTATTTGCTAATAAGAGTGTTTCTTCTGATCCTAATGATATGCCCTTGTCTACTTTGATTGAGAATAATAATAAATCTATGGATGTGAATTTTGTTGGTAGGAACAATTTTGGTAACAACGCGTATAGAGGAAATTTTAATCCTAGACCTTATCCTAGTAATCCCTCTAATACTTATGGTAATTCCTACAACAATTCTTATGGAAATTATAATAAGATGCCCTCTGATTTTGAATCTAATATTAAAGAATTTATTACTTCACAAAAGAATTTTAATGCTATGACTGAAGAAAAATTGCTTAAGATTGATGATTTGGCTAGGAACGTTGATAGAATTGCTCTTGATGTTGATTCTTTGAAACTTAGATCTATTCCACCTAAGCATGATATCAATGAGTCTCTCAAAGCCATGAGAATTTCCACTGATGAGTGCAAAGAAAGAACCGCTAGGATGCGTGCTAAGAAAGATGCCTTTATAAGAGCGTGTTCTTCTAGTTCCTATGAAAATAAAGATCAAGATCTAAAAGTTATTGATGTGTCCCCTATTAAATCTTTGTTTTGCAATATGAATCTTGATAATTATGGGACTGAATATGATCCACCTTTACCTAGAAGGCGTTCTAAGAATTCGGAATTTGTTGATCTTGATGCTAAATTTGATAAAAGTGGGATTGAAGAAATTAAAACCCTAGATGTTGCCAAACCCACTATTATGGATTTCAAGGAATTTAACTATGAAAATTGCTCTTTGATTGATTGTATTTCCTTGTTGCAATCCGTGCTAAATTCTCCTCATGCTTATAGTCAAAATAAAGCGTTTACTAAACATATCGTTGATGCCTTAATGTAATATTATGAAGAAAAACTTGAATTGGAAGTTTCTATCCCTAGAAAACTTTATGATGAGTGGGAACCAACTATTAAAATTAAAATTAAAGATCATGAATTTTATGCTTTATGTGATTTGGGTGCTAGTGTTTCCACGATTCCAAAGACTTTGTGTGATTTGTTAGGTTTCCGTGATTTTGATGATTGCTCTCTAAACTTGCACCTTGCGGATTCCACTATTAAGAAAACTATGGGAATAATTAATGATGTTCTTATTTTTGCAAATAGGAATTACGTGCCCGTAGATTTTATTGTTCTTGACATAGATTGCAATCCTTCATGTCCTATTATTCTTGGTAGACCTTTCCTTAGAACGATTAGTGCAATTATTGGTATGAAGGAAGGAAATATTAGATTCCAGTTTCCATTAAGGAAAGGCATGGAACACTTTCCTAGAAAGAAAATTAAATTACCTTATTAATCTATTATGAGAGCCACTTATGGATTTCCTACCAAAGATGGCAATACCTAGATCTATTCTTGCTCGTTATGTCTAGCTAGGGGCGTTAAACGATAGCACTTGTTGGGAGGCAACTCAATTTAATTTTTTCCCTGCTTTTTGCTCCTTTTTAGTAATAAATAATTTATCTAGCCTCTCTTTTGGTTGTGTTTTTTGTGTTTAATTAGTGTTTGTGCCAAGTAGAACCGTTGGCAAGACTTGGGGAAAGTCTTGTTGAACTTGCTGTAAAAAACAGAAACTTTAGCGCTCACGAGAACTGCTGTCATTTTTATTTGGAAAGTGATATTTAGTTAATTATTTTTTCAGATGATTAATAGATACATTCCCAACGTCCAGAAATTTATTTTAGAATTTTTTGGGTTCCAGATCTTGCGCTAGCTACAGATTACTACAGACTGTTCTGTTTTTGACAGATTCTGTTTTTCGTGTGTTGTTTGCTTATTTTGATGAATCTATGGCTAGTAAAATAGTTTATAAACCATAGAAAAGTTGGAATAGAGTAGGTATAACACCGATATAAATAAATAATGTGTTCATTACAGTACCTTGAAGTGGTCTTTTATTTTCTTTCGCTAACAGAGCTCACGAGATTTTCTACTTTAAGTTTTGTGTTGTGAAGTTTTCAAGTTTTGGGTAAAGATTTGATGGATTATGGAACAAGGAGTGGCAAGAGCCTAATCTTGGGGATTCCCATGGCACCCCCAAGATAATCTAAGGACATCTAAAAGCCAAAGCTTGGGGATGCCCCGGAAGGCATCCCCTCTTTCGTCTACTTCTATCGGTAACTTTACTTGGAGCTATATTTTTATTCGCCACATGATATGTGTTTTGCTTGAAGCATCTTGTATGATTTGAGTCTTTAATTTTTAGTTTACCAAAATCATCCTTGCTGTACACACCTTTTGAGAGAGCCATACATGATTTGGAATTTGTTTGAATACTCTATGTGCTTCGCTTATATCTTTTGAGTTATATAGTTTTGATCTAGTACTTCACTTATATCTTTTAGAGCACGGTGGTGGATTTGTTTTATAGAAACTATTGATCTCTCATGCTTCACTTAGATTATTTTGAGAGTCTTAAATAGCATGGTAATTTGCTTAAAATCCTAATATGCTTGGTATACAAGATTAATAATAAAAATTTCTTATGAGTGTGTTGAATACTATGATAAGTTTGATACTTGATAATTGTTTTGAGATATAAAGATGGTGATATTAAAGTTGTGCTAGTTGAGTAGATGTGAATTTGAGAAATACTTGTGTTAAAGTTTGTGATTCCCGTAGCATGCACGTATGGTGAACCATTATGTGATGAAGTCGGAGCATGATTTATTTTTTGATTGTCTTCCTTATGACTGGCGGTCGGGGACGAGCAATGGTCTTTTCCTACCAATCTATCCCCATAGCAGCATGCGCATAATACTTCGCTTTGATAACTTGTAAATTTTTGCAATAAGTATATGAGTTCTTTATGACTAATGTTGAGTCCATGGATTATACGCACTCTCACCCTTCCACCTTTGCTAGCCTCTCTAATACCACGCACCTTTCGCCGGTATCATACACCCACCATATACCTTCCTCAAAAAAGCCACCATACCTACCTATTATGGCATTTCCATGGTCATTCCGAAATATATTGCCATGCAACTTTCCACCGTTCCGTTTATTATGACACACTCCATCATTGTCATATTGCTTAGCATGATCATGTAGTTGACATCGTATTTGTGGCAAAGCCACCATTCATAATTCTTTCATACATGTCACTCATGAGTCATTGCATCCCGGTACACCGACGGAGGCATTCATATAGAGTCATATTTTGTTCTAAGTATCGAGTTGTAATTCTTGAGTTGTAAGAAAAATAAAAGTGTGATGATAATCATTATTAGAGCATTCTCCTAGTTAGGAAAGGATGATGGAGACTATGATTCCCCCACAAGTCGGGATGTGACTCCGTACGAAAAAAAGAGAGAAAGAAAAGAGGCCATAAAAAGGGAGAAAAGGCCCAAATAAAAAAAACATGAGAGAAAAAGAGAGAAGGGACAATGTTACTATCCTTTTGCCACACTTGTGCTTCAAAGTAGCACCATGATATTCATAGTAGAGAGTCTATCATGTTATTACTTTCATATACTAGTGGGAATTTTTCATTATAGAACTTGGCTTGTATATTCCAATGACGGGCTTCCTCAAATCACCCTAGGTCTTCATGAGCAAACAAGTTGGATGCACACCCACTTAGTTTCTTTTTGAGCTTTCATATACTTATAGCTCTAGTGCATCCGTTGCATGGAAATCCCTACTCACTCACATTGATATCTATTGATGGGCATCTCCATAGCCCGTTGATAAGCCTAGTTGATGTGAGACTATCTTCTCCCTTTTTGTCTTCTCCACAACCACCACTCTATTCCACCTATAGTGCTATATCCATGGCTCACGCTCATGTATTGCGTGAAGATTGAAAAAGTTTTGAGAATGTCAAAAGTATGAAACAATTGCTTGGCTCATCGGGGTTGTGCATGATTTAAATTTTGTGTGTGGTGAAGATAGAGCATAGCCAGACTATATGATTTTGTAGGGATAACTTTCTTTGGCCATGTTATTTTGTGAAGACATAATTGCTTTGTTAGTATGCTTGAAGTATTATTATTTTTATGTCAATATGAACTTTTGTCTTGAATCTTTCGGATCCGAATATTCATACCACAATTAAGAAGAATTACATTAAAATTATGCCACATAGCACTCCGCATCAAAAATTCTGTTTTTATCATTTACCTACTCGAGGCCGAGCAGTAATTAAGCTTGGGGATGCTTGATACGTCTCCAACGTATCTATAATTTTTGATTGCTCCATGCTATATTATCTACTGTTTTGGACATTATTGGGCTTTATTATCCACTTTTATATTATTTTTGGGACTAACCTATTAACTGGAGGCCCAGTCCAGAATTGTTGTTTTTTAGCCTGTTTTAGGGTTTCGAAGAAAAGGAATATCAAACGGAGTCCAAACGGAATGAAACCTTCGGGAACGTGATTTTCTCAACAAACAAGACCCGGGAGACTTGGACCCTACGTCAAGACACAAGAGAGGAGGCCACGAGGTAGGGGGCGCGCCTACCCCCCCAGGCGCGCCCACCCCCCAGGCGCGCCCTCCACCCTCGTGGGCCCCCTGTTGCTCCACCGACGTACTCCTTCCTCCTATATATACCTACGTACCCCCAAACGATGAGATACGGAGCCAAAAATCTAATTCCACCGCCGCAACTTTCTGTATCCACGAGATCCCATCTTGGGGCCTGTTCCGGAGCTCCGCCGGAGGGGGCATCGATCACGGAGGGCTTCTACATCAACACCATAGCCCCTCCGATGAAGTGTGAGTAGTTTACCTTAGACCTACGGGTCCATAGTTAGTATCTAGATGGCTTCTTCTCTCTTTTTGGATCTCAATACAATGTTCTCCCCCTCTCTTGTGGAGATCTATTTGATGTAATCTTCTTTTTGCGGTGTGTTTGTTGAGATTGATGAATTGTGGGTTTATGATCAAGTCTATCTATGAATAATATTTGAATCTTCTCTGAATTCTTTTATGTATGATAGGTTATCTTTGCAAGTCTCTTCGAATTATCAGTTTGGTTTGGCCTACTAGATTGATCTTTCTTGCAATGGGAGAAGTGCTTAGCTTTGGGTTCAATCTTGTGGTGTCCTTTCCCAGTGACAGTAGGGGCAGCAAGGCACGTATTGTATTGTTGCCATCGAGGATAACAAGATGGGTTTTCTTCATATTGCATGAGTCTATCCCTCTACATCATGTCATCCATCTTAAGGTGTTACTCTGTTTTTAACTTAATACTCCAGATGCATGCTGGATAGCGGTCGATGAGTGGAGTAATAGTAGTAGATGCAGGCAGGAGTCGGTCTACTTGTCTCGGACGTGATGCCTATATACATGATCATACCTAAATATTCTCATAACTATGCTCAATTCTGTTAATTGCTCAACAGTAATTTGTTCACCCACCGTAGAATACTTATGCTCTCGAGAGAAGCCACTAGTGAAACCTATGGCCCCCGGGTCTATCCTTATCATATTAATCTCCTATTACTTAGTTATTTCCTTTTTCATTTACTTTGCCTTTATTTTACTTTGCATCTTTATCACAAAAATACCAAAAATATTATCTTATCATATCTATCAGATCTCACTCTCGTAAGTGGCCTTATAGGGATTGACAACCCCTATTTGCGTTGGTTGCGAGGATTTATTTGTTTAGTGCTGGTACGAGGGACTCGCGCGTAGCCTCCTACTGGATTGATACCTTGGTTCTCAAAAACTGGGGGAAATACTTACGCTACTTTGCTGCATCATCCCTTCCTCTTCGGGGAAAACCAACGCAGTGCTCAGGAGGTAGCAGATGTACCGAAGGTTGTTCGGAGTCCCGGATGAGATCACGGACATGATGAGGAGTCTCGAAAATGGTCGAGACATAAAGATTGATATATTGGACCATGTTATTCGGAGACCGAAAGTGTTCCGGGTGGTTTCGGATAAAAGCGGAGTGCTAGAGGGTTACCGGAACCCCCCCTGAGAAGTTAATGGGCCACCATGGGCCTTAGAGGAGAGGGGGCCGGCCAGGAGGTGGAGCGTGCCCCCCAGTCTGAATTGGACAAGGGGTGGGGGCGGCGCATTGCAGCCCGAAAATGGGTCAGCACATGGAATCGGATCAGAAATCGCGATCAGGAATAATCGTGGAGTAATCCAATAAAAAGAAAACTGACGAACAGGCTAATGAACGAGCATTAGTTATCTGTAACTAACGGGCAAAAACTGTTCATTAAAACGAACGTCTGCTAAAAAGAAAAACCAGGAAAAACTGGCGAACCGAAAAAACGAGTTAGGGTTTTCTTAAAAAACCGGATCGGTTTTCTTTAAAAAAAACCAGTGACTACCTCGTCGGTCCGGTGAGGCATGGCGGCGACGGCGAGGCGAGGCGCGGCAGCAGGCAAGGCGGCGTCGTCGACACGGCGCGGCAGCGGCAGGCGGCGGCGGCGTCACGGCGCGGCAGCGGCAGGCGGCGGCGGCGTCACGGCGCGGCAGTGGCGCGGGCGCGGCAGGCGGCAGCGGCGCAGGCAAGTGGCAGCGGCGCGGCGGCTTGGGCTGCGGGGCGAGGCGAGGCGGCGGTGGTGGGTAGTGGTGGTGGCGGGGGGAGTATATAAGGAGGGAGGGTGTGTGCCTTGCGGAGGGGGCAAGGGCGGTGGGGGAATCCGAGCTGGACTCCTCACGTCGGGCGGCGGCGGCGCGGCCAGTCTCCTAGTTGGAGACGGCGCGCGGGAGGGGACGGGCCGGCGGCTGGGCTTCGCACAGTTAGCCTGCGCACTTTTTTTTAAAAATAATTCCGCTAAAAGAAAAAAATCCTAGAAAATAAAATAAAAATCTAAAAATGCCAAAACAAATTTTCACCGTCTAAATGAAATATTTAGAACGAGATGAACATTTTCTTGGCCCTAAAATGCAATTTTGAAAACGTGCAATTTTTCTAATGCAAACAAAATTGCAAATAAAAACAAATATTGATTTTAATATTTTTCCTCCAATATTTCAATTATTTTGGAGAAGTCATATTATCTCCTCTCATATATTTTAATATGAAATATTTTCGGAGAGAAAAATAATTAAAACCAAAATCCTCGTTTCAAAATTTCACAAAATCAAATTTGAAAACCGAGGAAATCCCCAACTCTCTCCGAGGGTCCTGGAGTTGCTTAGGATTTTGAGGATCGCGAGACGAAAAGCAATAAAGTATGATATGCAAGAATGATCTATGTATAACATTCTAAATTGGAAATTTGGGATGTTACAAACCTACCCCCCTTAAGATGAATCTCGCCCTCGAGATTCGGGTTGGCTAGAAAATAGGTGTGGGTGGTCTTTGCGAAGATCATCCTCTCGTTCCCATGTGGCTTCGTCCTTGGTATGATGGCTCCACTAAACTTTGCAAAACTTAATAACCTTGCTGTGGGTGACTCGGCTGGCAAACTCCAAAATCTTGACTGTCTTCTCCTCATAAGTTAAGTCATTGTCCAACTTAATCGCCTCCAAGGGTATGGTATCTCTTAGCGGTATGTCGGCCATCTCAGCATGGCACTTCTTCAACTGGGAAATGTGAAACACATCGTGAACTCCTGACAGTCCTTCAGGTAACTCCAACTTGTATGCCACTTCTCCCATCCGTTCCGAAACACGATACGGTCCTACAAATCTCGGGGCTAACTTTCCCTTAACTCCAAATCGTTTCACTCCTCACAAAGGTGATACTCGCAGATATGCTCTATCTCCAATTTCATAGGTTACCTCCTTGCGTTTCGAATCCGCATAACTCTTCTGTCTGGACTGAGCTATCTTCAGTCTATCTCGAATTAGTTTAACCTTCTCCTCAGACTCTTTGATCAAGTCTGGTCCAAACAATTGTCGGTCTCCAACTTCATCCCACATCAATGGAGTTCTGCACCTTCGTCCATACAAGGCTTCAAACGGTGCCATCTTCAAACTGGCTTGGTAACTATTGTTGTATGAGAACTCTGCATAAGGCAGATTGTCATCCCAACTAGATCCATAATCTAGCGCACAGGCTCTCAATATGTCCTCCAGAATCTGGTTGACTCTCTCGGTCTACCCATCCGTCTGCGGGTGAAATGTTGTACTGAACTCCAATCTCGTTCCCAAAGTCTGGTGCAGCTGATGCCAAAACTTTGAAGTAAACTGTGTTCCTCTATATGATACGATGGTCCTCGGAACTCCATGCAGACATACGATCCTGGTCATATATATCTTGGCCAACTTGGCACTGGTATAAGTTGTTTTCACCGGGATAAAGTGTGCCACTTTGGTCAAACGGTCAACTACTACCCATATAGAATCATATCTTGATTTGGTCCTGGGCAATCCGGTGATAAAATCCATGCCAAGTTTATCCCACTTCCATTCGAGTATCGGCATAGGATGTAACAATCCTGCTGGCTTTTGATGCTCTGCCTTCACTCTCTAACATACATCACATACGGCCACATACTCGGCGATATCCTTCTTCATCCCTGTCCACCAGAAACGTTCTTTCAAATCCAAATACATCTTGGTGTTTCCGGGGTGTATCGAGTATGGTGAGTCATGAGCCTCCTGAAGTCTTAACTTCCTGACCTCTGTGTTATTGGGCACGTAAACACAGTCCTCAAACCATAAGGTGTCGTGTTCATCCTCACGAAAACCTTTGGCCTTTCCTTCGCTCATTTTCTCCTTTTTCTCGGCAATCTCTTTGTCATCCTTCTGAGCTTCTCAAATTTTTCCCAACAATGTAGACTGCACCTCCATTGTTACAACAAAACCTCTAGGAACAATCTCCAATCGAAGTTCCCGTAGATCCTCTACTAACTCCTTCGACATTCCCATGCTCACTAGGGTATTAGCATAACTCTTCCGGCTCAAAGCGTCCGCTACGACGTTGGCCTTTCCTGGATGATAGTGAAGCTTCATGTCATAATCCTTTATGAGCTCCAACCATCTTCTCTGCCTAAGGTTCAGTTCCTTCTGGGTGAAAATGTACTTCAAACTCTTATGATCTGTGTACACATCACAATGGTTTCCAATAAGGTAATGTCTCCAAGTCTTCAACGCATGCACTACGGCTGCTAGCTCCAAATCATGCGTGGCATAATTTAACTCGTGTGGCTTTAGTTGTCGTGAGGCATACGAAACAACTCTTCCGTCCTGCATAAGCACACTTCCAAGTCCTAAGCGAGAGGCGTCGCAATACACTTGAAAATCCTTACGTACATCTGGCAGTGTCAGCACTGGGGCTGTAGTCAAATGTTTCTTCAGCTCCTGGAAACTTGCCTCACAATCTTCCATCCATTAAAACTTGGTATCCTTCTTCAATAATTCTGTCATGGGCTTCACGATCCTGGAAAAATTCTCAATTAATCTACGATAGTATCTTGCGAGTCCAAGAAAACTGCGGATCTCGCTAACTGAAGTGGGTGCCAACCATTTAGTGACTGACTGAATCTTGGAGGGGTCTACTGTTATACCTTCTCCCGATATAACATGTCCAAGGAATCCGACTTCCTTCAACCAAAACTCGCATTTGCTGAACTTGGCATACAACTGATGTTCCCTGAGTTTCTCGAGAACTAAACGCAAATGCTCCTTGTGTTCCTCTTCATTATTCGAATATACCATTATATCATCAATGAACACCACAACAAACTTATCCAAATATTCCATGAATACTTTCTTCATCATGCTCATGAAATAGGCAGGGGAATTAGTCAGTCCAAATGACATGATCGTATATTCTTATAGCCCGTACCGTGTGGTGAAGGCTGTCTTTGGTATATCCTTCTCTCGTATCTTCAACTGATGATATCCTGACCGCAGATCGATCTTCGAAAACACCTTAGCTCCTTGCAGTTGGTCAAACAGATCATTGATCATCGGCAATGGGTACTTGTTCTTAATCGTCACTTCATTCAAGGCTCGATAATCAACAACCATTCTTAGGGACTTATCCTTCTTCTCAACCAAAAGCATTGGGGATCCCCATGGTGATGAACTCCGTCGAATGTAACCTTTCTCCAATAACTCCTTGATCTATTTCTTAATCTCCTCCAGATCATTCGCATGCATCCTATAGGGTCTCTTGGATATTGGCCCTGTGCTTGGCAATAGCTCTATCAAAAACTCAATATCTCGGTCCAGTGGCATGCCTGGTAACTCCTCTGGGAAAACATCCGGGTAATCCTTTACTACAGGCACTTCTTCCTGAACAACTCCCGTGAGGATATTTACTTGGCTACTTCTTGGCGCATGCTTGGATACATACTTGATCCTTTTTCCCTCAGGGGTGGTGAGACAAATTAACTTACTAACACAGTCAATGTTTCCTTCATACTTTGTCATCTAGTCCATTCCTAATATCACATCCAATCCTTGTGACTCCAAGATAATTAGGTTGGACGGAAAAACATGGTTGCCAATGGTTAAGGGTATCTGGTCGCACCATCGACTGGCCATATACTCTGCTCTAGGTGAGCTTACTAACAGAGGGGTCCTAAGGGTTTGGGTCGGTAGTTTAAACTTATCCACGAATTCCCTTGATATGTATGAATGTGATGCACCAGTATCAAAAAGAACAAGAGCGGTAAATGACTTAACCAAAAACTTACCTATAACCGCGTCTGGCTGCTCTTCAACCTCCTCCACGTTAACGTGGTTCACTTTTCCTTTGTTGAATGGTTTGGGCTTCTTCCTAGCGCTCCCATTTCCGTTTCCATTCCTCACTTTAGGGAACTCCGTGGCATAGTGTCCAATCTTCCCGCACTTGAAACAAGTAACATGGCTTAGGTCTCTCTTGGTGGGATGTGGCTGGATTTGGGCGGTTCTGATTGTTGCTCGCTCCATTCCCATTCCCATTCCTAGGGCCAGTATGATTATGTTTACTTCCTCCATTATTGGTGTGGCCTCCATGGTTATGAACAAGTCCTCCCGAGTTCGGGGTTAGACGAGGCTTCTGCTGAGCTCCCGAGTTATACCTCCCTTGTCCATACTTCCTCTTACGGCTCTCAATCTGCTGCTGCTTCCCTTCAATCATAAGAGCCTTATCTATCAACTCCTGGCAGTTGGTGAATGTTGCCACCATCAACTACATACTCATCTCATCATTCATCCCTTCCATAGACTTCTCCTGCTTTGCGGCATCTGTGGCCACATCATCAGGGGCATAGCGAGATAACTTGCTAATCTCATCCGCGTACTGAGCCACAGTACGGTTCCCCTGGCGTAGGTTGCGAAACTCACACTTCTTCATACTCATTGCTCCAGTTGAGACATGAGCTGTACGGAAGGCTTGCTGAAAATGGTCCCATGTCACCATGGCTATAGGGTAGGGGACAGTGTAATTCTCCCACCATGATGCTGCTGGTCCATCCAACTGATGTGTGGCAAAACGCACCTTCTCAGCATCAGTACATCCTGCAGTGGTTAACTCCCTTCCAATCCTGTGGAGCCAATCATCTGCTACTATAGGCTCGATGCTATTGGAAAACACCAGCGGCTGCAAGCTCAGAAAATGGGTTAAGTTGTCCACTGGTGGTGGTGTTGGTGGTGGATTGTTGTTGTTGTTGCCTTGGTTCTGAACTAACAACTGCATCAGAGTATTCTGTTGCTGGATCAACTGAGTGAGCTCCAATGGGAAAGCAAATCCGGGGTCACATCTCAGAGGCATCTGATGGTTTAGAGGGGAGAGATTAGAATAGAATGAGGTCTAATGAGAAAGCACTACCCATATGCACATGAGACAAACACAATCATTTCACTCAATCAATCAAGCAAGGCATACAATCGGTCTAACTATTGTAGAAGTGCTCGGACTATACTATTTACATGGTGGAATACTACTACTAATGTGGTGGTCTACTAAAAAAATTCCTCGGTTGAAGACTCCATTATATTTGCTCCAGCTTCATCTTCAAAGTCATCATCGCTAAGGTCGGAGTCGGTGTCGTCGATGATGATGTAGTCCTCTGGGCGAATCTCCTTGGGTTCTTCGTCTTCTTCTACTGGTCTGGGGTCTCCCATGAATATTCCAATCTTCTTAATGAGGTCGTCATTCTTATCCACTAGTACGACGATTTCTTCATCATAATCTTCACGTGTAGCCTTGAGTTCTTCCTCCAGTTCTGCAATCCTAGTCATTGCCTTCTTCAGATCTATCATGCATGCGCACATCTGATTCTCCTAGTGTCGAATGTGCTGGTTTAGTTCCTGGATGAAAGCTTCCTAGTGTTGATCATCTCCCATTGCTCATCTAGGCGCCCACAGATCTGGTAGATAGTATCCTTAAGATCCTTGTGATAAACTTCTCCAATGCGTCCCATGGTGATGTGAGCTGCCATACTCTTTCCTAGACTCCAGGTTAGTGCATCGAAGGAAAACTCTATGGGTTTAGTGACTGGCGTGAAGGTTCTTCCTGGAACTTGAACTTGAATCATCCATCGCTCCTCTTCTGGTAAAGTGGCGTTGTAGGTCCCGGTGAAGCTTGGTATTCCTATGTTTAGGTACCTAGTGACTTCCTTCAGGTGTCGTCCAAAAGGTGCTTCTTCATCCGGTTGTGCAAACTTATTCCTTGTGTCCGCCATCCTAAAGAGTAGAAAATGGAGAGTAGTCAGAAATGAGGAGAGAATAGTGATCTAGGGCTTTTAGCTTAGTGGTTGTGTCCTACACTCAGCATGTGCTCTGATACCATCTTGTAGCGCCCCGGCCTCAAACGATCAAGTCTCTGTGCTTCAGTGTCATCCCTGGATTGGTAATGCTGACACACACAGTACTCGAGGATTTATAACAGAGTAGCAATCACACACTTATTACATCGAATGTCTCCAAAGAGAACTTATTATAATAAATATGGCTTAAGGTGATCTAATACAATAACAGCGGAAGGCTTGGAAGATAAAGTGAGTCCATCAACTCCAATGACATAGCTGAGCTGCACGGCAATGACCTAACGAACCTTACTCCTCGTCTGAAAAGTCTGCAACACAATACGTTGCAGCCCGAAAACGGGTCAGCACATGGAATATGCTGGCAAAGTGACACAGTAGAGCAAGAATAGAATAATGCTATCACTACATGCATATTTGGCTGGTGGAAAGCTCTATGGTTATAGTTTTGCGAAAAGCCAATTTTTCCCTACAACAAAGGAATAGATTTTAAATTAACTATCATGGTAGTTGAAACATCATTGAGAAGGTTCCTCCAACTCAATCCCAATTAAGGTAATTATCAACCCAACAATATTAATTTAGAGTGATGAGATACCTAAGATACTCCAAGTACTAGATACTCAAGATGTCCATAACCGGGGACACGGCTAACCATGATTAGTTTGTACACTCTGTAGAGGTTTGCACACTTTTCCCCACAAGACTTGATCGCCTCCGTTGAATTTCTCGCACTACATTATGTTTGAGAAACGGATGACCGAGACACAGTCTTTCAGAAACATTAACTCTCTACTTCGGGCAGACCATACCAAACCTACAACCCACTACCTGCTGATCCACCTCTTCAAGAGCTTCACGTAACTTACTCAACTATGCGAGAGCCCATAATAGCTTGTGGCTGCACACGGAAGTTTCTAGCATGAATAATCTTAGTTCCCTTTGAGCCTGGGTGGCGGTCCATAGGAAGATCACACGGGTACTCCGGGATTTCCAAAAAAATACAGGCAACACTGGGTACTCCAGGTGCCTCAATCCACCCAGATGTGTATTTAAGTTGCCACCTTAAGTTGAACCATTAATTAACAATCTCACATCTGTCATGGATTTCACTCTCCCAAACCACGTCTACGAGCATAGCATAGCAATATAAGCAACGCGCAGAAGTAACTCCCAAGGGTTTGAATGTAATAGGGCAATAGGTTCTACCTCATCAACTACTTCCCAACCCACATGTTTATGACATCCTAACCATGCAATGTTTGAGGATTGGAACTAATGCATAAAAACTGGGTGATAAAGGGGTATGATCAAAGTGTTACTTGCCTTGCTGACGATCCGCGAAACCTAGAGACACCAAATAACACGCTTCACACTCCAGGAATTCTATCGCAAACAAAAAATAGCATAGATAAGCAATCAAGCAAAGAAGCATGGGTAAATCTCAAATAAGAAGATTTAACCAGAAAGTTCAACTTAAGAACTCCTGTTTTCAAAAAGAATCAAATCAAACGGAGCAACGAAACTCAAACGGCGAAAGAAACAAGATCCGTTTACTAATCAGGACCTAGGTCAAATTTTACAGTAGTAAAAGCTTGTTCAAGTTGGTTAAGCGGAAAGAGGGTCTCGAGACGAAGATCTAGGCGCTTGAATCACCTGATTCTGACTAACGAGCGAAAAGATAAACTAGAACGAAAATCGGATCAGAAATCATGATCAGGAATAATCGCAGAATAATCCGATAAAAAGAAAATTGACGAACAGGCTAACGAACGAGCGTTCGTTATCTGTAACTAACGGGCGAAAACCGTTCGTTAAAACGAACGTCCGCTAAAAAGAAAAACCGAGAAAAATCGGCGAACCGAAAAAAAACGAGTTAGGGTTTTCTTAAAAAAACCGGATCGGTTTTCTTTAAAAAAACGGTGACTACCTCGTCGGTCCGGCGAGGCACGGCGGCGACGGCGAGGCGAGGCGAGGCAGCGGGTGAGGCGGCGGCACGGTGCGGCGCGGCAGCGGTAGGCAGCAGTGGCGCGGCGGCTTGTGCTGCGAGGCGAGGCGGCGTTGGTAGGTGGTGGTGGCGGGGGGGTATATAAGGAGGGGGGTGTGTGCCTTGGGGAGGGGGCAAGGGCGGCGGGGGAGTCCGAGCCGGACTCCTTGCGTCGGGCGGCGGCGGCGCGGCCGGTCTCCTGGTTGGAGAAGGCGCGCGGGAGGGGACGGGCCGGCGGCTGGGCTTCGGCCCAGTTAGCCTGTGCACTTTTTTTAAATAATTCCGCCGAAACAAAAAAATCCTAGAAAATAAAATAAAAATATAAAAATGCCAAAACAAATTTTCACCGTCTAAATGAAATATTTAGAACGAGATGAACATTTTCTTGGCCCTAAAATGCAATTTTGAAAACATGCAATTTTTCTAATGCGAACAAAATTGCAAACAAAATTGCAAATAAAACCCAAATAAAAACAAATATTGATTTTAGTATTTTTTTCCTCCAATATTTCAATTATTTTGGAGAAGTCATATTATCTCCTCTCATATATTTTAATATGAAATATTTTCGGAGAGAAAAATAATTAAAACCAAAATCCTCGTTTCAAAATTTGACAAAATCAAATTTGAAAACCGGGGAAATCCCCAACTCTCTTCGAGGGTCCTAGAGTTGCTTAGGATTTCGAGGATCGCGAGACGAAAAGCAATAAAATATGATATGCAAGAATGATCTATGTATGACATTCCAAATTGGAAATTCGGGATGTTACATACTTCGTGGGGAATGGCCATGGTGGGATAGACAAGGTTGCTTCTTCGTGGACCCTTCGTGGGTGGATCCCTCCATGGACACGTGTAACCATTACCCTTCATGGGTTGAAGTATCCATCAATGTGGATGTACGATAGCACCACCTATCGAAACCACGCCAAATATCTCCGTGACTCCAATTGCGTTTGCACACTCCAATCCCATCCATTTACTTTCTTGCAAATTGCATGCTTTACTTTCTGCTGCTCATATACTCTTGCCATGCTTGCTTGAACGTATTGTGAATGTTTAAACTTGTGCTAAAACTCTACCTTAACTTGAAGAAAATAAAAATATCAACTTTTCTTTGTTAGGAGTCTATTCACCCCCCTCTAGACACCTCTTCTCGATCCTTTCAATTGGTATCAGAGCATTGGTCTCCATTGCTTTGGTTTAAACACCTTTGGAGGAAGATGGATGAGTCTACGTTGGGGAGTCTTAGACATAGAGTGCCCATACTTGATGGAGAGTTCTTTCATGAGTGGAAAATTGAGATGCTTGAGATTTTCAATGAATATCATTTGAACAAGTATATTACTAGCCCTTGTGCACCTCATGTTGATCCTTTGCATCCTACCCTTGATGAGTCTATTGACATGATCTGTAATCTTAGAACTGTCAACTTAATCACTAGAAGATTTCCTAGAAACTTACTTGCTAGCTTGCCTGCTCTTGATTGTGCCTACACCATATGGAGATTTCTTGAGGAACGATTTCCAAACTATTCCTTGCAAAACTTGGATGAAATTCTTCATAAGTCTATTGCCTTGATTAAGATGAGTTCCAATGATCCCAAATTTGGTGATTGTCTATTTGAGCTTACTAATCTTATGAGTGCCAAAGGAGATGTTGGAATCATTAGCAATATCATCTTCGGAGCCATTAGAATTCATAAAGATGACTATTGTGATGATCATTTATCTAATGAATTACCCTCTCTAGGAATTGATCCATCACAAGACGAAGTTGAACATGGGTACTATGATGAGGATGATGATAGTGACTTTGATCTCAATGAGTCTATGAGACACTTTGGTCTTATGGAAACTCTTCGCGGCTACATGGCTGGAGGAAAGGAATGGGTTCTTGATAGTGGGTGTACCGATCACACGACCGGAGACAAGGACATGTTTCGTGAGCTTACTGAAAACAATGGCCCTCAAAAGTATGTCACTTTTGGTGACAACTCAAAGGGTAAGGTGGTTGGCCTTGGTAAGGTGGCCATCTCACATGATAGCTCTATACAAAATGTTATGCTCGTTGAATCCATTGGCTACAGTTTACTTTCCATATCTAGACTTGCTGACTTTGGTTTCAATGTCCTATTTACTGAAGTAGATTGCCAGGTGTTTTGTAGAGATAATCATAAAATGGTCTTTACCGGTACATGTAGAGGTGATCAATATATTGTTGATTTCACTAGAAAGTCTCAACCTAGAACTTGCCTAATTGCTAAATCCTCGAAAGGCTGGTTGTGGCATAGAAGGTTAGGTCATGTGGGCATGCGAAATCTTGATAAGCTTATTAAAGGTGATCACATCCTTGGAGTAAAAGATGTTATATTTAACAAGGATAGATTGTGTAGTGCTTGTCAAGCAGGAAAACAAGTTGGAGGAAGTCATCCCGTGAAGAACATCATGACCACGAGGAGACCGCTCGAGCTACTTCATATGGATCTTTTTGGTCCCAATGCCTACAAAAGTCTCGGTGGTAACTCATTTGGTCTTGTCATAGTCGATGATTTTTTAAGATTTACGTGGGTGTTCTTTCTTGATGATAAATCCTGGGTCCAAAGATCTTCAAAAACTTCACTAGGAAGGCCCAAAATCAATTTGAAGTGAAGATCAAGAAGGTTCGCAGCGACAACGGAACGGAGTTCAAGAATGCAAATGTGGATACCTTTCTTGACGAAGAAGGGATTTCACACGAGTTCTCGGCTACGTACACGCCTCAACAAAATGGAGTTGTTGAGAGGAAGAACTGAACTCTTATGGAGATGGCAAGAACTATGCTTGGTGAGTACAAGACTCCAAAACACTTTTGGGCGGAAGCGGTTGAGACGGCTTGTCATGCAACAAATCGCTTGTATCTCACAAGCTACTCGGCAAGACGTCATACGAGCTCCTCACCGGTAACAAACCCCAAGTTGGATACTTTCAAGTATTTGGCTCAAAGTGTTACATTCTTGACAAGCATCGTCGTTCTAAATTTGCTCCTAAATCTCATGAGGGTTTCGTACTTGGTTATGTCTCAAACTCTCACACTTACCGTGTCTACAACAATTTCACCTGAAAGGTTGAAGACACGGTAGATGTGAAGTTTGATGAATCTAACGGCTCACAATTAGAGCAATTGCCAATTGATGTTGGAGACAAAGACGCTTCGGAAGCAATCCAAGACTTGTCTATTGGCAAGATTCGTCCAACGGAGGTGAAGGAGAGTACCTCGTCCATCCAAGTGGAAGCTTCTACCTCACGACAGGGTGAACCAGGAGTTGACATGGAAGCATCCACAAGTGGGACACGCCAAGATGAAGAAAACAAGGAATTACACCAAGATGAACCTCATCAACCTCCTCCACCACGACGAGAGAACGAGAACGTCAACAGTGAAGAAGGCCAAGAAGAAGAACGAGATGATGAAGAAGATGCTCCACCCTGACCCAAACAAAAGCTCCCACGAGTTCAAGCAAGAGTTTCAAGAGACCATCCCGCCGAACAAATCTTCAATGATATCCAAACTGGGAGAATCACTCGCTCTAAAACTTGTTTGACTAATTTTTGTGAACATTATTCATTCATTTCTAGCATTTATCCTATGAAGGTTGAAGAAGCATTGGAAGATCCGGACTGGATAAATGCTATGCATGAAGAGCTACACAACTTTGAGAGAAATCAAGTGTGGACATTGGTCGAGAAGCCCGACAACAACCACAACATCATTGGTACCAAATGGGTGTTTCGCAACAAGCAAGACGAAGATGGTCAAGTCGTCCGCAACAAAGCATGTCTCATCGCCCAAGGCTACACTCAATTCGAAGGTATGGACTACCGTGAGACATATGCCCCCGTTGCTAGACTTGAGTCCGTCCGCATCTTACTTGCCTATTCTAATCACCACGATATCACCTTGTACAAATGGATATTAAAAGTACTTTTCTAAAGGGTGAAGTTGAGGAGGAAGTTTGTTAAACAACCTCCCGGCTTTGTCAATCCTAAGAAACCTGACCATGTTTACAAACTTCACAAAGCTCTTTATGGTCTTAAACAAGCTCCTAGAGCTTGGTATAAATGCTTAACCAAGTTCCTTATTGAAAAAGTCTTTGAAATTGGAAAAATAGATTCTACTCTTTTTACTAAAAGGGTTAATGGTGAATTATTTGTATGCCAAATTTATGTTGATGATATCATATTTGGTTCGACTAACCCTCATTTTAGTGAAAAGTTTGGAAAGCTAATGTCGGAGAAGTTTGAGATGTCTATGATGAGTGAACTCAAGTTCTTCCTTGGTTTGCAAATCAAGCAAACTAAGGAGGGTACCTTTGTTTCCCAAACAAAGTATACCAAGGACTTATTAAAGAAGTTCAAAATGCAAGAAAGCAAAGGTATGAAAACCCCCATGCCTACTAGTGGACATCTTGACTTAACCAAGGATGGCAAACCGGTTGACCAAAAGGTTTATCGGTCTATGATTGGTTCATTGTTATATTTATGTGCCTCCCGTCCCGATATGATGCTAAGTGTGTGCATGTGTGCACGACATCAAGCGGCCCCTAAAGAATGTCATCTTAAGCTGTGAAAAGGGTAGTGAGATACCTAATACATACACCAAATTTTGGCATTTGGTATCCTAAGAGGTCTTCTTTTGATCTTGTTGGCTACTCCGATTCGGACTATGCCGGAGACAAGGTTGATAGAAAGTCCGCTTCGGGTACTTGTAAATTCCTTGGTAGATCTCTTGTATCTTGGTCCTCCGAGAAACAAAACTCGGTATCCTTATCCACCGCCAAAGCGGAATACATTGCCGCCGGTTCATGTTGTGCTCAATTACTTTGGATGACCCAAACTCTTAAAGATTATGGGATCTATGTGAAACATGTTCCATTGCTTTGTGACAATGAAAGTTATATTAAGATTGCTCACAATCCCGTGCAACATTCTCGTACTAAGCATATTGAAGTTCGTCATCATTTCATTCGAGATCATGTTGCTAAAGGGGACATTGATCTTAAGCATGTTCATACCGATAAGCAATTGGCGGATATATTCACCAAACCGCTTGATGAGAAAGTATTTTGCCGTTTGAGAGGTGAATTAAACATCATTGATGCTTCAAACTTGGAGTAGGAACTCCATTTGGATACATGCAGGGCATAAGTCTTTGTCTAATCCTTGATTTCTTCTCTTATGATGATGATTATATGTCTTGGATACATTTGTACCCTTGCATGCTATCTAACCCTTTTCGGTACTTGGATGAATCTAAATCCATGAGATTGCAACTCACTCACATCTTGAGAAATCTCTACATCACCAAGTCTCTACACAATGGTGGTTGAAGACAAGGAAGCATGAAACCCCTCAACATATCCTTTGACAAACCCTATATATGAAATTTCATTTGGTATCAAATTTCATGATTTTCATCTTGGATACACAAGTGCTCTTCCTTGCAAGACTAACCCATTTAGGTAGATGAACTCAACTCCAAATGGTGCTCCCAACCATTCATGCGCTACATCAACTTTGAGCACCCCACGCAAGTTCAACTACATGATCAAGTTCAACACCACCACCCAAGGTATGCTATTCCATCTTAGAGAAGCTTTACCCCGAGTCATGGGTCAAAGCAACTCAACAAGATGGGAATACATCAAAAGCTTAAACGAAAAATGGTAACCCCATTTTGAGCTTAAACGATGAGTATGACCTACGATCAAGTGTTCTCACTTGACTCCTCAGTCAATATACTCTAATATAGGTGACTTTGTCACCGCCCAATTCTAGATGAAGTTCTCTAGTGTTTCTCTGAGTCTTTGCATTTGTCCCTTGCATATTTATTCCCCTTCCTTTATCAAAAAAAACTTCATCTAGATTTTCTTTTCTCTACTTTGTTCTGCATCTCCTGCATCCAATTCATTGCAAATCCTTCAGTTAATTCCTTGCAAATCTTTGTGAGATCTTATTTGCCTAGTGAGCTGAGGTGACTATTGCTCTTTTTCTGTGTTGAACTCGGACACGCCGGTTTGCTACTTTCGGTCCAACCGAATCATTTCGGTGCAACCGAAAAATATGACTCGGTGTCACCGATTTCACTACAGAGAAAACAATTTGCCACTTGTTTCTGTACTTTTTTTTCTAGCTCCACTCGATGATTCATGTCCTCTACCAGCATCACAATCTATATGTTGCTTTGCTCTATGACTCAAGGACCAAAACTATTTGGACTCACACTCCAGAAGATCCCTTCTTGGAGATTGATGTAAAAGGGGGAGAGGGAGATCACATCAAAGCTTATTCTCTTCAAAAGGGGGAGAGAAAGAAAAAGGGAGAGAGAGGTAATCACATCAAAGGCCACAGATGCTTAGTGTTCAAGAGGAGATAAGTCACATGTCTTTAAGAGGGGAAAGACATGTCTATGTTATGTCTATGTTATGATCTGTTTTGCTCTGATTTTGTTTCCCTATGTTCTCCCATTATCCAATACAAGATTCAGGGGGAGAAAGACTACTAGGGAAGGAAGTCTTTGGATTCATTGCATATATTTTACCTTTGGGGACATGTCTATATCCAATGAGAGTACTTAGTACTCATTCTCTACATGGCATCCTTGTTGGAAATATGCCCTAGAGGCAACCATAAAAGCATTATTATTATATTTCCTTGTTCATGATAATTGTCTTTATTCATGCTATAATTGTGTTATCCGGAAATCGTAATACATGTGTGAATAACAGACACCAACATGTCCCTAGTAAGCCTCAAGTTGACTAGCTTGTTGATCAACAGATAGTCATGGTTTCCTGACTACGGACATTAGATGTCATTGATAACGAGATCACATCATTAGGAGAATGATGTGATGGACAAGACCCAATCCTAAACATAGCACAAGATCGTATAGTTCGTTTGCTAGAGTTTTCCAATGTCAAGTATTTTTTTCCTTAGACCATGAGATTGTGTAACTCCCGGATACCGTAGGAGTGCTTTGGGTATACCAAACGTCACAACGTAACTGGGTGACTATAAAGGTATACTACGGGTATCTCCGAAAGTGTCTGTTGGGTTGACATGGATCAAGACTGGGATTTGTCACTCCGTATGACGGAGAGGTATCACTGGGCCCACTCGGTAATGCATCATCATAATGAGCTCAAAGTGACCAAGTGTCTGGTCACGGGATCATGCATTACGGTACGAGTAAAGTGACTTGCCGGTAACGAGATTGAACGAGGTATTGGGATACCGACGATCGAATCTCGGGCAAGTAACATATCGATTGACAAAGGGAATTGCATACGGGGTTGCTTGAATCCTCGACATCGTGGTTCATCCGATGAGATCATCGAGGAGCATGTGGGAACCAACATGGGTATCCAGATCCCGCCGTTGGTTATTGACCGGAGAGCGATCACGGTCATGTCTACATGTCTCCCGAACCCGTAGGGTCTACACACTTAAGGTTCGGTGACGCTAGGGTTGTAGGGATATGTATATGCAGTAACCCAAATGTTGTTCGGAGTCCCGGATGAGATCCCGGACGTCACGAGGAGTTCCGGAATGGTCCGGAGGTAAAGATTTATATATGGGAAGTCCTGTTTCGGCCATCGGGACAAGTTTCGGGGTTATCGGTATTATACCGGGACCACCGGAAGGGTCCCAGGGGTCCACCGGGTGGGGCCACCTGTCCCGGGGGGGCACATGGGCTGTAGGGGGTGCGCCTTGGCCTACATGGGCCAAGGGCACCTGCCCCAAGTGGCCCATGCGCCTAGGGTTTCAAGGAGGAAGAGTCCTAGGAGGGGAAGGCACCTCCTAGGTGCCTTGGGGAGGAAGGATTCCTCCCCCTTGGCCGCACCCCCCTAGGAGATTGGATCTCCTAGGGCCGGTCCCCCCCCTTGGCCCTCCTATATATAGTGGGGGAAGGAGGGCTCTTCATCCATGCCTTTGGTTGCCTCCTTCTCCCTCTCCAACACCTCCTCCTCCTCCATAGTGCTTGGCGAAGCCCTAACGGAGTACTGCAGCTTCACCATCACCACGCCGTCGTGCTGCTGCTGGAGCCATCTTCCTCAACCTCTCCTTCCCTCTTGCTGGATCAAAAAGAAGGAGACGTTACACTGACTGTACGTGTGTTGAACGCGGAGGTGCCGTCCGTTCGGTGCTAGGATCTCCGGTGATTTGGATCACGTCGTGTTCGACTACCTCATCCCCATTCTTTGAACGCTTCCGCTCGCGATCTACAAGGTACGTAGATGCATCTAATCACTCGTTGCTAGATGAACTCCTAGATGGATCTTGGTGAAAACGTAGGAAATTTTTTGTTTTCTGCTACGTTCCCCAACAGTGGCATCATGAGCTAGGTCTATGCGTAGTTCTTCTTGCGCAAGTAGAACACAATTTGTTGTGGGCGTAGATGTTGTCAACTTTCTTGCCGCTACTAGTCTTATCTTGCTTCAGCGGTATTGTGGGATGAAGCGGCCCGGACCAACCTTACACGTACGCTTACGTGAGACCGGTTCCACCGACTAACATGCACTAGTTGCATAAGGTGGCTGGCGGGTGTCTGTCTCTCCTACTTTAGTTGGAGCGGATTCGATGAAAAGGGTCCTTATGAAGGGTAAATAGAAGTTGAAAAATCACGTTGTGGTTTCACGTAGGTAAGAAAAACGTTCTTGCTAGAACCCTACTTCAGCCACGTAAAACATGCAACAACAATTAGAGGACGTCTAACTTGTTTTTGCAGCAAGTGCTTTGTGATATGATATGGCCAAAGTTGTGATGAATGATGAATGATCTATATGTGATGTATGAGATGTTCATGCTATTGTAATAGGAATCACGACTTGCATGTCGATGAGTATGACAACCGGCAGGAGCCATAGGAGTTGTCTTTATTTTTTGTATGACCTGCGTGTCATTGAGAAACGCCATGTAAATTACTTTACTTTATTGCTAAACGCGTTAGCCATAGTAGTAGAAGTAATAGTTGGCGAGCAACTTCATGGAGACACGATGATGGGGATCATGATGATGGAGATCATGGTGTCAAGCCGGTGACAAGATGATCATGGAGCCCCAAGATGGAGATCAAAGGAGCTATGTGATATTGGCCATATCATGTCACTATTATTATTTGATTGCATTTGATGTTTATCATGTTTTGCATCTTGTTTACTTAGAACGACGTTAGTAAATAAGATGATCCCTCATAATAATTTCAAGAAAGTGTTCCCCCTAACTATGCACCGTTGCGACAGTTCGTTGTTTCAATGCACCACGTGATGATCGGGTGTTTGATTCAAAACGTTCACATACAACGGGTGTAAGATAGATTTACACATGCAAACACTTAGGTTGACTTGACGAGCCTAGCATGTGTATAGACATGGCCTTGGAACACAGAAGACCGAAAGGTCGAGCATGAGTCATATAGAAGATACGATCAACATGAAGATATTCACCGACGTTGACTAGTCCGTCTCACGTGATGATCGGACACGACCTAGTTGACTCGGATCATGTTATACTTAGATGACTAGAAGAGGGATGTCTATCTAAGTGGGAGTTCATTGAATAATTTGATTAGATGAACTTAATTATCATGAACTTAGTCTAAAATCTTTACAATATGTCTTGTAGATCAAATGGCCAACGTAGTCCTCAACTTCAACGCGTTCCTAGAGAAAACCAAGCTGAAAGACGATGGCAGCAACTGTACGGACTGGGTCCGGAACCTGAGGATCATCCTCATAGCTGCCAAGAAAGATTATGTCCTACAAGCACCGCTGGGTGACGCACCTGTTCTCCCTGCAGAACAAGACGTTATGAACGCTTGGCAGGAACGTACCGATGACTACTCCCTCGTTTAGTGCGGCATGCTTTACAGCCTAGAGCCGGGGCTCCAAAAGCGTTTTGAGAGACATGGAGCATATGAGATGTTCGAAGAGCTGAAAATGGTTTTCCAAGCTCATGCCCGGGTCAAGAGATATGAAGTCTCCGACAAATTCTTCAGCTGTAAGATGGAGGAAAATAGTTCTGTCAGTGAGCACATACTCACTATGTCTGGGTTACATAACTGCGGTCATTGACAGAATCCTCCAGTCACTTCCACCGAGCTACAAGAGCTTTGTGATGAACTTCAATATGCAGGGGATGGAAAAGACCATTCCTGAAGTATTCGCTATGCTGAAATCAGCAGAGGTAGAAGTCAAGAAGGAACATCAAGTGTTGATGGTCAATAAAACCACTAAGTTCAAGAAGGGCAAAGGTAAAAAGAACTTCAAGAAGGACGGCAAGGGAGTTGCCGCGCCCGGCAAGCAAGCTGCCGGGAAGAAGCCAAAGAATGGACCCAAGCCCGAGACTGAGTTCTTTTATTGCAAGGGAAGTGGTCACTGGAAGCGGAACTGCCCCAAATACTTAGCGGACAAGAAGGCCGGCAAAACAAAAGGTATATATGATATACATGTAATTGATGTGTACCTTACTAGTACCCGTAGTAGGTCCTGGGTATTTGATACCGGTGCAGTTGCTCACATTTGTAACTCAAAGCAGGGGCTGCGGAATAAGCGGAGACTGGCAAAGGACGAGGTGACGATGCGCGTCGGGAATGGTTCCAAGGTCAATGTGATCGCCGTCGGCACGCTACCTCTATATTTACCTTCGGGATTAGTTTTAAACCTTAATAATTGTTATTTAGTGCCAGCTTTGAGCTTGAACATTGTATCGGGATCTCGTTTAATTCGAGATGGCTACTCATTTAAATCCGAGAATAATGGTTGTTCTATTTATATGAGAGATATGTTTTATGGTCATGCTCCTATGGTGAATGGTTTATTCTTAATGAATCTCGAGCGTAATGCTACACATATTCATAGTGTGAGTACCAAAAGATATAAAGTTGATAATGATAGTCCCACATACTTGTGGCACTGCCGCCTTGGTCACATAGGTGTCAAACGCATGAAGAAGCTCCATGCAGATGGAGTTTTAGAGTCTCTTGATTACGAATCATTTGACACGTGCAAACCATGCCTCATGGGTAAGATGACCAAGACTCCGTTCTCAGGAACAATGGAGCGAGCAACCAACTTATTGGAAATCATACATACTGATGTGTGCGGTCCAATGAGTGTTGAGGCTCGTGGTGGCTATCGTTATGTTCTCACCCTCACTGATGATTTGAGTAGATATGGGTATATCTACTTAATGAAACACAAGTCTGAAACCTTTGAAAAGTTCAAGGAATTTCAGAGTGAGGTTGAGAATCAACGTGACAGGAAAATCAAGTTTCTACGATCAGATCATGGAGGAGAATACTTGAGTCACGAATTTGGCACACACTTAAGAAAATGTGGAATAGTTTCACAACTCACGCCGCCTGGAACACCTCAGCGTAATGGTGTGTCCGAACGTCGTAATCGCACTCTATTAGATATGGTACGATCTATGATGTCTCTTACCGATTTACCGCTATCTTTTTGGGGCTATGCTTTAGAGACTGCCGCATTCACTTTAAATAGGGCTCCGTCGAAATCCGTTGAGACGACACCGTTTGAATTATGGTTTGGGAAGAAACCTAAGATGTCGTTTCTGAAAGTTTGGGGATGCAATGCTTATGTCAAGAAACTTCAACCTGAAAAGCTCGAACCCAAGTCGGAAAAATGCGTCTTCATAGGATACCCTAAAGAAACTGTTGGGTATACCTTCTACCTCAGATCCGAAGGCAAGATCTTTGTTGCCAATAATGGATTCTTTCTAGAGAAAGAGTTTCTCTCGAAAGAAGTAAGTGGGAGGAAAGTAGAACTTGATGAAGTATTACCTCTTGAACCAGAAAATGGCGCAACTCAAGAAAATGTTCCTGAGGTGCCTGCACCAACTAGAGAGGAAGTTATTGATGATGATCAAGATACTTCTGATCAAGCTCCTACTGAAATTCGAAGGTCCACAAGGACACGTTCCGCACCAGAGTGGTACGGCAACCCTGTCTTGGAAATCATGTTGTTAGACAACGGTGAACCTTCGAACTATGAAGAAGCGATGGCGGGCCCGGATTCCGACAAATGGCTGGAAGCCATGAAATCCGAGATAGGATCCATGTATGAAAACGAAGTATGGACTTTGACTGACTTGACCGTTGAACGGCGAGCCATAGAAAATAAATGGATCTTTAAGAAGAAGACAGACGCGGATGGTAATGTGACCATCTATAAAGCTCGGCTTGTCGCTAAGGGTTATCGACAAGTTCAAGGGGTTGACTACGATGAGACTTTCTCACCGGTAGCGAAGCTAAAGTCCGTCCGAATCATGTTAGCAATTGCCGCATTCTACAATTATGAGATATGGCAAATGGACGTCAAAACGGCATTCCTTAATGGTTTCCTTAAGGAAGAATTGTATATGATGCAGCCGGAAGGTTTTGTCGATCCTGAGAATGCTGACAAGGTATGCAAGCTCCAACGCTCGATTTACGGGCTGGTGCAAGCATCTCGGAGTTGGAACATTCGCTTTGATGAGATGATCAAAGCGTTTGGGTTTACGCAGACTTATGGAGAAGCCTGCGTTTACAAGAAAGTGAGTGGCAGCTCTGTAGCATTTCTCATACTATATGTAGATGACATACTTTTGATGGGAAATGATATAGAACTCTTGGACATCATCAAGGCCTATTTGAATAAGAGTTTTTCAATGAAGGACCTTGGAGAAGCTGCTTATATATTAGGCATCAAGATCTATAGAGATAGATCAAAACGCCTCATAGGTCTTTCACAAAGCACATACCTTGATAAGATATTGAAGAAGTTCAATATGGATCAATCTAAGAAGGGGTTCTTGCCTGTGTTACAAGGTGTGAAATTGAGCTCAGCTCAATGTCCGACCACGGCAGAAGATATAGAAGAGATGAGTGTCATCCCCTATGCCTCAGCCATAGGTTCTATTATGTATGCCATGCTGTGTACCAGACCTGATGTAAACCTTGCCGTAAGTTTGGTAGGAAGGTACCAAAGTAATCCCGGCAAGGAACACTGGACAGCGATCAAGAATATCCTGAAGTACCTGAAAAGGACTAAGGAAATGTTTCTCGTTTATGGAGGTGACGAAGAGCTCATCATAAAGGGTTACGTCGACGCTAGCTTCGACACAGATCTGGATGACTCTAAGTCACAGACCGGATACGTGTATATTTTGAATGGTGGGGCAGTAAGCTGGTGCAGTTGCAAGCAAAGCGTCGTGGCGGGATCTACATGTGAAGCGGAGTACATGGCATCCTCGGAGGCAGCACATGAAGCAATATGGGTGAATGAGTTCATCACCGACCTAGGAGTCATACCCAATGCGTCGGGGCCGATCAAGCTCTTCTGTGACAACACTGGAGCTATTGCTCTTGCCAAGGAGCCCAGGTTTCACAAGAAGACAAGGCACATCAAGCGTCGCTTCAACTCCATTCGTGAAAATGTTCAAGATGGAGACATAGAGATTTGTAAAGTACATACAGACCTGAATGTAGCGGATCCGTTGACTAAACCTCTCCCTAGAGCAAAACATGATCAACACCAGAATTCCATGGGTGTTCGATTCATCACAATGTAACTAGATTATTGACTCTAGTGCAAGTGGGAGACTGTTGGAAATATGCCCTAGAGGCAATCATAAAAGCATTATTATTATATTTCCTTGTTCATGATAATTGTCTTTATTCATGCTATAATTGTGTTATCCGGAAATCGTAATACATGTGTGAATAACAGACACCAATATGTCCCTAGTAAGCCTCTAGTTGACTAGCTCGTTGATCAACAGATAGTCATGGTTTCCTGACTATGGACATTAGATGTCATTGATAACGAGATCACATCATTAGGAGAATGATGTGATGGACAAGACCCAATCCTAAACATAGCACAAGATCGTATAGTTCGTTTGGTAGAGTTTTCCAATGTCAAGTATTTTTTCCTTAGACCATGAGATCGTGTAAATCCCGGATACCGTAGGAGTGCTTTGGGTATACCAAACGTCACAACGTAACTGGGTGACTATAAAGGTATACTACGGGTATCTCCGAAAGTGTCTTTTGGGTTGACATGGATCAAGACTGGGATTTGTCACTCCGTATGACGGAGAGGTATCACTGGGCCCACTCGGTAATGCATCATCATAATGAGCTCAAAGTGACCAAGTGTCTGGTCACGGGATCATGCATTACGGTACGAGTAAAGTGACTTGCCGGTAACGAGATTGAACGAGGTATTGGGATACCGACGATCGAATCTCGGGCAAGTAACATATCGATTGACAAAGGGAATTGCATACGGGGTTGCTTGAATCCTCGACATCGTGGTTCATCCAATGAGATCATCGAGGAGCATGTGGGAACCAACATGGGTATCCAGATCCCGCTGTTGGTTATTGACCGGAGAGCGATCACGGTCATGTCTACATGTCTCCCGAACCCGTAGGGTCTACACACTTAAGGTTCGGTGACGCTAGGGTTGTAGGGATATGTATATGCAGTAACTCGAATGTTGTTCGGAGTCCCGGATGATATCCCGGACGTCACGAGGAGTTCCGGAATGGTCCGGAGGTAAAGATTTATATAAGGGAAGTCCTGTTTCGGCCATCGGGACAAGTTTCGGGGTTATCGGTATTGTACCGGGACCAGCGGAAGGGTCCCGGGGGTCCACCGGGTGGGGCCACCTATCCCGGGGGGCCACATGGGCTGTAGGGGGTGCGCCTTGGCCTACATGGGCCAAGGGCACCTGCCCCAAGAGGCCCATGCACCTAGGGTTTCAAGGAGGAAGAGTCCTAGGAGGGGAAGGCACCTCCTAGGTGCCTTGGGGAGGAAGGATTCCTCCCCCTTGGCCGCACCCCCCTAGGAGATTGGATCTCCTAGGGCCGGCGCCCCCCCTTGGCCCTCCTATATATAGTGGGGGAAGGAGGGCTCTTCATCCATGCCTTTGGTTGCCTCCTTCTCCCTCTCCAACACCTCCTCCTCCTCCATAGTGCTTGGCGAAGCCCTGACGGAGTACTGCAGCTTCACCATCACCACGCCGTCGTGCTGCTGCTGGAGCCATCTTCCTCAACCTCTCCTTCCCTCTTGCTGGATCAAAAAGAAGGAGACGTTACGCTGACCGTACGTGTGTTGAACGCGGAGGTGCCATCCGTTCGGTGCTAGGATCTCCGGTGATTTGGATCACGTCGTGTTCGACTACCTCATCCCCGTTCTTTGAACGCTTCCGCTCGCGATCTACAAGGTACGTAGATGCATCTAATCACTCGTTGCTAGATGAACTCCTAGATGGATCTTGGTGAAAACGTAGGAAATTTTTTGTTTTCTGCTATGTTCCCCAACAATCCCAATCTTGGTACTCTTGTGGCTTCTTTTGTTTGCTTTGTCTAGTAGATGTATCTGTGTTATCTTACCTTGTTTACTCAGGTTCATCTCTTCCTAAGCCAGCTCAAGACCACAAGGTAAGTATATGCATCACACTCATGTACATGATGATTTCTTGCCGATGTACATATTGTTTGCAAGAAGGAATCATGAACATGAAGTTACAATTCCCATATTCACATCATTTGCTCTCATGCATATAGCCAAGATACATGTAACACTTTGCCTGCTCTTTCATGATTATGCATTCACATGCTCTTACATTTCATATTGACATGATTGCATACATGTTGGGGGAGCCTATGCATGTCACATGTCTTTCCAAAGCTTTACTTGTTATCCTTTGTATCTTTATCTAAAGCTTTGATGTATGTTGTCATGAATTACCAAAAAGGGGGAGATTGAAAGCACAAGTGCTCCCTGGGTGGTTTTGGTAATTAATGTCAACATATCTCCTGTTGGACTAATGTTTTTCATCTAGTATATTTCAGGCAAGTTCAACAGATGGAGTGGCGTGGACAAGAGGATGTGGAACCCTTTCAAGATGCTAAGGACAAAGGATTCAAAAGCTCAAGACACTACATTTTACTTTTAGTGATCCAAGATCACATTGAGTCCACAGGAAAGCCAATACTATTAAAAGGGGATGAGGTGTTGCTTAATGGCTTGCTTGCTCAAAGTGCTTAGTGATATGCTCCAAAGCCCTCAACAACTTTCTCATATCCACATATGTCCCAAACCAAAAGTCAAACTCGGCCCCACCGAAATTTTCCATTCGGCGCCACCGAGTTCACTTGGCATAGCCACTGCCACAAACGCTAATCAATTCGGTCTCACCGATGGGATCTTGGTCTCACCAAGATGGCCTTGCAAACTCTATGTTACCTATTGCAATAATTTCAGTCCCACCGAGATATGCAATATTTCTTGCCGAGTTTGCTTGAACAACTCTCTGTTTTGCTTATTACCAAAATCGGTCTCACTGAGTTTGTGTAATCGGTCAAACCGAGATGAGGTTTTACCCTAACCCTAGCACATCGGTCCCACCGAGCTGATCATATCGGTCCCACCGAAATTCCTAACAGTCACATTATGAACTGAATTGGTCCGACCGAGTTTTCTGATTTGGTCCCACCGAGTTTGGTGATTTGTGTGTAACGGTTAGTTTTTGTGTGGAGGCTATATATACCCCTCCACCCACTCTTCATTCGTGAGGAGAGCCATCAGAACATGCCTACACTTCCAGCATACATTTTATGAGAGAGAACCACCTACTCATTTTTTGAGGCCAAGATAATCCACTCCAACCACATAAATCTTGATCTCTAGCCTTCTCGAACTTGCTTTCCACTCAAATCATCTTTCCACCAAATCCAAATCTGTGAGAGAGAGTTGAGTGTTGGGGAGACTATCGTCTATTACCTTTTGGAGAGTGGTGTCTCCTAGATTGGTGATACGTCTCCAACGTATCTATAGTGTTTTATTGTTCCATGCTATTATATTATCTGTTTTGGATGTTTAATGGGCATTATTATACACTTTTATATTATTTTTGGGACTAACCTACTAACCCAAGGCCCAGTGCAAATTGCTGTTTTTTTGCCTATTTCAGTGTTCCACAGAAAAGGAATATCAACTGAAATCCCAATAGAATGAAACCTTCAGGAGAGTTATTTTTGGAACAAACGTGATCTAGGGGACTTGGATTAGACGTTAAGAAAGAAGCGAGGAGGCCACGAGGCAGGGAGGCACGCCTGCCCCCCTGGGCACGCCCCCACCATCGTGGGCCCCTCGCAACTCCACCGACTTACTTCTTCCTCCTATATATATCCATATACCCCAAAAACATCCAGGAGCACCACGAAACCCTATTTCCACCACCTCAACCTTCTATACCCAAGAGATCCCATCTTGGGGCCTTTTCCGGAGCTCTGCCGGAGGGGGCATCGATCACGGAGGGCTTCTACATCAACACTATGGCCTCTCCGATGATGTGTGAGTAGTTTACCACAGACCTCCGAGTCCATAGTTATTAGCTAGATGGCTTCTTCTCTCTCTTTGGATCTCAATACAAAGTTCTCCTCGGTCTTCTTGGAGATCTATTCGATGTAATTCTTTTTGCGGTGTGTTTGTCTAGATCCGATGAATTGTGGGTTTATGATCAAGCTTATCTATGGACAATATTTGATTCTTCTGTGAAATCTTTTATGTATGATTTGTTATCTTTGCAAGTCTCTTCGAATTATCGGTTTGGTTTAGCCTACTAGATTGATCTTTCTTGCAATGGGAGAAGTGCTTAGCTTTGGGTTCAATCTTGCGGTGTCCTTTCCCAGTGACAGCAGGGGCAGCAAGGCACGTATTGTATTGTTGCCATCGAGGATAAAAAGATGGGGTTTATATCATATTTCTTGAGTTACGTCATGTCATCTTGTCTAATGCGTTACTCTGTTCTTATGAGCTTAATACTCTAGATGCATGCTGGATAGCGGTCGATGTGTGGAGTAATAGTAGTAGATGCAGAATCATTTCGGTCTACTTGTCGCGGATGTGATGCCTATATACATGATCATGCCTAGATATTCTCATAATTATGGACTTTTGTATCAATTGCAAGACAGTAATTTGTTCACCCACCGTAATACTTATGCTATCTTGAGAGAAGCCACTAGTGAAACCTATGGCCCCCGGGTCTATCTTTTATCATATAAGTTTCCAATCTATTTTACTTTGCAATCTTTACTTTCAACCTATATCATAAAAATACCAAAAATATTTATCTTATTATTTCTATCAGATCTCACTCTCACAAGTGACCATGAAGGATTGACAACCCCTTTATCGCGTTGGTTGTGAGGTTCTTATTTGTTTGTGTAGGTACGAGGGACTTGCGTGTAGTCTCCTACTAGGTTTATACTTTGGTTCTCAAAAACTAAGGGAAATACTTACGCTACTTTGCTGCATCACCCTTTCCTCTTCAAGGGAAAACCAACGCAGTGCTCGAGAGGTAGCAAGAAGGATTTCTGGCGCCGTTGTCGGGGAGATCTACTCACAAGTCAAGACATACCAAGTACCCATCACAAACTCTTATCCCTCGCATTACATTATTTGCCATTTGCCTCTCGTTTTCCTCTCCCCCACTTCACCCTTGCCGTTTTATTCGCCCTCTTTTTCCTTTCGCCCTTTTTTGCTCGCTTCTTGTGTGCTTGTATGTTGGATTGTTTGCCACGATGGCTTTACCAAAAAGTGTTGATCCTCACCTTAGAAGGTTGGAAGATATTCAAAACAACGTTAGAAGTTTTATGTCCTTGCAGTTTGAGCATAATAATTTCTTCAGAAACGAGCTTAAAGAACAAAAAAGTTTTATGGGGTACATGAATAAAGAGCTCGATGATATGTCTAAAGAATCTTATAGTCCGAAATCTCAGTTCGCTCATCTTGAACACTTAATAGACCAAATTTCGCATAAGGAGGCCACCTTAGTTAATAAGATGGACGCCAAACAATGATAATAATGATGAAGCTCTAAAAGTGATTGATGTGTCTCCTACTAAATCTTTGTTTTGCAATATGAATCTTGATAATGATGAGTCTGGAGATGAGTCAACTTTAGCGTCCCAATGATTCGGAGTTTTTAGATCTTGATGCAAAAATTGGTTAAAGTGGGATTGGAGAGGTCAAAACTTTACATAGCAATGAACCCATTATTTTGGATTTCAAGGAATTTAATTATGATAATTGCTCTTTGATACATTGTATTTCCTTGTTGCAATCCGTGCTAAATTCTCCGCATGCTTATAGTCAAAATAAAGCTTTTACCAAACATATCGTTGATGCTTTAATGCAATCTTATGAAGAAAAGCTTGAATTAGAAGTTTCTATCTCTAGAAAACTTCATGATGAGTGGGAGCCTACTAGTAAAATTAAAATTAAAGATCATGAATTCTATGCTTTATGTGATTTGGGTGCTAGCGTTTCCATGATTCCAAAAACTTTGTGTGATGTGTTAGGTTTCCGTGAATTTTATGATTGTTCTTTAAATTTGCATCTTGCGGATTCCACTATTAAGAAACCTATGGGAAGGATTAATGATGTTCTTATTGTTGCAAATAGGAATTATGTGCCCGTAGATTTCATTGTTCTTGATATTGATTGCAATCCTACATGTCCCATTATTCTTGGGAGACCTTTCCTTAGAACGATTGGTGCAATTATTGATATGAAAGAAGGGAATATTAGATTCCAATTTCCATTAAGGAAATGCATGGAACACTTTCCTAGAAATTAAATTAAATTACCTTATGAATCTATTATGAGATCCACTTATGGATTGTATACCAAAGATGATAATACCTAGATCTATTCTTGCTTTTATGCCTAGCTAGGGGCGTTAAACGATAGCACTTGTTGGGAGGCAACCCAATTTTATTTTTGTTTTTTGCTTTTTGATTCTGTTTAGTAATAAATAATTCATCTAGCTTCTGTTTAGATGTGGTTTTATGCTTTTAATTAGTGTTTGTGCCAAGTAGAACCTTTGGGAAGACTTGGGGGAAGTTTTTGCGATCTTGCTGTAAAAAAACAGAAACTTTACCGCTCACGAGATTTGCTGCAATTTTTACTGGAGAGTGAGATTAGGTTGTTTCTTTTTTCAGATGTTTAATATACAAATTCCTCACATCCACCAATTTATTTCAGAATTTTTGGCATGACAGAAGTATTCGAAACCTACAGATTACTACAAACTATTCTGTTTTTTGACAGATTCTGTTTTTCGTATGTTGTTTGCTTATTTTGATGAATCTATGGCTAGTATCGGAGGGTATGAACCATAGAGAAGTTGGAATACAGTAGGTTTAACACCAAATAAATAAAGAATGAGTTCATTGCAGTAACTTAAGTGGTGGTTTGTTTTCTTATACTAACGGAGCTCATGAGATTTTCTGTTGAGTTTTGTGTTGTGAAGTTTTCAAGTTTTGGGTAAAGATTTGATGGATTATGGAATAAGGAGTGGCAAGAGCCTAGGCTTGTGGATGACCAAGGCACCCCAAGGTAAAATTCAAGGACAACCAAAAGCCTAATCTTGGGGATGCCCCGGAAGGCATCCCCTCTTTCGTCTTCGTTCATCGGTAACTTTACTTGAGGCTATATTTTTATTCACCACATGATATGTGTTTTTCTTGGAGCGTCTTGTATGATTTGAGTCTTTTATTTTTAATTTACCACAATCATCCTGGCTGTACATACCTTTTGGGAGAGACACACATGAATCAGAATTTATTAGAATACTCTATGTGCTTCACTTATATCTTTTGAGCTAGATAATTTTGCTCTAGTACTTCACTTATATCTTTTGAGCTAGATAATTTTGCTCTAGTACTTCACTTATATCTTTTAGAGCACGGTGGTGGTTTTATTTTATAGAAATTATTGATCTCTCATGCTTCACTTATATTATTTTGAGAGTCCTTTAGAACATCATGGTAATTTGCTTTGGCTATAAAATTAGTCCTAATATGATAGGCGTCCAAGATTGGTATAATAAAAACTTTGATAAAAAGGTGCATTGAATACTATGAGAAGTTTGATACTTGATAAATTTTTTTGAGATAAATATGGTGATATTAGAGTTGTTCTAGTTGAGTAGTTGTGAATTTGAGAAATACTTGTGTTGAAGATTGCAAGTCCCGTAGCATGCATGTATGGTAACCGTTGTGTAACAAATTTGAAACATGCGGTGTTCTTTGATTTCTTCCTTATGAGTGGTGGTCGGGGATGAGCGATGGTCTTTTCCTACCAATCTATCCCCCTAGGAGCATGCGCGTAATGCTTGGTTTTTTATGACTTGTAGATTTTGCAATAAGTATGTGAGTTCTTTATGACTAATGTTGAGTCCATGGATTATACGCACTCTCACCTTTCCATCATTGCTAGCCTCTTCGGTACCGTGCATTGCTCTTTCTCACCTTGAGAGTTGGTGCAAACTTCGCCGGTGCATCCAAACCCTGTGATATGATAGGCTCTGTCACACATAAACCTCCTTATATCTTCCTCAAAACAGCCACCATACCTACCTATTATGGCATTTCCATAGCCATTCTGAGATATATTGCCATGCAACTTTCCATTGTTTCATTTATGACACGCTTCATCATTTTCATATTGCCTTGCATGATCATGTAGTTGACATCGTATTTGTGGCAAAGCCACCATGCATAATTTATCATACATGTCACTCTTGATTCATTGCCCTTCCCGGTACACCGCCGGAGGCATTCATATAGAGTCATATTTTGTTGTAATCATTGAGTTGTAAATAAATAGAAGTGTGATGATCATCATTAATAGAGCATTGTCCAAAATAAAAAAAGGGGAAAGGCCAAAAAAAGAAGAAAAAATAAAATAAAAGGGACAATGCTACTATCATTTTTCCACACTTGTGCTTCAAAGTAATACCACGATCTTTATGATAGAGAGTCTCTTGTTTTGTCACTTTCATATACTAGTGGGAAATTTTCATTATAGAACTTTGCTTGTATATTCCAACAATGGGCTTCCTAAAATGCCCTAGGTCTTCGTGAGCAAGCAAGTTGGATGCACATCCACTTAGTTTCTTTTGTTGAGATTTTATACATTTATAGCTATAGTGCATCTGTTGCATGGCAATCCCTACTCCTTGCATTGACATCAATTGATGGGCATCTCCCTAGCCCATTGATTAGCCCCATCGATGTGAGACTTTCTCCTCTTTTGTCTTCTCCACATAACCCCCATCATCATTATTCTATTCCACCCATAGTGCTACATCCATGGCTCACGCTCATGTATTGCGTGAAAATTGAAAAAAGTTTGAGATTACTGAAGTATGAAACAATTGCTTGGCTTGTCATCGGGGTTGTGCGTGATGAGAGCATTCTTGTGTGACGAAAATTGAGCATGACCAAACTATATGATTTTGTAGGGATGAACTTTCTTTGTCCATGTTATTTTGAGAAGACATGATTGCTTAGTTAGTATGCTTCAAGTATTATTATTTTTATGTCAAAACTTTTGTCTTGAATCTTTCGGATCTGAATATTCATGCCACAATAAAGAAGATTACATTGAGAAGTATGCTGGGTAGCATTGCACATCAAAAATACTGTTTTTTTCATTTACCTACTCGAGGACGAGAAGGAATTAAGCTTGGGGATGCTTGATACGTCTCCAACGTATCTATAATTTTTTATTGTTCCATGTTATTATATTATCTGTTTTTGATGTTTAATGGGCTTTATTATACACTTTTATATTATTTTTGGGACTAACCTACTAACCCAAGGCCCAGTGCAAATTGCTGTTTTTTTGCCTATTTCAGTGTTTCGCAGAAAAGGAATATCAAACGGAATCCAAACAGAATGAAACCTTTGGGAGAGTTATTTTTGGAACAAACGTGATCCAGGGGACTTGGACTTGACGTCAAGAAAGAAGCGAGGAGGCCACGAGGCAGGGAGGCGCTCCTGCCCCCCTGGGCGCGCCCCCTCCCTCATGGGCCCCTCGCAGCTCCACCGACCTACTTCTTCCTCCTATATATATCCATATACCTCGAAAACATCCAGGAGCACCATGAAACCCTATTTCCACCACCGCAACCTTCTGTACCCAAGAGATCCCATCTTGGGCCTTTTCCGGAGCTCCGCCGGAGGGGGAATCGATCACGGAGGGCTTCTACATCAACACCATGGCCTCTCCGATGATGTGTGAGTAGTTTACCATAGACCTTCGGGTCCATAGTTATTAGCTAGATGGCTTATTCTCTCTCTTTGGATCTCAATACAAAGTTCTCCTCGATCTTCTTGGAGATCTATTCGATGCAATTCTTTTTGCGGTGTGTTTGTCGAGATCCGATGAATTGTTGGTTTATGATCAAGATTATCTATGAACAATATTTGATTCTTCTCTGAAATCTTTTATGTATGATTTGTTATCTTTCCAAGTCTCTTCGAATTATCAGTTTGGCTACTAGATTGATCTTTTCTGCAATGGGAGAAGTGCTTAGCTTTGGGTTCAGTCTTACGGTGTCCTTTCCCAGTGACAGGAGGGGCAGCAATGCACGTATTGTATTGTTGCCATCGAGGATAAAAAGATGGGGTTTATATCATATTGCTCGAGTTTATCCCTCTACATCATGTCTTGCCTAATGTGTTACTCTGTTCTTATGAACTTAATACTCTAGATGCATGCTGGATAGCGGTCGATGTGTGGAGTAATAGTAGTAGATGCAGAATCGTTTCGGTCTACTTGTCACGGACGTGATGCCTATATACATGATCATTCCTAGATATTCTCATAATTGTGCACTTTTCTATCAATTGCTCGACAGTAATTTGTTGACCCACCGTAATACTTATGCTATCTTGAGAGAAGCCACTAGTGAAACCTATGGCCCCCGGGTCTATCTTTTATCATATAAGTTTCCAATCTATTTTACTCTGCAATCTTTACTTTCAACCTATATCATAAAAATACCAAAAATATTTATCTTATTATCTCTATCAAATCTCACTCTCGTAAGTGACCATGAAGGGATTGACAACCCTTTATCACGTTGGTTGCGAGGTTCTTATTTGTTTGTGTAGGTACGAGGGACTTGCGTGTAGTCTCCTACTGGATTGATACATTAGTTCTCAAAAACTGAGGGAAATACTTATGCTACTTTGCTGCATCACCCTTTCCTCTTCAAGGGAAAACCAACACAGTGCTCAAGAGGTAGCAATTGGTTTGGTGTCACTTGGGAGCCTCCGTCAAGATTGTGGAGTTGAACCAAGAAGTTTGTACGGGCAAGGAGATCGCCTACTTCGTGAAGATCTACCCTAGTGAGGCAAGTCCTTCGTGGGCGATGGCCATGGTGGGATAGACAAGGTTGCTTCTTCATGGACCCTTCGTGGGTGGAGCCCTCCGTGGACTCGCGCAACCGTCACCCTTCATGGGTTGAAGTCTCCATTAACGTGGATGTACGATAGCACCACCTATCGGAACCACGCCAAAAATCTTTGTGACTCCAATTGCGTTTGCACACTCCAATCCCATCCCTTTACTTTCTTGCAAATTGCATGCTTTACTTTCCGCTGCTCATATACTCTTGCCATGCTTGCTTGAATGTATTGTGAATGTTTAAACTTATGCTAAAACTCTACCTTAACTTGAAGAAAATAAAAACAACAACTTTTCTTTGTTAGGAGTCTATTCACCCCCCTCTAGACACCTCTTCTCGATCCTTTCAGCATCTCCTAGATAGATCTTGCATGATAGTAGGATTTTTTTTTAAATACTGCGTTCCCCAACAGTGGCATCCAAGCTAGGTCTATGCGTAGATGTTATATGCACGAGTGGAACACAAAGAGTTGTGGGCAATAATAGTCATACTGCTTACCGGCACGTCATACTTTTATTCGGCGGTATTGTTGGATGAAGCGGCCCAGACCGACATTACATGGCCACGTTCATGAGACTAGTTCTACCGACATGTTTCCCACACAGGTGGCTAGTGGGTGTCTGTTTCTCCAACTTTAGTTGAATCGAGTGTGACTACGCCCGATCCTTGTTGAAGGTTAAAACAACACACTTGACGAAAAATCGTTGTGGTTTTTGATGCGTAGGTAAGAACGGTTCTTGCTAAGCCCGTAGCAGCCACGTAAAACTTGCAACAATAAAATAGAGGGCATCTAACTTGTTTTTGCAGGGCATGTTGTGATGTGATATGGTCAAGACATGATCATATAAATTGTTGTATGAGATGATCATGTTTTGTAACACAATTATCGGCAACTGGCAGGAGCCATATGGTTGTCGCTTTATTGTATGAAATGCAATCGCCATGTAATTGCTTTACTTTATCACTAAGAAGTAGCGATAGTCATGGAAGCAATAGTTGGCGAGACGACAACGATGCTATGATAGAGATCAAGGTGTCAAGCCGGTGACGATGGTGATCATGACGGTGCTTTGGAGATGGAGATCAAAAGCACAAGATGATGATGGCCATATCATATCACTTATATTGATTGCATGTGATGCTTATCCTTTATGCATCTTATTTTGCTTAGTACAGCGGTAGCATTATAAGATGATCTCTCACTAAATTTCAAGGTATAAGTGTTCTCCCTGAGTATGGACCGTTGCTACAGTTCGTCGTGCCGAGACACCACGTGATGATCGGGTGTGATAAGCTCTACGTTCACATACAACGGGTGCAAGCTAGTTTTGCACAAGCAGAATACTCGGGTTAAACTTGACGAGCCTAGCACATACAGATATGGCCTCGGAACACTGAGACCGAAAGGTCGAGCGTGAATCATATAGTAGATATGATCAACATAGTGATGTTCACCATTGAATACTACTCCATCTCACGTGATGATCGGACATGGTTTAGTTGATATGGATCACATGATCATTTAGATGACTAGAGGGATGTCTATCTAAGTGGGAGTTCTTAAGTAATATGATTAATTGAACTTTAATTTATCATGAACTTAGTACCTGATAGTATTTTGCATGTCTATGTTATTGTAGATAAATGGCCCGTGTTGTTGTTCCATTGAATTTTAAATGCATTCCTAGATAAAGCTAAGTTGAAAGATGATGGTAGCAACTACACGGATTGGGTCCGTAACTTGAGGATTATCCTCATTGCTGCACAGAAGAATTACGTCCTGGAAGCACCGCTAGGTGCAAAGCCCGCTGCAGGAGCAACACCAAATGTTATGAATGTCTGGCAGAGCAAAGCTGATGACTACTCGATAGTTCAGTGTGCAATACTTTACGGCTTAGAATCGAGACTTCAGTGACATTTTGAACGTCATGGAACATATGAGATGTTCCAGGAGTTGAAGTTAATATTTCAAGCAAATGCCCGAATTAAGAGATATGAAGTCTCCAGTAAGTTCTATAGCTGCAAGATGGAGGAGAATAGTTCTATCAGTGAACATATACTCAGTATGTCTGGGAACCACAACCACTTGACCAAACTAGGAGTTAATCTTCCTGATGATAGTGTCATTGACACAGCTCTTCAACCACTCCCGCCAAGCTACAAAAGCTTTATGATGAACTACAATATGCAGGGGATGGACAAGACAATTCCCGAGCTCTTCGTGATTCTAAAAGCTACGGAGGTAGAAATCAAGAAGGAGCATCAAGTGTTGATGGTCAACAAGACCACTAGTTTCAAGAAGAAGGGCAAAGGGAAGAAGGGGAACTTCAAGAAGAACGGCAAGCAAGTTTCTGCTCAAGTGAAGATGCCCAAGTCTGGACCTGTAACATCCCAAATTTTCAATTTGGAATGTTATACATTAGATCATCGTTGCATATCATATTTTATTGCATTTTGGTTGATCCTAGAAATTCTACGCAACTCAATGACCCACGGAGAGAGTTGGGGATTTCGTTATTTTCATATTCGAGTTTTTCTCGAATTTTGAAAAGAGGATCGTTTGATTTTAATTATTTACTCTTCGATTATTTCTTTTATAAAAATAAAAGAGAGAGGATAAAATGACTTCCTCAAAATAGATAAATATCGAAGATTTAATATTAAAATCAAATAAGATTTTTATTCGGTGTTTTATTGCTATTTTATTTGAATTAGGAAAAAGTGCGTTTTTCAAAATTGTATTTTAGGCCCAAATAAATGTTCACCTTGTCTGGCTTATTTTTAGAGGACGGGGAAAATTTATTTCGGGATTTTTGGATCCCTTTAGTATTTCTTTTCTTTTATTTTCTGAGCGTCGGAATTATTTTTTTTAAAAAAAAGGTGAACCGACTCCGGGCCGTAAGCGGCCAGGACTCCTCGGGCCGGCCCTTATAAGCCGTGGCCCCGAGCCCCTGACCAGCCCAAGCCGCCACCGCGCCTTAACCCTAACCCTAGCCCCGATCCGCCGCCGCTGCCCGCGCCGCGCTGCCTGCCACCCGCCGCCGTGCCGCGCCCCGCGCCGGAGCGCCGGACCCTTGCCGGACCTCGAGGTAGTTGCCTCGGTTTTCGTGAGAAAACCATTTTGGTTTTTTTCGAAAATCCTAGATCCGTTTTTTTATTTAGATCCGGTTCTATTTATTTTTTTCGGTTTAGTTATTTAGCGAACGCCCGTTTTTACATTCATTTTAGCGAACGGTTTTCACCATTTAGCCGCAGGCAGCAAATGTTCGTTCGTTAGCCTGTTCGTCAGTTTTTCTTTTTCTCGGATTTTCCGTGATTATTTTCGATCGTGATTTCTGATCCAATTTTCGTTTTAGTATAACTTTTCGCTTGTTTAACGGAATCAAGCGATTCAAACACCTAGAGTTTCTTCTCGAAACCCTCTTTCCGTTTAATCAACTTAAACAAGTTTTTGCTAATGTAAAATTTGACTTTAGTCCAGATTAGTAAATGAAGCCTGTTTCTTTCGCCGTTTGAGTTTGTTGCTTTGTTTGATTTGATTCTTTTTGCAAACCGGAGTTCTTAAGTTGAACTTTCTGGTTAGATCTCTTATTCGAGTTTTACCCGTGCCCTTGCTTGATTGCTTATTGTATGCTTGTTTGTTTGAGATAGAACACCTGGAGTGCAAAGCGTGCTACTACGAGTCTCTAGGTTTCGCGGATCATCAGCAAGGCAAGTAACACTTTGATCATACCTCTTACTACCCAGTTTTTATTGCATTAGATCAACCCTCAAACATTTCATGGTTAGGATCTGAATTAAACTGTGGGTTGGGAAGTAGTTGATGTGGTAAGAACCTATTGCCCTGTTTACTATCAAACCCTGGGAGTTACTTCTACGTTATGCTTATACTACTATGCTATGCTCGTAGACGTGGATTGGGTTTGAGAGTTTTCATGACAGATGTGAGTATTGTTAATTAATGGTTCAATTTAAGGTGGCAAATTTAATACACATCTGGGTGGATTGAGGCACCTGGGGAACCCAGTGATTGCCTGTATTTTTTGGAAATCCCGGGGTACCGTGTGATTTTCCAATGGACTGCCACTCAGGCTCAAAGGGATCATAAGATTATTCATACTGGAAACTTCCGTGTGTGGCCACATGCTATTATGGGCTCTAGCATAGTTGATTAAGTTGTGTGAACTCTTAAAGTGGTAGACTAGCAGATGTAGGGGATGTAGGTGTGCCGGTCTACCCATCGTAAGGTGCTAACGCTTCTGAAAGACTGTGTCTCGGTCATCCGTTTCTCAAACATTATGTAGTGCGAGAAATCCAACGGAGGAGATCGAGTCTTGTGGGGAAAAGTGCACAAACCTCTGCAGAGTGTACAAACTAATCATGGTTAGCCGTGTCCCCGTTTATGGACATCTTGAGTATCTAGTTCTTGGATTATCATGTGGATCTCACCACTCTTAATTATATAATTTTGTTTGGGTTAATGATTACTTTTAATTGGGTTTGAGACGGGTTTTACCATTCTCAATGTTTTCAACAAATTTTGTAGTTAAATAAAATATATTCCTTTGTAGTAGGGAAAAATTGGCTTTACGCAGAACATATCAACCATACAGACTCCACTAGCCATATATGCATATAGTGATAGCTTTATTCTGTTCATTATTCTCTTGTGTTACCTTGCCAGCATATTCTATGTGCTGACCCGTTTTCGGGCTGCAACGTATCATGTTGCAGACTTTTCAGACGACGAGTAAGGAGCCTTAGGTCGTGGTCTTTCACTCAGTGATGCTGTTGGAGTTGATGGACTCACTTTATCTTCCAAGCCTTCCGCTGTTATTGTATTAGATGGCCTTAAGCCATATTTATTGTAATAAGTTCTCTTTTGAAACATTCAATGTAATAAGTGTGTGATTGTCACTCTGTTATAAACTTCAAGTACTGTGTGTGTCAGCATTACCGATCCAGGGATGACACTTATACACAGAGATCAGACTGTTTGAGGTCTGGTCGCTACAGAACCGAAGCCTGAGACTGGGTGCTTCTACTGCAAAGGGACTAGTCACTAGAAGCGGAACTGCCCCATGTATTTGGCGGATAAGAAGGATGGCAAAGTGAAAGATATATTTGATATACATGTTATTGATGTATACCTTACTAATGCTCATAGTAGCGCCTGGGTATTTGATACTGGTTGTGTTGCTAATATTTGCAACTCGAAACAGAGGCTACAGATTAAGTGAAGATTGGCTAAGGATGAGGTGACGATGCGCGTGGGAAATGGTTCCAAAGTCGATGTGATCGTGGTCGGCACGCTACCTCTACATCTACCTTCGGGATTAGTATTAGACCTGAATAATTGTTATTTGGTGCCAGTGTTAAGCATGAACATTATATCTGGATCTTGTTTGATACGAGACAGTTATTCATTTAAATCAGAGAATAATGGTTGTTCTATTTATATGAGTAATATCTTTTATGGTCATGCACCCTTGATGAGTGGTCTATTTTTATTGAATCTCGATAGTAGTGATACACATATTCATAGTATTGAAGCCAAAAGATATAAGTTTAATAATGATAGTGCAACTTATTTGTGGCACTGCCGTTTAGGTCATATTGGTGTAAAGCGCATGAAGAAACTCCATGCTGATGGGCTTTTGGAATCACTTGATTATGAATCACTTGATGCTTGCGAACCATGCCTCATGGGCAAGATGACTAAGACTCCGTTCTCCGGAACAATGGAACGAGCAACAGACTTATTGGAAATAATACATACTGATGTATGTGGTCCGATGAGTATTAATGCTCGTGGCGGTTATCATTAGTTTCTGACCTTCACATATGATTTGAGAAGATATGGTTATATCTACTTGATGAAAGATAAGTCTGAAACATTTGAAAAGTTCAAAGAATTTTAGAGTGAAGTGGAAAATCATCGTAACAAGAAAATTAAGTTTCTACGATCTGATCGTGGAGGTGAATATTTGAGTTATGAGTTTGGTCTTCATTTGAAACAATGTGGAATAGTTTCGCAACTCACGCCACCTGGAACACCACAGCGTAATGGTGTGTCCGAACATCGTAATCATACTTTATTAGATATGGTGCGATCTATGATGTCTCTTACTAATTTACTGCTATCTTTTTGGGGTTATGCTTTAGAGACGGCTGCATTCATGTTAAATAGGGCACCATCGAAATCCGTTGAGACGACACCATATGAACTGTGGTTTGGCAAGAAACCCAAGTTGTTGTTTCTTAAAGTTTGGGGATGCGATGCTTACGTGAAAAGGCTTCAACCTGATAAGCTCGAACCCAAATCGGAGAAATGTGTCTTCATAGGATACCCACAAGAGACTGTTGGGAACACCTTCTATCACAGATCTGAAGGAAAAATATTTGTTGCTAAGAATGGATCCTTTCTAGAGAAGTAGTTTCTCTCGAAAGAAGTGAGTGGGAGGAAAGTAGAACTTGATGAGGTAACTGTACCTTCTCCCTTATTGGAAAGTAGTTCATAACAGAAATCAGTTCTAGTGATTCCTACACCAATTAGTGGGGAAGCTAATGATGATTATCATGAAACTACTGATCAAGTTACTACCGAACCTCGTAGGTCAACCAGAGTAAGATCTGCACCAGAGTGGTATGGTAATCCTGTTCTGGAGGTCATGTTACTTGACCATGACGAACCTACGAACTATGAGGAAGCAATGTTGAGCCAAGATTCCGCAAAATGGCTTGAGGCCATGAAATCTGAGATGGGATCCATGTATGAGAACAAAGTGTGGACTTTGGTTGACTTGCCCGATGATCGGCAGGCCATAGAGAATAAATGGATCTTCAAGAAGAACACTGACGTTGACGGTAATGTTACTGTCAACAAAGCTCGACTTGTTGCTAAAGGTTTTCGACAAGTTCAAGGAGTTGACTATGATGAGACCTTCTCACCCGTAGCGATGCTTAAGTATGTCTGAATCATATTAGCAATTGCCGCATTTTATGATTATGAAATTTGGCAAATGGATGTCAAAACTGCATTCCTTAATGGATATCTTAAAGAAGAGTTGTATATGATGCAACCAGAAGGTTTTGTCGATCCAAAAGGTGCTAGCGATCCATTTATGGACTGGTGCAAGCATCTCGGAGTCGGAATATATGCTTTGATAGTGTGATCAAAGCATATGGTTTTATACAAACTTTTGGAGAAGCCTATATTTACAAGAAAGTGAGTGGGAGCTCTGTAGTATTTTTGATATTATAAGTGGATGACATGTTGTTGATCGGAAATGATACTGAATTTCTTAATAGCATAAAAGGATACTTGAATAAGAATTTTTCAATGAAAGACCTCGATGAAGCTACTTATATATTGGGCATCAAGATCTATAGAGATAGATCAAGACACTTAATTGGACTTTCACAAAGCACATACATTGATAAAGTTTTGAAGAAGTTCAAAATGGATCAAGCGAAGAAAGGGTTCTTGCTTGTGTTACAAGGTGTGAAGTTGAGTCAGGCTCAATGCCTGACAACTACAGAAGATAGAGAGAAAATGAAAGTCGTTCCCTATGCCTTAGCCATAGGTTCTATAAGGTATGCAATGTTGTGTACCAAACCTGATGTGTGCCTTGCTATTAGTTTAGCAGGGAGGTACCAAAGTAATCCTGGAGTGGATCACTGGACAGTGGTCAAGAACATCCAGAAATACCTGAAAAATACTAAGTATATGTTTCACGTTTATGGAGGTGACAAAGAGCTCATCGTAAATGGTTACGTTGATGCAAGCTTTGACACTGATCTGGATAATTCTAAGTCACAAACCGGATATGTATTTTTATTGAATGGTGGAGCTGTAAGTTGGTGCAGTTCTAAGTAGAGCATCGTGGCGGGATCCACGTGTGAAGCGGAATACATAGCTGCTTCGGAAGCAGCAAATGAAGGAGTCTGGATGAAGGAGTTCATATCTCATCTAGGTGTAATACCTAGTGCATCGGTGTTGGCGAACGCAGTATTTCAAAAAATTCCCTACGATCATGCAAGATCTATCTAGGAGATGCATAGCAACGAGAGGGGAGAGTGTGTCTACGTACCCTCGTAGACTGAAAGCGGAAGCGTTAAGTAACGCGGTTGATGAGTCGAACGTCTTCACGATCCAACCGATCAAGTAACGAACGCACGGCACCTCCACGATATGCACACGTTCAGCTCGGTGATGTCCCTCGTACTCTTGATCCAGCTGAGGTCGAGGGTGAGTTTCGTCAGCACAATGGCGTGTTGACGGTGATGATGAAGTTACCAACGCAGGGCTTCGCCTAAGCACTACGACAATATGACCGAGGTGGGAAACTGTGGAGGGGGGCACCGCACACGGCTAAAGATCAACTTGTGTGTCTATGGGGTGCCCCCCTCCCCCGTGTATAAAGAAGGGGAGGAGGAGGAGGGTCGGCCTCAAGGGGCGCGCCCAAAGGGGGATTCCTACTCCTAGTAGGAGTAGGTTTCCCCCTTTCCTAGTCCAAGTACGAGAAGAAGGAAGGAGAAGGAGAGGGAGAAAGAGAGAAGGGGGCGCCCCCCTCCTAGTCCAATTCGGACCAGGCCATGGGGGGCGCTCTGCCTCCCCTTGTGGACCTTCTCTCCTTTCCACTAAAGCCCAATAAGGCCCAATACTTCCCCCGGTGAATTCTCGTCACTCCCTGGTTCTCCGAAAACTACCCGAATCACTCAGAACCTTTCCTATGTCCGAATATAGCCTTCCAATATATGAATCTTTACCTCTCGACCATTTCAAGACTCCTCGTCATGTCTGTTATCTCATCCGAGACTCCGAACAAACTTCGGAATCAAATCACATAACTCATAACACAAATTGTCATCGAACATTGATGTGCGGACCCTACGAGTTTGAGAACTATGTAGACATGATCGAGACACATCTCCGGTCAATAACCAATAGCGGAACCTGGATGCTCATATTGGCTCCTACATATTCTACGAAGATCTTTATCTGTCAAACCGCATAACAACATACATTGTTCCCTTTGTCATCGGTATGTTACTTACCCGAGATTCGATCGTCGGTATCATCATACCTAGTTCAATCTCGTCACCGGCAAGTCTCTTTACTCGTTCCGTAATGCATCATCCCATGACTAACTCATTAGTCACATTGCTTGCAAGGCTCATAGTGATGTGCATTACCGAGAGGGCCTAGAGATACCTCTCTGATACATGGAGTGAAAAATCCTAATCTCGATCTATGCCAACTCAACAAACACCATCAGAGATACATGTAGAGAATCTTTATAATCACCCAGTTACATTGTGATGTTTGATAGCACACTAAGTGTTCCTCCGGTATTCGGGAGTTGCTCAATCTCATAGTTATAGGAACATGTATAAGTCATGAAGAAAGAAATAGCAATAAACTAAACGATCATAGTGCTAAGCTAATGGATGGGTCTTGTCCATCACATCATTCTCTAATGATGTGATCCCGCTCATCAAATGACAACACATGTCTATTGTTAGGAAACATAACCATCTTTGATTAACGAGCTAGTCAAGTAGAGGCATACTAGGGACACTTTGTTTGTCTATGTATTCATACATGTACTAAGTTTCCGGTTAATACAACTCTAGCATGAATAATAAACATTTATCATGATATAAGGAAATATAAATAACAACTTTAATATTGCCTCTAGGGCATATTTCCTTCAGTCTCCCACTTGCACTAGAGTCAATAATCTAGTTCACATCGTCATGTGATTTCACACCAATAGTTCACATCTTTATCTGATTAGTTCACATCTTCATGTGACTAATACCCAAAGGGTTTACTAGAGCCAATAATCTAGTTCACATCGCTATGTGATTAACACCCAAAGAGTGATCAAGTTTTGCTTGTGAGAGAAGTTTAGTCTACGGTCTGCAACATTCAGATCCATATGTATTTTGCAAATTTCTGTGTCTACAATACTCTGCATGGAGCTACTCTAGATAATTATTCCCACTTTCAATATGTATCTAGATCAAGACTTAGAGTCATCTAGATCGGTGTAAAAAGCTTGCATCGACGTAACTCTTTACGACGAACTCTTTTATCACCTCCATAACCGAGAAATATTTCCTTAGTCCTCTAAGGATAGTTTTGACCGCTGTCTGGTGATCTACTGCTAGATCACTATTGTACTCTCATGCCAAAATTATGCTAAGGTATACAATAGGTCTGGTACACAGCATAGCATACTTTGTAGAACTGTCGGTGTACAAAAGTAGGGGATCTCCATTTGCCCCCTTTACTTGTGCATGGGCAATCAAAGCCGCACCCACGACCACACTGAGCAGGGCAGAGGAGGGATGCCAGAGCATAAGACGACTAGAGCAACGCCAAGACCAGAGACGCAAAGATTAGTCGGTATTGGAGGGACTGATCGTTCCTCTCAACAAACTGATGACGAACCATAGCATTATAATCTAAATAAGCAGGAGGCAACTCAATATCATCCCCACGTATGGGTATCTCAAGAAAATCAGCTAAACGGGTTGCATAAATTCCACCAAAGAAATCTCCATTAATACTATTATTATGCAACCTACGTGCAACAATGGCCCCCAAGTTATATTGTCTATCTCCTAATACAGGACTCTTGAGAACACTAAGATCAGGAACACACATGTGACATGCCTCATCCTTACCGTTAATGCATCTACCCACGAAGAGAGCAAAATAATGTATGGCAGGAAAATGAATGCTCCCTATGGTAGCTTGTGTTATTTCTCTAGATTCCCCCATAGTGATACTAGCAAGAAAATCTTTAAATTCAAATTTGCGAGGTTCACTAGCACTACCCCACTGCGGGAGTTTACAAGCAGTATAAAAATCTTCTAGGTCCATGGTATAAGATTTATCATAAAGATCAAATAGGACATTATGAGAATTGCGTGAGGATGTAAATTTAAACCTTCTCACAGAATCAGTTAAGTAGAGGTATTGCCGGTACTTATCTGCCTCGAAGCTCTCTAGATCAGCGTTACGCACATATGCGTCAAATTCTTCCTCGATGCCTGCCCGAACCATGAAATCCTGTGACAGCCATTCACAAGGTTGCACTTGAGCCTCCCTTGGTAGTTCATTGTCCGGCTCGCATATTGCGGGCCTTGGGCCTTGCTTCCTTGAGGAACCACCTTGGTACATTTTCCTAAACATATTTCTTCCTTTGAAAAATTTCTGAAATTTTTAGTGACTCAAAATAAAAGTGAACCAAACTCAACAAAATTGATAGCAACTACTCCTACAAGTGCCTAGAGGCTATATCATGCATTAAAACTACTCTTAATGACATAAATTTGACATGCAAGCTCAAGAACAGGGTCACCTAATCAGCAAAAAATTGCAATGAATAAAGAACTAGAACAACAACTAATTGGACCATTGGAGGAGTCACATACCGAAGAACAATCCCCCAAAGCAGTTTTGTGAATGGAGCTTTGAGCAAGGAGATCGAAAATGGCAGCAAGATGAGCTAGAACTCGGGTTTGAGTTGGCTAGTGATTTTTTTCTGCAGGAAGAGGGAGTGTGTGGGTGCTGGAATAAGTGGAGGGGACCCACATGGGGTCCACGAGGCCGGGGCCGCGCCCAGGGGATAGGGTGCACCCTCCACCCTCGTGGGCACATGGTGAGGCCCCCTGGTGTGTTCTCAGTGCCAATAATTCTTAAATATTCTAGAAAAAAAAATCATATTTCATTTTCAGGGCATTTGGAGAACTTTATTTTTGGGGTATTTTTTATTGCAAGGATAATTCAGAAAACAGACAGAAAAATACTATTTTTGCTTTATTAAATATAAATAACAGAAAGTAAAAAGAGGGTACAGAAAGTTGTGCTTTCTAACTTCATCCATCCCATGCTCATCAAAAGGAATCCACTAACAAGGTTGATCAAGTCTTATTAACAAACTCATTCCGAATCGCATGAAACCGGAGAAATTTCGAATAACACTAGGTTACGTCAACGGGGATATGCATGTCCCAAACAATAAGAATATCATATTTCTTCTTGACGGTAGGAAGAAGAAACTTAAAACCTCCAATAGTGATCGTTGAAATTTTTCCAATAGAATTAATACTATGGACTTGAGGTTGTTTCCTCAGAAAATGTACCGTATGCTCATTACCATTAACATGAAAAGTGGCATTCCCTTTGTTGCAATCAATAACAGCCCCTGCAGTATTCAAAAAAGGTCTTCCAAGAATAATGGACATACTATCGTCCTCGGGAATATCAAGAATAACAAAGTCCGTTAAAATAGTAACGTTTGCAACCACAACAGGCACATCCTCACAAATACCAACAGGTATAGTAGTTGATTTATCAACCATTTGCAAAGATATTTCAGTAAGTGTCAAATTATTCAAATCAAGTCTACGATATAAAGAGAGAGGCATAACACTAACACCGGCTCCAAGATCACATAAAGCAGTTTTAGCATAGTTTCTTTTAATGGAGCATGGTATAGTTGGTACTCCTGGATCTCCAAGTTTCTTTGGTATTCCACCCTTAAAAGTGTAATTAGCAAGCATGGTGGAAATTTCAGCTTCCGGTATCTTTCTTTTATTAGTAACAATATCCTTCATGTATTTAGCATAAGGGTTCATTTTAAGCATATCAGTCAAATGCATACGCAAAAAGATAGGTCTAATTATTTTAGCAAAGCACTCAAAATCCTCATCATCCTTTTTCTTGGATGGTTTAGGGGGAAAAGGCATGGGTTTCTGAACCCATGGTTCTCTTTCCTTCCCGTGCTTCCTAGCAACGAAGTCTCTCTTATGATAACGTTGATTCTTTGATTGTGGGTTATCAAGATCAACAGCAGGTTCAATCTCTACATCATTGTCATTGCTAGGTTGAGCATCGACATGAACATCATCATTAGCATTATCACTAGGTTCATGTTCATTACCAGATTGTGTTTCAGCATCAGAAATAGAAATATCATTGGGATTCTCAGGTGTGTCAACAACAGGTTCACTAGAAGCATGCAAAGTCCTATCATTTTTCTTTTTCTTCTTCTTAGAAGAACTAGGTGCATCAACATTAGTTCTCTGAGAATCTTGCTCAATTCTCTTGGGGTGGCCCTCAGGATACAAAGGTTCCTGAGTCATTTTACCCCCTCTAGTCATAACTCCAACAACATTATCATTTTTCTTATTGTTCAATTCATTGAGCAAATCACTCTGAGCCTTAAGTACTTGTTCTACTTGAGTGGTCACCATAGAAGCATGTTTACTAATAAGTTTAAGTTCACCTTTAACTCTATACATATAATCACTCAAGTGTTCAAGCATATCAGCATTGCGTTTCAATTGTCTACGAACATAAGCATTGAAGTTTTCTTGTTTAACAATCAAATTATCAAACTCATCTAAGCACTGGCTAGCAGACTTATAACGAGGAATATCACCTTCATCAAATCTATAGAGAGAATTTACCTTTACTACTTGTGTCGGGTTATCAAGACCATGTATTTCTTCAATAGGTGGTAAAGTCTTAACATATTCATCTTTAATACCTTTTTCTTTCATAGATTTCTTTGCCTCTTGCATATCTTCAGGACTGAGAAATAGAATACCCCTTTTCTTAGGAGTTGGCTTAGGAGTTGGTTCAGGAAGTGTCCAATCATTTTCATTACTCAACATATTATTCAATAGCAATTCAGCTTGATCAATAGTTCTTTCCCTGAAAACACAACCATCACAACTATCAGATGGTCTCTGGAAGCAATGATTAGTCCATTATAAAAGATATCAAGTATTTCATTTTTCTTGAGAGGATGATCAGGCAAAGCATTAGGTAATCGAAGAAGCCTCCCCCAAGCTTGTAGGAGACTCTCTTCTTCAATTTGCACAAAATTATATATTTCCCTTAAGGCAGCTTGTTTCTTATGAGCGGGGAAATATTTAGCAGAGAAGTAAAAAATCATATCCTGGGGACTACGCACACAACCAGGATCAACAGAATTAAACCATGTTTTAGCATCACCCTTTAATGAGAACGGAAACAACTTAAGGATAAAGTAATAGGGAGTTTTCTCATCATTAGTGAACAGGGTGGCTATATAATTTAATATTTAGTAAGATGTGCCACAATAGTTTTAGATTCATAGCCATAGAAAGGATCATATTAAACCAAAGTAATTAACTCAGGATCGACAAAGAAATCATAATCCTTGTCAGTAATAAAGATAGGTGAAGTAGCAAAAGCAGGGCCATATTTCATTACAGCATTCAAAGACTTTTATTTAAGCTTAGCAAATAATTTCTTAAGATCAGATCTATCATTTCAAGCTAAGAAGTCCCTAGCAGTTTCTTCATCCATAACATAACCCTCAGGAACAACAGGCAATTCATATCTAGGGGGAGAATCTTCATCATCACTTTCATCAATATTATCAGTTTCAATAATTTCATTCTCTCAAGCCCTAGCAAGTTGTTCATCAAGAAATTCACCTAATGGCACGGTAGTATCAAGCATAGAAGTAGTTTCATCATAAATATCACGCATAGCAGAAGTGGCATCATCAATAACATGCGACCTATCGGAATCAATAGCAGCAGTAGGTGTCGCAAGTTTACTCAAAACAGAAGGTGAATCAAGTGCAGAGCTAGATGGCAATTCCTTACCTCCCCTCGTAGTTGAGGGAAAAATCTTGGTTCTTTGATCTTTCAAGTTCTTCATAGTGATCAGCAGATATAAATCCCAAGTGACTCAAAGAATAGAGCTATGCTCCCCGGCAACGGCGCCAGAAAATAGTCTTGATAACCCACAAGTATAGGGGATCGCAACAGTTTTCGAGGGTAGAGTATTCAACCCAAATTTATTGATTCAGCACAAGGGGAGAAAAAGAATATTCTCAAGTATTAGCAGCTGAGTTGTCAATTCAACCACACCTGGAAACTTAATATTTGCAGCAAAGTATTTAGTAGCAAAGTAATATGATAGTAGTGGTAACGGTAGCAAAAGTAATATTTTTGGTTTTATAGTGATTGTAACAGTAGCAACGGAAAAGTAAATAATCGAAGAACAATATATGAAAAGCTCGTAGGCAATGGATCTGTGATGGTTAATTATGTCGGATGAGATTCCTCATGCAATAGTTATAACATAGGGTGACACAGAACTAGCTCCAGTTCATCAATGTAATGTAGGCATCTGTTTCGAATATAGTCATACATGCTTATGGAAAGGAACTTGCATGATATCTTTTGTCCTACCCTCCCATGGCAGCGGGGTCCTATTGGAAACTAAGGGATATTAAGGCCTCCTTTTAATAGAGTACCGGTCCAAAGCATTAACACATAGTGAATACATGAACTCCTCAAACTACGTTCATCACCGGTAAGTATCCCGATTATTGTCTTTTCGGGGTTAATGGATCATAACAGATAATAGGTGACTATAGACTTCCAAGATAGGATCAAGAACTCACATATATTCATGAAAACATAGTAGGTTCAGATTTAAAATCATGGCACTCGGGCCCTAGTGACAAGCATTAAGCATAGAAAAGTCATAACAACATCAATCTTAGAACATAATGGATACTAGGGATCAAACCCTAAGAAAACTAACTCGATTACATGATAAATCTCATCCAACCCATCACCGTCCAGCAAGCCTACGATGGAATTACCCACGCACGGCGGTGAGCATCTGATACGTCTCCAACGTATCTATAATTTTTTATTGTTCCATGCTATTATATTATCTATTTTGGATGTTAATGGGATTTATTTTACACTTTTATATTATTTTTAGGACTAACCTATTAACCGGATGCCCAGCCCAAATTGCTATTTTTTGCCTATTTCAGTGTTTCGCAGAAAAGGAATATCAAACGGAATCCAAACGGATGAAACCTTCGGGAGAGTTATTTTTGGAACAAACTTGATCCAGGGGACTTGGAGTGGATGTCAAGAAACAATCAAGGAGGCCACGAGGCAGGGGGGCGCGGCCTCCACCCTCGTGGGCCCCTCATTGTTCCACCGACTTACTTCTTCCTCCTATATATATATATTCATATACCCCGAAAACATCCGAGAGCACCACGAAACCCTATTTCCACTGCCGCAACCTTCTGTACCCAAGAGATCCCATCTTGGGGCCTTTTCCGAAGCTCCGTCGGAGGGGGGCATTGATCACGGAGGGCCTCTACATCAACTCCATGGCCCCTCTGATGATGTGTGAGTAGTTTACTTTAGACCTTCGGGTCCATAGCTAGTAGCTAGATGGCTTCTTATTTCTCTTTGGATCTCAATACAAAGTTCTCCTTGATTCTCTTGGAGATCTATTCGATGTAATCTTCTTTTGCGGTGTGGTTGTCGAGATCCGATGAATTGTGGGTTTATGATCAAGTTTATCTATGAAAATATTTGAATCTTCTTTGAATTATTTTATGTATGATTGGTTATCTTTGCAAGTCTCTTCGAATTATCAGTTTGGTTTGGCCTACTAGATTGATCTTTCTTGCAATGGGAGAAGTGCTTAGCTTTGGGTTCGATCTTGCGGTGCTCGATCCCAGTAACAGAAAGGGAAACAACACGTGTTGTATTGTTTCCATTGAGGATAAAAAGATGGGGTTTATATCATATTGCATGCGTTTATCCCTCTACATAATGGCATCTTGCTTAAGGCGTTAGTCTGTTCTTATGAACTTAATACTCTAGATGCATGTTGGATAGCGGTCGATGTGTAGAGTAATAGTAGTAAATGAAGGCAGGAGTCGCTCTACTTGTCACGGACGTGATGCCTATATACATGATCATACCTAGATATTCTCATAATTATTCTCTTTTCTATCAATTGCTCGACAATAATTTGTTCACCCATTGTAATACTTATGCTATCTTGAGAGAAGCCACTAGTGAAACCTATGGCCCCCGGGTCTATTCTCCATCATACAAGTTTCCAATATATTTTATTTTGCAATCTTTACTTTCAATCTATATCATAAAATACCAAAAATATTTATCTTATTATTATCATCTCTATCAGATCTCACTCTTGCAAGTGGCCGTGAAGGGATTGACAACCCCTTTATCGCGTTGGTTGCGAGGTTCTTATTTGTTTGTATAGGTACGAGGTGACTTGCGCGTGGTCTCCTACCGGATAGATACCTTGGTTCTCAAAAACTGAGGGAAATACTTATGCTGCTTTGCTGCATCACCCTTTCCTCTTCAAGGGAAAACCAACGCATACTCAAGAGGTAGAAAGAAGGATTTCCGGCGCCGTTGCCGCGGAGATCTACACCAAGTCAAGACATACCAAGTACCCATCACAACTCTTATCCTTCGCATTACATTATTTGCCATTTGCCTCTCGTTTTCCTCTCCCCCACTTCACCCTTGTCGTTTTATTCGCCCTCTTTCCTTTCGCCCTCTCTTTCCATTCGCCTTTTCTTCGCTTGTTTGCTTGTGTGTTAGATTTCTTGCTTGTCACGATGGCTCAAGATAATACTAAATTGTGTGACTTTGCCAATACCAACAATAATAATTTTATTAGCACTTCGATTGCTCCTCTTACCGATGCTGAAACTTGTGAAATTAATACTGCTTTGCTGAATCTTGTCATGAAAGATCCGTTTTCTGGCCTTCCTAGTGAAGATGCCGCTACCCATCTAAACAACTTTGTTGATTTGTGTGATATGCAAAAGAAGAAAGATGTGGATAATGATATTGTTAAACTTAAGCTATTTCCGTTTTCGCCTAGAGATCATGCTAAAGCTTGGTTTTCGTCTTTGCCTAAAAATAGTATTGATTCATGGAATAAGTGCAAAGATGCTTTTATATCTAAGTATTTTCCTCCCGCTAAGGTCATCTCTCTTAGAAACGATATTATGAATTTTAAGCAACATGATCATGAGCATGTTGCACAATCTTGGGAGAGGATGAAATTAATGATACGTAATTGCCCTACACATGGTTTGAATTTATGGATGATTATACAAAAAAATTATGCCAGATTGAATTTTGCTTCTAGAAATCTTTTAGATTCGGCCGTGGGAGGCACTTTTATGGAAATCACTTTAGGAGAAGCTACCAAACTCGTAGATAATATTATAGTTAATTATTCTCAATGGCACACTGAAAGATCTACTAGTAAAAAGGTGCATGCAATTGAAGAGATTAATGTTTTGAGTGGAAAGATGGATGAACTTATGAAATTGTTTGCTAATAAGAGTACTCCTACTGATCCCAATGATATGCCTTTGTCTACTTTGATTGAGAATGATAATGAATCTATTGATGTGAATTTTGTTGGTAGGAACAATTTTGGTAACAACGCGTATAGAGGTAATTTTAATTCTAGGCCATTTCCTAGTAATTCCTCTAATAATTATGGTAACTCCTACAACAATTTTTATGGAAACTATAATAAGATGCCCTCTGATTTTGAATCTAGTATTAAAGAATTTATTAGTTCGCAAAAGAGTGTCAATGCTTTGATTGAAGAAAAATTGCTTAAGATGGATGAGTTGGCTACGAATGTGGATGGAATTTCTCTTGATGTTGATTCTTTGAAACTTAGATCTATCCCACCTAAGCATGATATCAATAAGCCTCTCAAAGCCATGAGAATTTCCATTGATGAGTGCAAAGAAAGAACCGCTAGGATGCGTGCTAAAAAAGATTGCTTCATAAAAGCGTGTACTTCTAGTTTTCATGATAATAAGGATGAAGATCTAAAAGAGATTGATGTGTCCCCTATTAAATATTTTTGTTGCAATATGAAACTTGATAATGATGGGACTACAGATGAGTCAATTTTAGTTAGAAGGCATCCCAAAAATTCAGAGTTTTTAGATCTTGATGCTAAAATTGTTAAAAGTGGGATTGAAGAGGTCAAAACTTTAGATAGCAACGAACCCACTATCTTGGATTTCAGGGAATTTAATTATTATAATTGCTCTTTGATAGATTGTATTTCCTTGTTGCAATCCGTGCTAAATTCTCCTCATGCTTATAGTCAAAATAAAGCTTTCGCTAAACATATCATTGATGCTTTGATACAATCTTGTGAAGGAAAACTTGAGTTGGAAGTTTCTATCCCTAGAAAACTTTATGATGAGTGGGAACCTACAATTAAATATAAAATTAAAGATCATGAATGCTATGCTTTGTGTGATTTGGGTGCTAGTGTTTCCACAAACCCAAAAACTTTGTGTGATTTGCTAGGTTTCCGTGAAGTTGATGATTATTCTTTAAACTTGCACCTTGCGGATTCCACTATTAACAAACCTATGGGAAAGATTAATGATGTTATTATGGTTGCAAATAGGAATTATGTGCCCGTAGACTTCATTGTTCTTGATATAGATTGCAATCCTTCATGTCCTATTATTCTTGGTAGACCTTTCCTTAGAACGATTGGTGCAATTATTGATATGAAGGAAGGGAATATTATATTCCAATTTCCGTTAAGGAAAGTCATGGAACACTTCCCAAGAAAGAAAATTAAATTACCATATGAATCTATTATGAGAGCCACCTATGGATTGCCTACCAAAGATGTAAATACCTAGGTCTATCCTTGCTTTTATACCTAGCTAGGGGCGTTAAACGATAGCGCTTGTTGGGAGGCAACCCAATTTTATTTTTATTACTTGCTTTTTTCTCTTGTTTAGTAATAAATAATTTATCTATCCTCTGTTTTTTTTGTATTTTTTTGTGTTTAATTAGTGTTTGTGCCAAGTAGAACCGTTGGGAAGACTTGGGGGAAGTCTTTTTGATCTTGCTGTAAAAAACAGAAAGTGTAGCGCTCGCGAGAATTGCTGCCATTTTTTAATGGAGAGTGATATTTAGTTAATTCTTTTTGAATATTATTAACAGATAAATTCCTCACGTTCAGAAATTTATTTTAGAATTTTTGGGGTTCCAGAAGTTTTCGTTAGTTACAGATTACTACAGACTGTTCTGTTTTTGACAGATTCTGTTTTTCGTGTGTTGTTTGCTTATTTTGATGAATCTATGGCTAGTAATGGAGTCTATAAACCATATAGAAGTTGGAATACAGTAGGTTTAACATCAATATAAATAAATAATGAGTCCATTACAGTACCTTGAAGTGGTTTTTTGTTTTCTTTCGCTAACGGAGCTCACGAGATTTTCTGTTAAGTTTTGTGTTGTGAAGTTTTCAAGTTTTTGGTAAAGATTTGATGGATTATGGAACAAGCAGTGGCAAGAGCCTAAGCTTGGGGATGCCCAAGGCACCCCAAGGTAAAATATAAGGACACCAAAAAGCCTAAGCTTGGGGATGCCCTGGAAGGCATCCCCTCTTTTGTCTTCATTCATCAGTAACTTTACTTGGAGCTATCTTTTTATTCACCACATGATATGTGTTTTGCTTGGAGCGTCTTGTATAATTTGAGTCTTTGATTTTTTTAGTTTACCACAATCATCCTTGCTTTACACACCTTTTGAGAGAGACACACATGAATCGGAATTTATTAGAATACTCTATGTGCTTCACTTATATCTTTTGAGCTATATAATTTTTGCTCTATGTGCTTCACTTATATCTTTTAGAGCACGGTGGTGGTTTTATTTTATAGAAATAATTGATCTCTCATGTTTCACTTATATTATTCTGAGAGTCCTTTAGAACAATATGGCAATTTGCTTTTAGGCATTATAAAAACCTTCATATAAGTGCATTGAATACTAAGAGAAGTTTGATACTTGATAATTGTTTTGAGATATGGAGATGGTGATATTAGAGTCATGCTAGTTGAGTAGTTGTGAATTTGAGAAATACTTGTGTTGAAGTTTGTGATTCCCGTAGCATGCACGTATGGTGAACCGTTATGTGATGAAGTCGGAGCATGATTTATTTATTGATTGCCTTCCTTATGAGTGGCGGTCGGGAACGAGCGATGGTCTTTTCCTACCAATCTATCCCCCTAGGAGCATGCGCGTAGTACTTTGTTTCGATAACTAATAGATTTTTGCAATAAGTATGTGAGTTCTTTATGACTAATGTTGAGTCCATAGATTATATGCACTCTCACCCTTCCACCATTGCTAGCCTCTCTAGTACCGCGCAACTTTCGCTGGTACCATAAACCCACCATATACCTTCCTCAAAACAGCCACCATACCTACCTATTATGGCATTTCCATAGCCATTCCGAGATATATTGCCATGCAAATTTCCACCATCCCGTTTGTTATGACATGCTTCATCATTGTCATATTGCTTTGCATGATCATGTAGTTGACATCGTATTTGTGGCAAAGCCATCTTTCATAATTTTTTCATACATGTCACTCTTAATTCATTGCATATCCCGGTACACCGTCGGAGGCATCCACATAGAGTCATATTTTGTTCTAAGTATTGAGTTGTAATCCTTGAGTTGTAAGTAAAAAATAAGTGTGATGATCATCATTGTTAGAGCATTGTCCCAGTGAGGAAAGGATGATGGAGACTATGATTCCCCCACAAGTCGGGATGAAACTCCGAACGAAAAAAAAGAGGCCAAAAAAAGGGAGAAGGCCCAAATAAAAAAATAAGAGAAAAAGAGAGAAGGGACAATGTTACTATCCTTTTACCACACTTGTGCTTCAAAGTAGCACCATGATCTTCATGATAGAGAGTATATTCCAATGATGGGCTTCCTCAAATTGGTAGTGGGAATTTTACCACACTTTATGTTGTCACTTTATGTTGTCACACTTTATGTTGTCACTTTCATAAACTAGTGGGAATTTTCCATTATAGAACTTGGCTTGTATATTCCAATGATGGGCTTCCTCAAATTGCCATAGGTCTTCGTGATTAAGCAAGTTGGATGCACACCCACTTAGTTTCTTTTGTTGAGCTTTCATACACTTATAGCTCTAGTGCATCCGTTGCATGGCAATCCCTACTCACTCACATTGATATCTATTGATGGGCATCTCCATAGCCCATTGATACGCCTAGTTGATGTGAGACTATCTTCTCATTTTTGTCTTCTCCACAACCACCATTCTATTCCACCTATAGTGTTATGTCCATGGCTCACGCTCATGTATTGCGTGAAAATTGAAAAAGTTTGAGAACATCAAAAGTATGAAACAATTGCTTGTCTTGTCATCAAGGTTGTGCATGATTTAATATTTTGTGTCATGAAGATAGAGCATAGCCAGACTATATGATTTTGTAGGGATAACTTTCTTTGGCCAAGTTATTTTGAGAAGACATAATTGCTTAGTTAGTATGCTTGAAGTATTATTATTTCTATGTCAATATTAAACTTTTATCTTGAATCTTTCGGATCTGAACATTCATGCCACAACAAAGAAAAATTACATTGAGAAATATGTTAGGAAGCATTCCACATCAAAAATTCTTTTTTATCATTTACCTACTCGAGGACAAGTAGGAATTAAGCTTGGGGATGCTTGATACGTCTCCAACGTATCTATAATTTTTGATTGTTCCATGCTATTATATTATCTGTTTTGGATATTAATGGGCTTTATTTTACACTTTTATATTATTTTTGGGACTAACCTATTAACCGGAGGCCCAGCCCAAATTGTTGTTTTTTGCCTATTTCAGTGTTTCGCCGAAAAGGAATATCAAACGGAATGAAACCTTCAGGAGAGTTATTTTTGGAACAAATGTGATCTAGGGGACTTGGAGTGGACGTAAAGAAACAATCGAGGAGGCCACGAGGCAGGGGGCGCGCCTACCCCCCTGGGCGCGCCCTCCACCCTCGTTGGCCCCTCATTGCTCCACCGACCTACTTCTTCCTCCTATATATATTCATATACCCCGAAAACATCCAAGAGCACCACGAAACCCTATTTACATTGCCGCTACCTTCCGCACCCAAGAGATCCCATCTTGGGGCCTTTTCCGGAGCTCCGTCGGAGGGGGCATTGATCACGGAGGGCCTCTACATCAACTCCATGGCCCCTCTGATGATGTGTGAGTAGTTTAATTCAGAACTTCGGGTCCATAGCTAGTAGCTAGATGGCTTATTCTCTCTCTTTGGATCTCAATACAAATTTATCCTTGATTCTCTTGGAGATCTATTTGATGTAATCTTCTTTTGCGGTGTGTTTGTCGAGATCCGATGAATTGTGGGTTTATGATCAAGTTTATCTATGAACAATATTTGAATCTTATCTGAATTCTTTTATGTATGAGTGGTTATCTTTGCAAGTCTCTTCAAATTATCAGTTTGGTTTGGCCTACTAGATTGATCTTTCTTGCAATTGGAGAAGTGCTTAGCTTTGGGTTCAATCTTACGGTGCTCGATTCCAGTGACAAAAAGGGAAACGACACGTATTGTATTGTTACCATTGAGGATCAAAAGATGGGGTTTATATCATATTCCATGAGTTTATCCCTCTACATCATGGCATCTTGCTTAAGGCATTACTCTGTTCTTATGAACTTAATACTCTAGATGCATGCTGGATAGTGGTCGATGTGTGGAGTAATAGTAGTAGATGCAGGCAGGAGTCGGTCTATTTGTCACGGACGTGATGCCTATATACATGATAATACCTAGATATTCTCATAATTATTCGCTTCTCTATCAATTGCTCGACAGTAATTTGTTCACCCACCGTAATACTTATGCTAGGCCATTAGTGAAACCTATGGCCCCCGGGACTATTCTCCATCATACAAGTTTCCAATCTATTTTATTTTGCAATCTTTACTTTCAATCTATATCATGAAAATACCAAAAATATTTATCTTATTATTATCATATCTATCAGATCTCACTCTTGCAAGTGGTCGTGAAGGTATTGACAACCCCTTTATCATGTTGGTTGCGAGGTTCTTTTTTGTTTGTGTAGGTACGAGGTGACTTGTGCATGGTCTCCTACTGGATTGATACCTTGGTTCTCAAAAACTGAGGGAAATACTTACGCTGCTTTGCTGCATCACGCTTTCCTCTTCAAGGGAAAACCAACGCATGCTCAAGAGGTAGCAGCATCATGAAATTGGTGATGGAGGAAGGTTGATGATGACGATGGCAACGGATTCCCCTCTCCGGAGCCCCGAACAGACTCCAGATCAGCCCTCCCAAGAGAGTTTAGGGCTTGGCGGTGGCTCCGTATCATAAAACGCGATGAATCCTTACCTCTTTTTTTTCTCCAAACACGAATATATGGAGTTGGAGTTGAGGTCGGTGGAGCATCAAGGGCCCACGAGGTAGGCGGCGCGCCCAGGGGGGTAGGCGCAACCCCCACCCTCATGGACAGGGTGTGGGCCCCTGGCCTTGATTCTTTCGCCAGTATTTTTTATATATTCCAAAAATAACCTCCGTTGATTTTCAGGTCATTCCAAGAATTTTATTTCTACACAAAAATAACACCAGGGCAATTCTGCTGAAAACAGCGTTAGTCCGGGTTAGTTCCATTCAAATCATGCAAATTAGAGTCCAAAACAAGGGCAAAAGTGTTTGGAAAAGTAGATACGGCGGAGACGTATCAACTCCCCCAAGCTTAAACCTTTGCTTGTGCTCAAGCAATTCAGTTGATAAACTAAAAGTGATAAAGAAAAACTTTTACAAACTCTTTTTGCTCTTGTTGTTGTAAATATGTAAAGCCAGCATTCAAGTTTTCAGCAAAGATTATGAGCTAACCATATCCACAATAACATTTAGGTCTCATGTTTACACATATCAATGCCATAATCAGCTAGCGAGTAATAATAATAAATCTCAGATGACAACACTTTCTCAAAACAATCATAATATGATATAACAAGATGGAATCTTGCTAGCCCTTTCTGAGACCGCAAAACATAAATGCAGAGCACCTTTAAAGATCAAGGACTGATTAGACATTGTAATTCATGGTAAAAGAGATCTAGTCAAGTCATACTCAATGTAAACTAACGATAATACATGCAAATGACAGCGGTACTCTCCAACTGGTGCTTTTTAATAAGAGGATGATGACTCAACATAAAAGTAAATAGATAGGCCCTTCGCGGAGGGAAGCAGGGATTTGTAGAGGTGCCAGAGCTCAATTTTGAAATAGAGATGAATAATATTTTGAGCGGTATACTTTCATTGTCAACATAACAACCGAGAGATCTCGATATCTTCCATGCTACACACATTATAGGCGGTTCCCAAGAAGAATGGTAAAGTTTATACTCCCCCACCACCAACAAGCATCAATCCATGGCTTGCCCGAAACAACGGGTGCCTCCAACTAACAACAATCCTGGGGGAGTTTTTTTTGCAATTATTTTGATTTGATTTGAGCATGGGACTGGGCATCCCGGTGACCAGCCATTTTCTTGTGAGTGAGGAGTGGAGTCCACTGCTCTTGAGAATAACCGCCCATTAACCTCCCGGGGGGTTCCGGTAACCCCCCGGTACTCCGGTAAAATCCTGATTTCACCCGGAACACTTCTGATATCCAAACATAGGCTTCCAATATATCAATCTTCATGTCTCGACCATTTCGAGACTCCTCGTCATGTCTATGATCACATCCGGGACTCCGAACAACCTTCGGTACATCAAAACATATAAACTCATAATATAACCGTCATCGAAACGTTAAGCGTGCGGACCCTACGGGTTCGAGAACTATGTAGACATGACCGAGACACGTCTCCGGTCAATAAACAATAGCGGAACCTGGATGCTCATATTGGCTCCCACATATTCTACGAAGATCTTTATCGGTCAGACCGCGTAACAACATACGATGTTCCCTTTGTCATCGGTATGTTACTTGCCCGAGATTCGATCGTCGGTATCTCAATACCTAGTTCAATCTCGTTACCGACAAGTCTCTTTACTCGTTCCGTAATACATCATCCTGCAACTAACTCATTAGTTGCAATGCTTGCAAGGCTCATAGTGATGTGCATTACCGAGAGGGCCCAGAGATACCTCTCCGACAATCGGAGTGACAAATCCTAATCTCAAAATACGCCAACCCAACAAGTACCTTCGGAGACACCTATAGAGCACCTTTATAATCACCCAGTTACATTGTGATGTTTGGTAGCACACAAAGTGTTCCTCCGGTAAACGGGAGTTGCATAATCTCATAGTCATAGGAACATGTATAAGTCATGAAGAAAGCAATAGCAACATACTAAACGATCGATTGCTAAGCTAACGGAATGGGTCAAGTCAATCACATCATTCTCCTAATGATGTGATCCCGTTAATCAAATGACAACCCAATGCAATGGCTAGGAAACTTTACCATCTTTGATCAACAAGCTAGTCAAGTAGAGGCATACTAGTGACACTCTGTTTGTCTATGTATTCACACATGTATTATGTTTCCGGTTAATACAATTCTAGCATGAATAATAAACATTTATCATGATATAAGGAAATAAATAATAACTTTATTATTGCCTCTAGGGCATATTTCCTTCAGTCTCCCACTTGCACTAGAGTCAATAATCTAGATTACACAATAATGATTCTAACACCCATGGAGCCTTGGTGCTGATCATGTTTTGCTCGTGGAAGAGGCTTAATCAACGGATCTGCAACATTCAGATCCGTATGTATCTTGCAAATTTCTATGTCTCCCACCTGGACTAAATCCCGGATGGAATTGAAGCGTCTCTTGATGTGCTTGGTTCTCTTGTGAAATTTGGATTCCTTTGCCAAGGCAATTGCACCAGTATTGTCGCAAAAGATTTTCATTGGACCCGATGCGCTAGGTATGACACCTAGATCGGATATGAACTCCTTCATCCAGACTCCTTCATTTGCTGCTTCCGAAGCAGCTATGTACTCCGCTTCACACGTAGATCCTGCCACGACGCTTTGTTTAGAACTGCACCAACTGACAGCTCCACCGTTCAATGTAAATACGTATCCGGTTTGTGATTTAAAATTGCCCGGATCAGTGTCAAAGTTTGCATCAACGTAACCATTTACGATGAGCTCTTTGTCACCTCCATAAATGAGAAACATATCCTTAGTCCTTTTCAGGTATTTCAGGATGTTCTTAACCACTGTCCAGTGATCCACTCCTGGATTACTTTGGTACCTCCCTGCTAGACTTATAGCAAGGCACACATCAGGTCTGGTACACAGCATTGCATACATGATAGAGCCTATGGCTGAAGCATAGGGAACATCTTTCATTTTCTCTCTATCTTCTGCAGTGGTCGGGCATTGAGTCTTACTCAACTTCACACCTTGTAACACAGGCAAGAACTCTTTCTTTGCTTGATCCATTTTGAACTTCTTCAAAACTTTTTCAAGGTATGTGCTTTGTGAAAGTCCAATTAAGCGTCTTGATCTATCTCTATAGATCTTGATGCCCAATATATAAGCAGCTTCACCGAGGTCTTTCATTGAAAAACTCTTATTCAAGTATCCCTTTATGCTATCCAGAAATTCTATATCATTTCCAATCAGCAATATGTCATCCACATATAATATTAGAAATGCTACAGAGCTCCCACTCACTTTCTTGTAAATACATGCTTCTCCAAAAGTCTGTACAAAACCAAATGCTTTGATCACACTATCAAAGCGTTTATTCCAACTCTAAGAGGCTTGCACCAGTCCATAAATGGATCGCTGGAGCTTGCACACTTTGTTAGCTCCCTTTGGATCAACAAAACCTTCCGGTTGCATCATATACAACTCTTCTTCCAGAAATCCATTCAGGAATGCAGTTTTGACATCCATTTGCCAAATTTCATAATCACAAAATGCGGCAATTGCTAACATGATTCGGACAGACTTAAGCATCGCTATGGGTGCAAAGGTCTCATCGTAGTCAATCCCTTGAAGTTATCTAAAACTTTTCGCAACAAGTCAAGCTTTATAGAAAGTAACATTACCATCAGCGTCAGTCTTCTTCTTGAAGATCCATTTATTCTCAATTGCTTGCCGATCATTGGGCAAGTCAACAAAAGTCCACACTTTGTTCTCATACATGGATCCCGTCTCAGATTTCATGGCCTCAAGCCATTTCGTGGAACCTGGGATCACCATCGCTTCTTCATAGTTCATAGGTTCATCATGGTCTAGTAACATAACTTCCAGAACAGGATTACCGTACCATTCTGGTGCGGATCTTACTCTGGTTGACCTACGAGGTTCAGTAACAACTTGATTTGAAGTTTCATGATCATCATCATCAACTTCTTCACTAATTGGTGTAGGTGTCGCAGAAACCGGTTTCTGCGATGAACTACTTTCCAATAAGGGAGCAGGTACAATTAGCTCATCAAGTTCTACTTTCCTCCCACTCATTTCTTTCGATAGAAACTACTTCTCTAGAAAAACTCCAAATTTAGCAACAAAATTCTTGCCTTCGGATCTGTGATAGAAGGTGTACCCAACAGTCTCCTTTGGGTATCCTATGAAGACACATTTCTCCGATTTGGGTTCGAGCTTATCAGGTTGAAGTTTTTTCACATAAGCATCGCAACCCCAAACTTTCAAAAACGACAACTTTGGTTTCTTGCCAAACCACAGTTCATAAGGCATCATCTCAACGGATTTCGATGGTGCCCTATTTAACGTGAATGCGGCCGTCTCTAAAGCATAACCCCAAAACGATAGCGGTAAATCAGTAAGAGACATCATAGATCGTACCATATCTAGTAAAGTACGATTACGATGTTCGGACACACCATTACATTGTGGTGTTCCGGGTGGCGTGAGTTGCAAAACTATTCCGCATTGTTTCAAATGAAGACCAAACTCATAACTCAAATATTCTCCTCCACGATCAGATCGTAGAAACTTTATTTTCTTGTTACGAAGATTTTCAACTTCACTTTGAAATTCTTTGAACTTTTCAAACGTTTCAGACTTATGTTTCATTAAGTAGATATACCCATATCTGCTTAAATCATCTGTGAAATTCCACGAGCCTCAACATTCATCGGACCACATACATCTGTATGTATGATTTCCAACAAATCTGTTGCTCTCTCCATAGTTCTGGAGAACGGCGTTTTAGTCATCTTGCCCATGAGGCATGGTTCGCAAGTACCAAGTGATTCATAATCAAATGATTCCAAAAGTCCACCAGTATGGAGCTTCTTCATGCGCTTACACCGATATGACCTAAACGGCAGTGCCACAAATAAGTTGCACTATCATTATCAACTCTGCATCTTTTGGCCTCAATATTATGAATATGTGTATCACTACTATCGAGATTCAACAAAAATAGACCACTCTTCAAGGGTGCATGACCATAAAAGATATTACTCATATAAATATAACAACCAGTATTCTCTAATTTAAATGAATAACCGTCTCGCATCAAACAAGATCCAGATATAATGTTCATGCTCAATGCTGGCACGAAATAACAATTATTTAGGTCTAATACTAATCCCGAAGGTAGATGTAGAGGTAGTGTGCCGACTGCGATCACATCGACTTTGGAACCATTTCCCACGCGCATCGTCACCTCGTCCTTAGCCAATCTTCGCTTAATCCGTAGCCCCTGTTTCGAGTTGCAAATATTAGCAACAGAACCAGTATCAAATACCCATGTGCTACTGCGAGCATTAGTAAGGTACACATCAATAACATGTATATCACATATACCTTTGTTCACCTTGCCATCCTTCTTATCCTCCAAATACTTGGGGCAGTTCCGCTTCCAGTGACCAGTCTGCTTGCAGTAGAAGCACTAAGTCTCAGGCTTAGGTCCAGACTTGGGTTTCTTCTCCTGAACAGCAACTTGCTTGCCGTTCTTCTTGAAGTTCCCCTTCTTTTTCCATTTCCCTTTTTTCTTGACACTGGAGGTCTTATTGACCATCAACACTTGATGCTCCTTTTTGATTTCTACCTCCGCAGCCTTTAGCATTGCGAAGAGCTCGGGAATCATCTTATCCATCCCTTGCATGTTATAGTTCATCACGAAGCTCTTGTAGCTTGGTGGCAGTGATTGAAGAATTCTGTCAATGACGCTATCTCCCCTCATAGAGATGCAAAATACTATCAGGTACTAAGTTCATGATAAATTAAAGTTCAATTAATCATATTACTTAAGAACTCCCACTTAGATAGACATCCCTCTAATCTTCTAAGTGATCACGTGATCCATATCAACTAAACCATGTCCGGTCATCACGTGAGATGGAGTAGTTTCAATGGTGAACATCACTATGTTGATCATATCTACTATATGATTCACGCTCGACCTTTCGATCTCCGTGTTCCGAGGCCATATCTGTTATATGCTAGGCTCGTCAAGTTTAACCTGATTATTCCGCGTGTGCAACTGTTTTGCACCCGTTTTATTTGAACGTGGAGCCTATCACACCCGATCATCACGTGGTGTCTCGGCACGAAGAACTTTCGCAACAGTGCATACTCAGGGAGAACACTTATACTTTGATATGTTAGTGAGGGATCATCTTATAATGCTACCGTCAATGAAAACAAGATAAGATGCATAAAAGATAAACATCACATGCAATCAATATAAGTGATATGATATGGCCATCATCATCTTGTTCTTGTGATCTCCATCTCCGAAGCACCATCATGATCACCATCGTCACCGGCGCGACACCTTGATCTCCATCGTAGCATCGTTGTCGTCTCGCCAATCTCATGCTTCTACGACTATCGCTACCGCTTAGTGATAAAGTAAAGCATTACAAGGCGATTGCATTGCATACAATAAAGCGACAACCATATGGCTCCTGCCAGTTGCCGATAACTCGGTTACAAAAACATGATCATCTCATACAATAAAATTTAGCATCATGTCTTGACCATATCACATCACAACATGCCCTGCAAAAACAAGTTAGACGTCCTCTACTTTGTTGTTGCAAATTTTATGTGGCTGCTACGGGCTTAGCAGGAACCGTTCTTACCTCAGCATCAAAACCACAACGATAGTTTGTCAAGTTGGTGTTGTTTTAACCTTCGCAAGGACCAGGCGTAGCCACACTCGGTTCAACTAAAGTTGGAGAAACTGACACCCGCCAGTCACCTATGTGCAAAGCACGTCGGTAGAACCAGTCTCGCGTAAGCGTATGCGTCATGTCGGTCCGGGCCGCTTCATCCAACAATACCGCCTAACCAAAGTATGACATGTTGGTAAGCAGTATGACTTATATAACCCACAACTCACTTGTGTTCTACTCATGCACATGACATCTACGCATAAAACCATGCTCTGATACCACTGTTGGGGAACGTAGTAATTTCAAAAAAAAAAATCCTACGCACACGCAAGATCATGGTGATGCATAACAATGAGAGGGGAGAGTGTTGTCCACGTACCCTCGTAGACCGAAAGCGGAAGCATTAGCACAACGCAGTTGATGTAGTCGTACGTCTTCATGATCCGACCGATCAAGTACTGTCGTGGTTTTGTCACGGCAGATGTCAGGACCTCAATTCCAAGTCACATCGATCTAGCCGGTAACACCTCATATCACTTTGCGGCCTCACGCACGGTATTCCCACGGGTGTCGCCTTACCATGGCCTGGGACCGTATGCGCCTTTTGGCTCACGTATATGATAGTGTTGCTAGCATCCATATGACAGAGAACCCGGGCCGACATGGCTAGTCGTGAACCCAAAGCGGCACTAACCTATGGGGACAGGCATACATGAATCACATCAAGCATGTCGGTCAGCAGCGTGTGAATCCGGGCTGTAGCACTGGGCTAACAGGACTCCGGGAACTTGGGCTGTAGTAGGCTAGGCAGGACTCTGGATGTCATCGCGTGACATTTCCCCAAAGGGACAGACACAGGAACGAAGTGAAATCCATGCCGGCCAGTCAAGTGTCCTGAGCAGTAGTGCTGGGCTAGCAGGACTCCGGTGAACCGGGCTGTAGCGGACTAGTATGGCTCATGGAAGCACTAGACTACGTTTCCCCATAAGAGAGGCTGCCAAGGTTAAACAACTAGATTGTCGGATCCCACACATACCAAGCATTTCAATCATACACACAATATGCTCGATATGTGTAAATACAACATGGCATCACAACATAACTCTACAACTTAAGTATTTATTCATTAGACTCCGAGGAGCGAGAAATTACAAACATGGGTCTCATGACCCAACAAACATAGCATACAAATCAAGGCACAAGCGGAAGCTTAACATGTCTGAGTACAGACATGGACAAATGAAAAAGGCTAAGAAGCCTGACTATCTACCAGATCCTGCCGAGGGCACAAGATCGTAGCTGAGGTATCAAGCTAAAGTCGAAGTCCACACGAAACTACTAGCGAGACAGGAGTCTCTCTGCAAAACATAAATTAAGCAAACGTGAGTACAAAAGTACTCAGCAAGACTTACATCAGAACTAGCTACATATGCATCGGTATCAACAAAGGGGGGGTGGTGGATTTTAACTGCAGCAAGCCAGCTTTGACTCGGTGGCTATCTTAAACTATGACTTCAAGTAACTCTTTTGAGGTGGCGCACACGATTCCACATATTCACCATATCAATACACCACTATGGATCCGCTCCCGTCTCCCTACGAGAATGCCATCCATAGCACTCACACTTATCTTGCGAGTTTTAGAGTATCCACTTTCACTTGTCTATGAACTATGCAAGGGGTCCAAGTTTCCATATCCGAGGAATCCGGCTATTCAAATAGATAATGATAACCTTGTAGGGGTGTACTTCTTCACACACGCTCCCACCACTTACCGTTGTTTACACTACATGTACTCGGCAACCTTCAAGCGGAAGCCCAACGAGGGTGTCGGCCACGGCCTACCTAAACACCTAAGTCTCTAGTCTAGGTTTATCGCCTATTCAGGTTCCATCCGCAGGGAGTCCGGCCGGGGTTTCCACATACGGCCCCGAACGATGTGAACAGGGTTCCCGAGACACCAAACGGGCGCCCGGTACACCGTGCCACGGTGTATCTACCGCAACATAGCCCACCCCTAGGGTCAGCGCTACGCACGGGCGCCAACACATAACCTACAAACACCAGAAACTATTTGCAACTCCTGGACAGAGTACTAGGGTGATTAAGAAGCCGAGACGGTCAATTAAGGATCCCAATGAGTGGTAGTAGCTGTTCATGGATCACAAACACAGAACTCAGTTCCTGAGGACGGTTTCAATGAGACAACCCACCATGTACTCCTACGTGGCCTCGCACCGCTACCTTTACCAAATCATGTTCACACACTTAGCTCTCAACAGTAGGACATGTTTACACACCTCCGATTCATCCCCGATAAATCAGACCTGACTCAACTCTAAGCAGTAGCAGGCATGACAAACAAGCATGAATGAGTAGGCACATCAGGGCTCAAACAACTCCTACTCATGCTAGTGGGTTTCATCTATTTACTGTGGCAATGACAGGTCATGCAGAGGAAAGGGGTTCAACTACCGCAACATGTAACAGTTGAATCGTTGTTGTCCTAATGCAGTAAAAGAGAGCAGGAGAGAGAGAGTGGGATTGTATCGGAATGAACAAGGGGGTTTTGCTTGCCTGGCACTTCTGAAGATAGTTTAGTTCTTCATCGGTGTCATCGAACTCGTCGTCGGAACCACGTCTATCAAGAGGGGACAAATACCGGCAAACAAAGAGGAACACAATCAATGCAATGCAACAATTATGATGCATGATAATGTCATGGCAATATGCTGTTGATTGAGCTAATGCAACTAGCAACCATATTAAATGAAGTTGGTTTGAACCAAGGGTTCAAATTCAAACTCCATATGTGCTTATTTAAATGTCATTTATGCAAATTGCCCTGTACAGCAACCCTAGGTTGTTCAAACATGCATGCAATTTCCATAAACGGATTCCTTGAATTTTTCTGATAATTTTTCATATATAATTTATCTTATTTGGAGTTATAGATTAATTTCTATGATTTTTCAAAGTTTTGGATATTTTCTAAAAATAAATAAATCATTTAGATTTATTTAAAATCCAGAAAAGGTTTTACTGCGTCAGCATGACATAAGAGTGACGTCATCAGGTCAACTGTGGCTGGCCAGGTCAAAGCTGACCAGTGGGGCCCACTGGTCAGTGACACACCGCTGGCCTGAGTCACTGACGTGTGGGGCCGGTCAAAGGCCACGTCAGCAAGGTCAAAGCTGACGCGTGGGTCCCGCGGGGTTGGATTAGTTCTAACTAATTTCGTTGGCTGGCTAACTAAACCGGTGGGGCCCGTGTGTAAGTGGGTCAGGGGGTTAATTAGTGGGCGATTAGCCCTAACTAGGTGGCCACGTCAGCGCACCGGCGGCTAGCCGCCGGCGACCAAACGGGGCGGCGGAGGCGCTCGGGATTCGCCGTCTGGCGACCGTTCGACTCGCGGTTTGGCCCTATGGGCTACTGGACGTGCGCCGCATCCAACGGAGCATGCGGCTAGGCGAGAGGAGGCCGGAAACGACGACTACAACGACGGCTGGCGGCGGCCGGAGTTCGGCTTAGCACGGGCGAGGCACTGCGCTAGGCTGACGAGCGAGCTAAGCGGCGGGGCGGATTCCTGGGAGCACCAGGAGCACGCTGGTGCCACTGGACCGAGCGGAGATGCTCAGGAGCGAGGACATCATCAGCCATGGCGGACGGCAGCTTCGGTCGTCAGTGAAGTAGGAGCTACGGCATGAAAACGGGACAACGGAGAGGAGGGTTCGAGGGAGAGGCTTACGGCGGTTGCAATGGTGCAGACGGCATGCTCGGAGGAGGCCAGGAGCGGTCGGGGCGGCGAGATGGATCTCCGGTGACTGAGGAGGAAGAAGGGGTCGGGGACGGTGAGACGAGGCACGTCCGCTCGCGCGGCTTGACGGAGACGATGTAGAGGTCGACGGAGGAGCTCCTTGGCGCGTCGGGGAGGCGAGGGGAGCACGGTGGCTGCGAGCTTCACAGTGGCGAGCGCTGGGCACCGTCGGCCATGGCGATCAGAGGAGAGGGAGAGGACGAGGGGGAGAGCAGAGAGTGAGGGAGAGGAGCGAGGGGGACCAGGGGGCTGCGTGGCGTCGTGGAGGCGTCCAGGCCCTCGGCGGCAAGCAGGAGGTGGCGTGCGGTGGCCGTGCGCGTGCCGGCGTGCGGTGGCCACGCACCTCGGTCCTTCTGGCAGAGGAAGGAGAAGACACAGGTGCCCCTGGTGGGCTGGGCCGCCAGCTGGGCCTCCAGGTGGGCTAGAAGGCCAGGTAGGTTGGCCCAGGTAGATCTCTCTATTTTTTTAATTCTGTTTTCTATTTATGTTATTTTGTTTTGATTTAGTTTATAACCCAAATCATTTTAATAAATCCTGAAAATAATTGTGGGCATTAAATGAATTATTACATAGGCCCTTAACCATTTTCAGAATTATTAGAGCATTTTAAAAATATTAATAGTATTTAAATGCCCCAATTCAAATACAATATGGGTTATTCAAAAATCCAGAATGGCGTAAAAAATATGTGCATCATTTTTGGCAGAGGTTTTCACCTTTATGAAAAATAATGAACTTTTCTAAAGGGCATTCTGGGTTCATTGAAAATATTTTTATTTTGATCCTAATTGCATTTCATTTAGTTCTAGGCCTTGTCATCCCCATTTCAAATTTCAAAAAAATATAGACATGATGCATGGATGCTTATGATACTAATTGTAATCAAATTCTAGGGCTGTGACAACTCGCCCCCACTAAACAAGAATCTCGTCCCGAGATTCAAGACATGAGGTAAGAAGACAGAGGGGATACACAGCTAACACGACCTTCACGATCCAGACGTCTTTCTCGAGGATGTTGATTCATTGCATCACCTTGATCTCGACGTCTTGCTTTGAGAACTACATCCAACATGACAACGAGTAGAAAGGGAGAATTTAAGAAGAATCGACCTCCCTGAGGTTCGAGCAACTTAGGATCATCTTAATGATCACAAGATCAACTCATGGAATGAGACATAGTAACATCTCTCGAGCTGAGACATGAAACACAGATCAGGAGTGATGGAAAAGAGGTAGATGACAACGTTCTACTGGGTAGGCAAAAATTCCACGCTGAAAAGGATGGTGCATGAATTTCAAAGTAGCAAGGAGATATTTGCCATGATTTCGTAGCGTGATACCCCGGGGAAGGTGACTCGTAGAATTATTCCCTTAAGTGGCAAAAAGAATTACTTTTGATTCGGAGATCATTGAAACTCTTTATACCAGCCTAAGGCAATCACAACGATCGTTTGAAGAAGTTCGAAGAATGGCATACTCCGACTAGAATGGATGATGTGGACTATCTTGTTGAAGACAACGCAATGGATGATTTTTGCTTATCATCGGAAATGGATGGGACCCATGGTAAGTACACTTTTGAAGATGATCCTGAACAACAACTACTGAGGTGCAGGCTGGGAACAAAATGCAAATGTTGGGAATGATTCTGGTAACTGGGGAAGAGCTCAACAGTCGAGAGTGAGTCCACTGTTTGAAAAGGGTTATAACATAACCGAGGAAACTGGAAGCAAATCCCAGTTAACGCCAACGGTAAAACCTAGTGCTAGCGCGTGCTCTCAAGAACTTGAGCATCTCCATATTCATCAAGGTTTTACCAATATCCGTGTCAAGGATCCTGGCAACACAACATACCACCATGATGAATGGTGATGGATAATGCAGATGCAAAGGAAGATAACACTTTCTCGGATTTCACCTTAGCGAGGCCAAGGAAACAAAATCTGGATGATCGACCGAGAGACATTTAGCACTCTGCTTCTAATGTTCTCCTTGATGTGCTAGGATAACCCATTTATTGATATGGTTTGGTATCTAGGACATCAAGTAAAAGGTCGGACTTCGGGAGCACAAGAATCCATAAGGATTAACTACGGAGGTAAATCCTATGAAATCCTCATGGGAAGGTGGCCAACTTTCTTCAATCGAGATACTACAATAATAGGTCTTCCGGCTGGATGTGTTGGCCACGACATCCACTTTACCGGTTATCGAGAGACCAATATTATAGTTCTTGGAAAATGCTCCAACCATCATATCTGCCTGAGATTCAGATATGGTTGGTGTCAGGATATTCCAGACTCATCGAGTCTAGAAAGGAAAAGGAAGGTTTGCAACACAAATCGACGAGACGACGTTGCGAGATTCTCGGGGGAATGAACTACGGTAGTAAGCTCCAAAACATGAGTTGGTTCTGCTACAAGCATGTGAACACGTTGTCCTAGACAAGCATGGTCACCTGGTAGTCTTAAAATGAAACACTACCGAGTTCAGGGGGAACCATCAACGAGGATATCGAAGTTCTTGCGTAGGTCTAACTCTTAAGAAGAAACTTCTTCTCCTTGAACAAATCAATCAGTGGCTTGGTGTGCTAGGGATACGTATAGAATGTAGATGATCAGTATATTAGACCATAGAATACTTTGCACATGCATGACTGACTTGGGATGATTCCAGAGGAAGCAAAAACAAACTTTCTCGAATTCACGGCGGCAACTTACATCAGATGCACATGAATTAGAGGAAGTCACATCTTTCAACCGGACATATGCTTCATGATCGGGACATGAGGGCAATGCTTATAAAGTTTCCAACACTAGTGTAATGTTCAACGTGAATCATGGGGGAGACAAAATGCTGCTGATGGGCTCAACAACAACTCATTGGAATCTCCATATCACTGTACTTCCACCATCATGTGAACACGGTGATAGCATTGGTCAGACCAAGAGATGTAATGGTGTATGCTCGAGGGATCAACCAATAGTAAGACAACATTACGAGCATCGTTGGTTCTGATTTGATTTGACGATAGCCCACACTCAAATCAAGGGATTGATAAGGCAATAGCGCCAACAATTGATCACGTGGATCAATCGACGAAGACATTATCTTTCTTCAACACAGATACAAGATATCCCTTAGGGATGAGCGTGGTAGGACAAGCTTTTATCTTCCAACTCTCCAAGTTGTTGTTAAGCTTAACCAACTAGCTCAGGGGTATCCAACACAGATTCCTAGAGAAGAGGGTGGCTACAAGAAACCAACTTGATCACAAACTCAACATAGCGATCAGGTGACAGCCGGGTGATACCTCCGAGAAGATATTCGGAAAATCATGAACCACCGATATGTTATTAAGATCGAGAACAATCTTGCTTTTCAGGGCAAGACGATATGATCAAGGAGCGAGGGATTCACAGTCCTAACTCATTGGTCGATGAGTGCACCCGGAAATATGGACTAGGTAGCACGATCAATCTTAGGATGGTGATTTAATTACCAGCACACTAAGAATGAGAGTATTGTCCATTAACTACCAAGCAACGGAGTTGCTAGGAATATTGCTTTCACACATCACAGTTCACTTGTCGGCATTCCGGTTATAATAACACGGAACTGAGGAATGAACAATGATGGCAAGAAGTATTACTGTGTCAAGAATTCATAAGAGGTGGTGCAATTCTCATGATAGTCCTGACATAAAAGGGGTAATACTCCAGGGTAGAACAGAGCAAAAGATGGATGGCATTTGATCTGCAGAACACAACTACTTTGACCCAATCCTGGATATGGATGAGGTACTGGAGTTTGTTTCTCCTAGTCATTTTGAAATAGAATGGCTTGACGGACCACAAGAATAATAGGCATCGATGAACACGAATGCACAATTATTCCTGACTATCAATTGATAGAAGATTGTCGGAATACAACTGAAGAGGAACAACTTGAGGAACATATAATTTTCTGAGTTGTGGATGCATATATTAGTATGTCGAGCAAAGCTCAACATTTCTTCCAGACAACCCATGCAGATAGGTAGGACTGGTAGATTCACAATGTAGAATGGAGAACTCATTAAGAGCACTCTAGTTGTGATCTTTTGATACAACAAACTTCTGCCATAAGTGGTTCATAGTATTTGGAAGAAAGAAATACCACGGACCTCTAGGACTATCGCAAAGGTTACTAATATCCTAAAGGAAGTAGCAACACTATCAACATGATGTAAGTAGGGTGAATCTCGGGTTCAAGAACCCATGAATAGAATACCTACCACTACATGGCATCACGGGATGCTTTCGAGAATGGTGGCCAGAATCATCACACCGGGAACACAAAAGATGGCTAGATTACTAGGTGACTCCCTAAAACACCTAGGGTCATAATAATAGCTCCAACATATATGTCGAGGCAATAGAGTACCTCAACTGACCGGTTAGTGTGCTTATTCTGACCAAAAGGACATTGGGAATGGAAAGAAAGGATTTGCAAATGCATCAGACTATTTAGAAACCTGGGATGACTCGGACAGCATAATGACTGTGAATGCTCAAAATATTTGAGACATCCTGCAAGATAGTGGCATGACCACTCAACATCATCATATCAAGGTTCTGGGATCAACTGTCAACACACAGAAATAGTAGGAACTGAACTAAGAATTGCATCCATCAATCCTATAAGTCTATGGATTAGTAACACGTCATCCTGATAGATAGATTAGAAGGCCTAGTTCTTAAACCCCATAGAAGAGAAGAGGATGACTCAGATCAGAAGGCCATAAGGTAAAGGAGTAAAAAGAGCCTTACGTTCCCTTCCACAATCAATTCCCTTATATAACTAAAGCATTTCTAGACTCAACTTCGACCAGTTTGGCTTGGTAATCCTACAGGCAGTCAGGCTCTGATACCAACGCTGTCAGGACCCCGATTCCAAGTCACATCGATCTAGCCGGTAACACCTCATATCACTTTGCGGCCTCACGCACGGTATTCCCACGGGTGTCGCCTTACCATGGCCCGGGACCGTATGCGCCTTTTGGCTCACGTATATGATAGTGTCGCTAGCATCCATATGACAGAGAACCCGGGCCGACATGGCTAGTCGTGAACCCAAAGCGGCACTAACCTATGGGGACAGGCATACATGAATCACATCGAGCATGTCGGTCAGCAGCGTGTCAATCCGGGCTATAGCACTGGGCTAACAGGACTCCGGGAACCCGGGCTGTAGCAGGCTAGGCAGGACTCCGGATGTCACCGCGTGACATTTCCCCAAAGGGACAGACACAGGAACGAAGTGAAACACATGCCGGCCAGTCAAGTGCCCTGAGCAGTAGTGCTGGGCTAGCAGGACTCCGGTGAACCGGGCTGTAGCGTACTACTATGGCTCATGGAAGCACTAGACTACATTTCCCCATAAGAGAGGCTGCCAAGGATAAACAACTAGATTGTCGGATCCCACACATACCAAGCATTTCAATCATACACACAATATGCTTGATATGTGTAAATACAGCATGGCATCACAACATAACTCTACGACTTAAGTATTTATTCATTAGACTCCGAGGAGCGAGAAATTACAAACATGGGTCTCATGACCCAACAAACATAGCATACAAATCAAGGCACAAGCGGAAGCTTAACATGTCTGAGTACAGACATGTACAAATGAAAAAGGCTAAGAAGCCTGACTATCTACCAGATCCTGCCGAGGGCACAAGATTGTAGCTGAGGTATCAAGCTAACGTCGAAGTCCACGCGAAACTACTAGCGAGACAGGAGTCTCTCTGCAAAACATAAATTAAGCAAACGTGAGTACAAAAGTACTCAGTAAGACTTACATCAGAACTAGCTACATATGCATCGGTATCAACAAAGGGGGGTGGTGGAGTTTAACTGCAGCAAGCCTGCTTTGACTCGGTGGCTATCTTAAACTACGACTTCAAGTAACTCTTTTGAGGTGGCGCACACGAGTCGACATATTCACCATATCAATACACCACTATGGATCCGCTCCCATCTCCCTACGAGAATGCCATCCATAGCACTCACACTTATCTTGCGAGTTTTAGAGTATCCACTTTCACTTGTCTATGAACTATGCAAGGGGTCCAAGTTTCCATATCCGAGGAATCCGGCTATTCAAATAGATAATGATAACCTTGTAGGGGTGTACTTCTTCACACACGCTCCCACCACTTACCGTTGTTTACACGACATGTACTCGGCAACCTTCAAGCGGAAGCCCAACGAGGGTGTCGGCCACAGCCTACCTAAACACCTAAGTCTCTAGTCTAGGTTTATCACCTATTCAGGTTCCATCCGCAGGGAGTCCGGCCGGGGTTTCCACATACGGCCCCGAACGATGTGAACAGGGTTCCCGAGACACCAAGCGGGCGCCCGGTACACCGTGCCACGGTGTATCTACCGCAACATAGCCCACCCCTAGGGTCAGCGCTACGCACGGCCGCCAACACATAACCTACAAACACCAGAAACTAGTTGCAACTCCTGGACAGAGTACTAGGGTGATTAAGAAGCCGAGAGGGTCAATTAAGGATCCCAATGAGTGGTAGTAGCTGTTCATGGATCACAAACACAGAACTCAGTTCCTGAGGACGGATTCAATGAGACAACCCACCATGTACTCCTACATGGCCTCTCACCGCTACCTTTACCAAATCGTGTTCACACACTTAGCTCTCAATAGTAGGACATGTTTACACACCTCCGATTCATCCCCGATAAATCAGACCTGACTCAACTCTAAGCAGTAGTAGGCATGACAAACAAGCATGAATGAGTAGGCACATCAGGGCTCAAACAACTCCTACTCATGCTAGTGGGTTTCATCTATTTACTGTGGCAATGACAGGTCATGCAGAGGAAAGGGGTTCAACTACCGCAACATGTAACAGTTGAATCGTTGTTGTCCTAATGCAGTAAAAGAGAGCAGGAATGAGAGAGTGGGATTGTATCGGAATGAACAAGGGGGTTTGGCTTGCCTGGCACTTCTGAAGATCGTATAGTTCTTCATCGGTGTCATCGAACTCGTCGTCGGAACCACGTCTATCAAGAGGGGACAAATACCGGCAAACAAAGAGGAACACAATCAATGCAATGCAACAATTATGATGCATGATAATGTCATGGCAATATGCTGTTGATTGAGCTAATGCAACTAGCAACCATATTAAATGAAGTTGGTTTGAACCAAGGGTTCAAATTCAAACTCCATATGTGCTTATTTAAATGTCATTTATGCAAATTGCCCTGTACAGCAACCCTAGGTTGTACAAACATGCATGCAATTGCCATAAACAGATTCCTTGAATTTTTATGATAATTTTTCATATATAATTTATCTTATTTGGAGTTATAGATTAATTTCTATGATTTTTCAAAGTTTTGGATATTTTCTGAAAATAAATAAATCATTTAGATTTATTTAAAATCCAGAAAAGGTTTTACTGCATCAGCATGACATAAGAGTGACGTCATCAGGTCAACTGTGGCTGGCCAGGTCAAACCTGACCAGTGGGGCCCACTGGTCAGTGACACACCGCTGGCCTGAGTCACTGACGTGTGGGGCCGGTCAAAGGCCACGTCAGCAAGGTCAAAGCTGACGCGTGGGTCCCGCGGGGTTGGATTAGTTCTAACTAATTTTGTTAGCTGACTAACTAAACCGATGGGGCCCGTGTGTAAGTGGGTCAGGGGGGTTAATTAGTGGGCGATTAGCCCTAACTAGGTGGCCACGTCACCGCACCGGCGGCTAGCCGCCGGCGACCAAACGAGGCGGCGGAGGCGCTCGGGATTTGCCGTCCGGCGACCGTTCGACTCGCGGTTTGGCCCTACGGGCTGCTGGACTTGCGCCGCATCCAATGGAGCATGCAGCTAGGCGAGAGGAGGCCGGAAACGACGACTGCAATGACGGCTGGCGGCGGCCGGAGTTCGGCTTAGCACGAGCGAGGCGCTGCACTAGGCTGACGAGCGAGCTAAGTGGCGAGGCGGATTCCTGGGAGCTCCAGGAGCACGCTGGTGCCACTGGACCGAGCGGAGATGCTCAGGAGCGAGGACATCATCGGCCATGCCGGACGGCGGCTTCGATCGTCAGTGAAGTAGGAGCTACGGCGTGAAAACGGGACAACAGAGAGGGGGGTTCGAGGGAGAGGCTTACGGCGGTTGCAATGGTGCAGACGGCATGCTCGGAGGAGGCCAGGAGCAGTCGGGGCGGCGAGATGGATCTCCGGTGACCGAGGAGGAAGAAGGGGTCGGGGACGGTGAGACGAGGCACGTCCGCTCGCGCGGCTTGACGGAGACGATGTAGAGGTCGACGGAGGAGCTCCTTGGCGCATCGGGGAGGCGAGGGGAGCACGGTGGCTGCGAGCTTCATGGTGGCGAGCGCTTGGCAGCGTCGGCCATGGTGATCAGAGGAGAGGGAGAGGGCGAGGGGGAGAGCAGAGAGTGAGGGAGAGGAGCGAGGGGGACCAGGGGGCTGCGTGGCGTCGTGGAGGCGTCCAGGCCCTCGGCGGCAAGCAGGACGTGGCGTGCGGTGGCCGTGCGCGTGCCGGCGTGCGGTGGCCACGCACCTTGGTCCTTCTGGCAGAGGAAGGAGAAGACACGGGTGCCCCTGGTGCGCTAGGCCGCCAGCTGGGCCACCAGGTGGGCTGGAAGGCCAGGTAGGTTGGCCTAGGTAGATCTCTCTGTTTTTTTAATTCTGTTTTCTATTTATGTTATTTTGTTTTGATTTAGTTTATAACCCAAATCATTTTAATATATCCTGAAAATAATTGTGTGCATTAAATTAATTCTTACAGAGGCCCTTTCAGAATTATTGGAGCATTTTAAAAATACTAATAGTATTTAAATGCCCCAATTCAAATACAATATGCGTTATTCAAAAATCCAGAATGGCCTAAAAAAATATGTGCATCATTTTTGGCAGAGGTTTTCACCTTTATCAAAAATAATGAACTTTTCTAAAGGGCATTCTGGGTTCATTGAAAATATTTTTATTTTGATCCTAATTGCATTTCATTTAGTGCTAGGGCTTGTCATCCCCATTTCAAATTTCAAACAAATATAGACATGATGCATGGATGCTTATGATACTAATTGCAATCAAATTCTAGGGCTGTGACAGCAGATGTCCTAGAGAAAGGACTTAATCGTGAGGCCATCGCAACGGGTTAGCTCGAAGGGGTTAAAGCGGACACAGGGACGCAAGAGGGTTTATAATAGTTCTGCCCCTTCGATGAATGTAAAAGCCTATGTCTAGTTGTGATGGGATTGATGAGGTTTCGATGACTAGGGAGCAAACAAGCTTCGCCTAAGTCTCGAGTTGTTGTCTCTCCTCCTAAACCGCCGCCGGATCGTCCCCTTGTATATACGGGTGACGCCCGTCGGTTCACAGAGTCCTAACACCGGTTCATATTCGTATCCGGGTTGGTCTCTCCTTATTCCTATCTTACAATACAAGTTTACATACAGATGCCAGTTTACGGCTACAAGTCTTAAACCAACTACGGGCCTCACGCCCTCATCTATCTTCTTGGGCTTTAACACTCTTGAGTTACTGATGAAGTTAATCCGGCCACATAGGACGGTTTACGACCAATAGTAATATTCCCAACATTAGGCCCCAGATTGATTTGAACGGGTTCATGTCAATCCTTAGCAAAATCTTCATCTTCAACATCTTCTCGTAGTTGCTGAACCGCCATCATGTCATCCTCTCCAGTTGCTGTAAGCCGAGGTGATGTCATCTGTCATAAAGAAAACATCCATGATATCTCCTTGTTTAATAAACTCACAACAACCGAGGCGACAGCTCCGCTTCCGAAATTTTCGGTTCCTGGATTCACGCGCCTGACACATGTCTTTTTGCCTTATAAATAGGGCCGAAGGGTCATTTCTTTTCTCCCCTTCGTGCCCTTCCTCTTCGTCTTCCTCGTGTCGCCAGTTTCAGAGCTCCGCCGCCGCCGTCGTCTTCTGCATCGACTTTGGCCGCTGCATCAACCTGAGCGTACCAGAAAACTGCGGCGACCTTCCACATCTTCCTCAGCTCTGGTAGGTCTTCTGCTCTTCTCAACATAGATCTGTTCTAGGGTTTCGTGTTCTTGCTGCGTTCATCACCTGTTCATGTTCATATGCTAGCTCCTGGATACATCTGTGAACCCCTTCTCTGTGTAGTGATAACTTTTAGTATCCGCCTTTAGTTTCATGCCTAAAACCATAGATCTCACATATATTTCCGCCCATTGATTCAATACTGTTCTGCTTTGAGCTTTTGAATATTTTCCTTCTTTTCTGAACTTGCGTCAGATCAATCGCTGTAGAGAAATCTTGTGAAATCTGTTTCTGTACACTTACCCATCCGCAATCTCAACTGTTTCAATGCTTAGATCCGGCGGTTTAACTTGGTGTAGAAAAAATTAACAAACCGTATATACCATTAGTCCCCTTGTTGAACCGCCAGATGTTGTTGCTTCATAAAACTCCGGTTTAGATAGAGCTGTCTCCGGTTTAACATTGTACATACCAGTGTACTTTAATCAATGCATTCTTGAACCGGAATCACCTATATTGTAGATTTCATCATGGCCAAGGAAGTATATGAGTGCAACTGGGTTCCTTCTCGCATCACAGAGACTCAACTGAACAATTTAGTCCTGATCGGCGCCTTAGGCAGCAAAAATACCATCCATTGGAGGGTCCCTGGCAAAGAATGCCCTCCCACACCTCAAGAAGGAGAGTTCGTCGTTTTGTAGATCACTTAGCCCGGGGCTTTGAGCCGCCCGGTTCTAAATTTTACCGGGATGTTTTAACCAACTTTCAACTCCGCCCACAAGACACTGGCCCCAACTCTGTTACAAACATGTATCACTTCCAAGTGCTCTGTGAGGTGTTCTTTCAAGAGGAGCCCACAGTTGAGTTGTTCAGAGACTGCTTCCATCTAAACCGTCGCACTGAGTTTACTGACGGTTCCAATACGGAATTGGGTGGTGTGGCGATTCAGAAAAGGAAAGAGGTCACATACCCTCATGCCAAACTGCATAGCCACCCCAAAGAGTGGAATCAAACATGGTTCTATTGCAAAGACACCTCCCCTGCTGATGAAAATCCTTTGCCTGGCTTTCGTCCGGAGCGGCTTAGTAATACACACCCCTTTCTGCAAAGGTTGACTGCCAAGGAGAGAAGCAAATACGCTCCTCAACTGTCCAAGCTCAGAGCCTTCATGGCCAACGGTTTGACAGGGGTTGATCTCGCTTGCTGTTGGATATCGTGGAGCATACTGCCCCTTAGTCAGCGCCCCGGTTTGATGTGCGAGTATACTGGCAGTGTTGATGACCCACTGCGACATGCTAACATCCAGCTCACCGATGAAGAAATCACAGAGGCTGTGAATAAAATGCTGAATCATCCGGAACACATCTGTGCTCGAACCGGCCTGCTTCCCTTCTGTGCCACCAACAAACCGCCAGCTGTAAGAGTTTGATTTTTCTTTTTACTGAACCTGTTATTGATATATCTGGTCATTGGTTAATATCAATGTCTGTTTAGATAGGGCAATGATCCGTTTTGGAGCAAGAAGCTTCCACAGGAGAAGCCAGAAAAAACAGAGAAACCGGAAAGACCAACCCGGCCAAAGACTAAAGTCGTGAAATGGCCTACTCATAAGAAGAAAACCACTGCATCTTCTTATCCGGCCGCTGATGATGATGTGGGTAATCCGGACCTTGAGGTAGAGCTTGACTCACTTGGCTTATTTTTCACACGCCTTATTGATGATGATATTTGTCAGGATGATGCCGAAACTAGCCATGCTGATGCTGCAGAGGTAATTACTCTCTCTTCCGATTCAAGCCCTTTGCCTTCGCTAAAAATCCGTCAGGCAAACCGGAAGGTTAAATTTTCTCATCCTCTTGCTTACTTGGATCCCAAATTTCTTATGAAGACCCAACAGCACGAAGCTCGCCGCACAACCCGGCACAGCGGCCAGGTAGTTACCTCCGCCGGTTTACCGAACAGTCCGGTTCAGAAACGCCATTCAGAGGTCTCTAATTTGCTTGTCAGTGCTTGTCCTAAAGCGGGCTGTTTTCATCAACCTCTTAATCCATCTGACTCCGATTATCAGGTTACTTCCCACTCATCCTCTGGCGAGTCATCGGCTACTCAGCTGCCACCGCTCAAAACGGTGCTTGGGTAAGCTATACTTATCATAATATTTCTGGTACATCACCTTGGAACATATGTTGTATTGGACTTTGTTATTCCTTTCAGGGCCAAGCCTAGGCCGAGCAAGAAGGCTCGCCTGGATAAAGCGGCCGAGGAAGACGCCATCCCTGAACCGGGTAAAACACCAGATCTTGAAGCGGCTATTCATGAAGATATACCCAATGATCCACCACAGCAGGATGATGATTTTATTGCTGAAGAAAGGCCTATTGACACCTCAGGCCCTGTCAACCAGCCCACAAGCCACATCCGGATTGAGAAATCCACCAGTCCATCAAAGCCAACTGATAAGCCAACGGCCCCAGTGCAAACCGGTGATGCCAAGGATGATGAGGTTGTCATTACTGGCATTGGTCGCACAGAGCCAGGCAATCCTGTTGCTTTATCTAGACACACTTCCAAGGAAGAATTTGCTGCCATTGGAAAGGGAAAATGGAATGCCGATCTGACAACTTATGCCGCTATGAACGCCCAAGATCTCCATTCCGGCTATCTGAACCGGCTATACACCAGCCGTGACTATGAAGCTGGTTTGGTTAATATGATGAAAGAGAAATATGAGGTAACTTCCATATGCTTATCTGCGTATGTACTTCAATCTATCAACTCTCCTAGCCCCCAAGGGCCGGTTTAGAATCTCCGTTCAAACCGGGACTTGTCAATGCAGACTTCAATGTTTTCTGAATTTGCAGATGTAGCCCCCAAGGGCCGGTTCAACTTAGTGTAGTTAAACCGGGACTTTAGGTAATCAAGATTGTAGCAGCAGTATTAACTGAACAAATAGCCATTAGCCCCCAAGTGCCAAGTTGAATACTTGTATTGAGCTTGGGACTTTTCTGAATAATTGAAGAGCAAATATGCATTAGCCCCCAAGTACCAAGGGCATAACTTGTTATGTGGTTGGTACTTCAATTCTTGTACCGTTATCTAAATCGTACGACTGTCTATATGCAGGCTGAGCTGAACAAAAGGGAAAACCAAATCGCTGATCTGCAAGAAAATCTGAAGTGCCAACAAGCTGAAACCTCCAAAGCAAAAGATGAATTAACCAGCGCTTTAAGCGCCATGGAACAGCTTAAGGAGGGCTTCAAGAAGAAGCGGGCGGATTGGGCCACTGAAAAATCCGCTTTAACCAAACGAGCAGAAGATGCCGAGGCTGCACTGAAACCGGTGGTGGACGAACTGACCAGCATAAAGCGGCAAGTGCATGCCATGACCGCTGCTATCTTTGGTAAGCTGGTTTGATTTCTGGATTGATTCGGCTGTCTTATAGAGCTACCGGTTTGTTAACCCTTTGTAATATTTCAGGGACACGCATTAGTCACATGGGGTCAGATGTGTGGAAGAAATTGAAAGCCGCCTACACATTGATCGAACAACTGTACACTGGTGCACAGCGGATCATCTCTACTGCATCCCACAACAATCCGGGGCCCACTTTGATTCAGGACACTCTGAAGAGACTGTCGATGCTTCCTGCCTGGGTTGAAGAGCTGAAGAAATCTGCTGCTCAAACCCGTGCGATCAATACCTTAATCCAGGCAAAAGCTTGGGTGCCGGATTTTGATCCTGTTGAAGCGGCTCAGGGCTATCCCAGCTTGAAGGAAGATGGGTCAGAGTTTAGTGAAGCGGATCTGCGAGCAATAATCCGGGAGATGCGTCCGCTAGCTTGTCAATTGGTTGAAGAAGCAGACTTGTCTCATTATCAAGCCCAATATGACAACCAAAACAAGCGAGTAGTTGCACCAATTCCTGAAGCGGAAAATCTTATCCCTCCAATCCGTAAGCATACTTACGCTCCCGATATTGAACCGTCGTTGCTGATCCATGATGAAGCTATCTTTCAAGCATTAATGGGAATCGACTGGACAACTGTTGATTTCCAGCCGCTGGGTAGAGAAGCTGAAGTTGAAGCGGCGCGGGATGACCCACAACCATCAGGCCAGGCTGGTGACCAAGCTTGAACCGGAAGCCGGTTTAAACTGCTTCTCCTTTGCGAAAAAACAATGATCTTATTTTGGGCACCGTGTTGCCTTGTAATAGGCTAGCCGATACTCTTGATTTTGATTTGCCCTCATGCATAATTACTGCAACTTGTTCTTCCTTTGGGTGATGAACTTTCCAAAGTATTTTCTGCAATACAAAAAATCTTAAAGTGCCACCGCGGTTGTACCGTCAGGCGGAGTATGATGTCTGCATATGTGAAATCAAAATATCTAAAATTTAAGCATATGATCAAATCTTTGGGATACATAATACCTGCCATCGTTGGGCATGAAGTTGGCTTGGCCAATCTTGAAGCGGAGGTTTATAAACCCACACTATTGGAGGAGATAGCAGCTCCTGTATATATATAATGCCGGTTTCCCATGTAAACCATGTCGGGTTATAATAAAACACCGTGTTACTCCGTAATAGGATGTTAATAAAAAATCAAACCGAGCAAATAGTCTCCGGATTAAAAATGGACCGTGTTCCGTCAATTGACAGTTTGAACCGGTTTAAAACTCTGTCGGTTTAAAAAACGCAACAAAAAGAAAGAAATATCTATCAAAGAAAATTGTGAAGCAAAGGCAATGATAAAACTGTTTGCAAAAAGAGGCTTATTTGAGCCGATCAGATGGCGTTACCATGGTCGGACACAACCAAGCTCCCGATAGGTGTAGCTATGGTTCAAGTCAGCCAGGTCCCCAAATGAAACCGTGGCCTTTATGCCGATCAAGAGGCGTGGCAATGGTTCGGGTTCGACCAAGCCCCCAAGTGATTCTGTGGCCTTAGGTCGATCAAGAGGCATGACTGGTTCAGACTTGACCATGTCCCCAAGTGATCTAGTGACTTTCACCTATCAAAAGGTGTTGCATTGGTTCGGATACGACCAAGCCCCCAAGTGATATTACATGATGCTTTGAAAAGCTAACTCAAGGGGTAAACCGGAGGCTGCTTTAGAACAACTCCGTGTAACCACACATGATGTAAAAGAACAGATACCCCGCTTTAGCTGAGGTTCTGGTTTATTATATTAATCATAATATATACATCGTCGTAATATGTACATAAGTAGAGCCAATGGCTCAGGTATAGTAAGGCCAAAGATGAGCTATGTTCCACGGCCTGTTGATCTCCTCCTCTGATGTACGTGAGTCTTTATGCTCTCGAATATCGATCAGATAGTATGACCCGTTGTGCAGATTCTTGCTGACCACGAAAGGTCCCTCCCAAGGTGGGGATAACTAATGCATATCAGTCTCATCTTGGATGAGCCGAAGCACCAAATCTCCCTCTTGAAAGGTTCTGGTTCTAACTCGGCGACTGTGATAACGACGAAGATCCTGTTGGAAAATCGCCGAGCAAGCAGCTGCTATGTCACGCTCTTCATCCAACTGGTCCAAAGCATCTTGCCGTGCTGTCTCGTTGTCCGCTTCAACATAAGCCGCCACACGAGGTGAATCATGACGGATATCACTAGGGAGAACCGCCTCCGCTCCATAGACCATGAAGAATGGTGTGTATCCTGTTGATCTGTTGGGGGTGGTATTGATGCTCCATAACACAGATGGTAACTCTTCCACCCAACAACTCGGTGTTCTCTGCAAAGGAACCAGAAGCCGGGGCTTGATGCCTCTCAAGATCTCTTGATTAGCCCTTTCTGCTTGACCATTGGACTGTGGGTGCGCTACGGATGAAATGTCAAGCCGGATGTGCTCCCGTTCGCAGAACTCCTTCATGGCACCCTTGGACAAATTGGTACCATTATCTGTGATGATACTGTGTGGAAAGCCAAACCGGAAAATCACTTTTTTGATGAACTGAACTGTCGTGGCCGCATCACACTTGCTAACAGGTTCTGCCTCCACCCACTTTGTAAACTTGTCAACCGCCACCAGGAGGTGGGTCTTCTTATCTTTGGACCTTTTGAAAGGCCCAACCATATCTAGCCCCCAAGTCGCAAACGGCCAAGTAATTGGAATCATTCTCAATTCTTGAGCTGGCACATGAGCACGTCTTGAAAACTTTTGGCAACCGTCACATCGTCTGACCAGATCCTCCGCATCAGCATGAGCAGTTAACCAATAGAAGCCATGGCGGAACGCTTTAGCCACCAAAGATTTTGAACCGGCGTGGTGACCACAATCTCCTTCGTGGATCTCACGCAAAATTTCACAGCCTTCTTTAGGAGACACACAGCGTTGAAACGCCCCTGATACACTGCAACGATGCAACTCGCCATTGACAATAGTCATGGACTTGGACCGCCGGATTATCTGTCGGGCCAGAGTCTCATCCTCTGGTAACTCGCCCCGGTTCATGTACGCCAGGTAAGGAAGCGTCCAATCCGGAATGACATGAAGAGCTGCCACCAATTGAGCCTCCGGATCAGGAATAGCCAAATCCGCTTCACCAGGGAGCTTGACCGACGGGTTGTGAAGCACATCCAGAAAAACATTGGGCGGGACCGGTTTGCGCTGAGAGCCCAGCCGGCTTAAAGCGTCCGCCGCTTCATTCTTCCGTCGGTCCACGTGGTCCACCTGATAGCCTTTAAAGTGACCTGCAACAATATCCACCTCACGACGATATGCTTCCATGAGTGGGTCCTTGGAATCCCAAGTGCCAGGCACTTGTTGAGCCACGAGGTCTGAGTCACCGAAGCACTTAACTCGACTTAGATTCATCTCCTTAGCCATCCGGAGACCATGGAGCAAGGCTTCATACTCAGCTGCATCGTTAGTACAAGGGAACATTAAGCGGAGAACGTAACAAAACTTATCACCTCATGGGGAAGTTAATACGACTCCAGCTCCCGAGCCTTCCAATTGCCTGGATCCGTCAAAATGGATGGTCCAATATGTGTGATCCGGCTTTTCTTCAGGTGCTTGCAGTTCCATCCAATCATTGATGAAATCAACAAGTGCTTGAGACTTAACCGCCGTCCGAGGTACATACTTCAACCCGTGCGGCCCAAGCTCTATAGCCCACTTGGCAATCCGGCCAGTCGCTTCTCGGTTCTGGATGATATCCCCCAAGGGAGCAGAACTGACCACCGTAATGGGGTGCCCTTGGAATTATTGCTTAAGCTTCCGGCTTGCCATAAAAACTCCATATACCAGCTTCTGCCAATGCGGATACCTTTGCTTGGACTCAATGAGTATCTCGCTGATATAATAGACCGGACGTTGAACCGGATGCTCCTTGCCTGCCTCTTTTCGCTCCACCACAATAGCCACACTGACCGCACGAGCATTAGCAGCAACATATAGCAGCAACGACTCCTTGTCAATGGGAGCGGCGAGCACAGGCGGATTGGCCAATTGCCGCTTTAAGTCCTCAAATTCTTTATCAGCAGCAGAACTCCAGACGAATTGATCCGTCTTCTTCAACATCTGATACAAAGGGATTGCCTTCTCACCAAGGCAGCTGATAAACCGGCTTAACGCGGCAATCCGGCCTGCCAGGCGTTGAACATCATTGATACACTTCGGTTTAGCTAGGGAGGTGATGGCTGTGATCTTCTCCGGATTAGCCTCGATTCCCCTGTTGGACACTAGAAAACCCAATAACTTGCCTGCCGGTACACCAAAGACACACTTGGCTGGATTAAGCATCATCTTGTACGTCCTCAGGTTATCAAAGGTTTCCTTCAAGTCGTCAACCAGAGTCTCCTTCTCCCTTGACTTAACCACGATATCATCCACGTAAGCATGTACATTACGGCCAATCTGCTTGTGAAGACAATTTTGTACACACCATTGATAAGTTGCCTGGGCACTCTTGAGCCCAAAGGGCATAGACACATAGCAGAACGCTCCAAAGGGAGTTATGAATGCCGTCTTCTCCTGGTCCTTAACTGCCATTTTGATCTGATGATAGCCAGAATATGCATCCAAAAAACTCAAACGCTCACAACTCGCCGTAGCATCAATAATTTGATCAATACAGGGGAGGGAAAAAGGATCTGCTGGACAAGCCTTATTAAGATCTGTGTAATCCACACACATGCGCCAGGTGCCGTTTTTCTTAAGGACCAGCACCGGATTGGCAAGCCACTCAGGGTGGAAAACGTCAATAATAAAGCCAGCTGCTAAGAGCCTGGCTACCTCTTCTCCAATCGCCTTGCGTCTTTCTTCGTTAAACCGGCGGAGGAACTATTTCACCGGTTTGTATTTAGGATCCACATTAAGGGTGTGCTCAGCGAGTTGCCTCGGTACACCTGGCATGTCAGAGGGCTTCCATGCAAAAATGTCCCGATTCTCACGGATGAACTCGATGAGCGCGCTTTCCTATTTCGGATCCAAGTTGGCACTGATGCTGAACTGCTTGGACGAATCGCCAAGCACGAAGTCAACAAGCTTAGTTTCAGCTACCGATTTGAACTTCAGGGCCGGATCATGCTCCGTAGTTGGCTTCTTTAATGGAGTCATGTCCGCCGGATCAACATTGTCCTTATAATGCTTCATCTCCTCGGTGGCACAAACCGACTCTGCGTAGGCCGCATCTCCTTCCTCGCACTCCAAAGAGATTTTACGGCTTCCGTGAATCGTTATTGTCCCCTTGTGACCCGACATCTTGAGCTGCAAATACACATAACAGGGCCGTGCCATAAACTTGGCGTAGGCCGGTTGCCCAAATAGGGCATGATATGGACTTTGGATTTTCACCACCTCAAACGTCAATGTTTCCAACCTGGAATCATGTCATCTCCAAAGGCCACTTCCAGAGCTATCTTACCAACAGGATATGCTGACTTGCCAGGTACCACACCGTGGAACACCGTATTGGACGGTTTGAGATTTTTATCTGTTAGTCCCATACGACGGAAGGTCTCATAGTACAAGATATTAATGCTGCTCCCTCCATCCATGAGCACCTTGGTGAACTTGTAACCTCCCACCTGAGGCGCCACCACCAGAGCCAACTGACCCGGATTATCAACCTGGGGAGGGTGATCCTCTCTGCTCCATATGATTGGCTGTTCAAACCAGCGTAGATAACGGGGCACGGCCGGTTCAACAGAGTTGACTGCCCGCCTCTGAACCTTCCGGTCTCGCTTGTCCAAGCTAGTGGTGAAGACATGGTACTGCCCACTATTCAACTGCTTTGGGTTGCTCTGGTAACCCGACTGTTGCTGCTGCTGGTTGTAACCACCCTGGTTGTTCTGATTATTTTGATTGTTATGTCCGCCAGGATTACCATTAAATCCTGAACCGGAATTTCCTCCACCATATCCCGGCCCGAATCCTGAGCCACCGCCGGAGCCGTGATCATACCGGAAAGCATTAGAATTCTTGAACTCTTGCATAATGTAGCAATCCTTCCAAAGGTGGTTTGCTGGCACCTCCTTCGTCCCATGTCTTGGACAGGGCTGGTTCAGTAGATAATTTAGGCGGTCCGGGTTAGGGTTGGGTGCCCCACTGCGATTTGGCGGTTTACCCTTGCGTTGCTGGCCCTTGTCCTGCGCATTGGTATTAGCCACAAAGTCCATGTTACCATCCGCTTTACGCTTGCCTCCGCTACCATTGCCCGCCGAGTGATGCTGCTGACCTTTGGAGTTGCTGTTCCTCTTTCCCTTCCCTGCCTTGTCATCATCAGATTCGGGATCCTTGGTACTATCATAATCAACATACTTTACCAAAGCAGCCATGAGGGTCCCCATGTCAGTGCAATGGCGCTTCATCCGTCCCAACTTCAGCTTTAGGGGCCCAAACCGGCAGTTGCCTTCTAGGGTTATGACTACAATGTCAGCGTTGATGCGGTCTGATGAATGCAACACTTGTGAGACCCGCCGCACCCAATGAGTCGTCGATTCTCCTTCCTCCTGGACGCAGGCAGCTAAGTCCACTATCGACATAGGCTGCTTACATGTATCCTTGAAATTACTGATAAACCGGGCTCGTAATTGGGCCCATGAACTGATAGAATTGGCCGGTAAGCTTTTTAGCCAAGTACGGGTCGTTCCTTTGAGCATCATGGTGAAGTATTTCGCACATGCCGCATCATCCACATCAAGAATCTCCATGGCCATCTCATAGCTCTCCACCCATGTCTCTGGAGGTTGATCCGCCGTGTAATTTGGTACCTTGCGCGGGCCTTTGAAATCCTTGGGCAGGCGCACATTGCGTAAAGCGGGGACAAGGCAAGGCACCCCCAAAGAACTAGAAGTAACACCAGGTTCGACCGAGATAGTTGGACGAACCGGCGTAAGCTGCCGAGCCTGATACTGTGCGGCTAACTCGGCCTCCCTACACGCTCGGGCCCGGTCCACTACTTCCTGAGCGTTATCAGCACCACCCGTCGGGTTGTTGCCGTGGGGTGCTCCACGTCGTTCATTACTTGACATTGCCGGTTCATCCATATGCCTGCTATAGCTCCGGCTTGGACGAGGGGTCGAGTGGATCCGGTCGCGGCTGTACGAGTATGCTTCCTGTTGGACCAAAGCTGTCCTAAGAAGCTCCTTGACCCGTCGCGTCTCTACCGCCTGCGGAGAGTCACCTTCAATTGGAATGGCCTCCATCCGTGCAGCATCGGCAACGAGATTGTCCATCGGGTTGGAGTAGTGACCCGGAGGTGTTGAAACAGTCTGAGGTATAACAGTGTTTTGATGAGGCAGATCCATCAGACGGGGCTGAACCGGCGCACCAGTCCCAGGAGCTTCCGCCCGGTTTACCTCCAGCGGATTACTGGCTCCTGCTCCTGGGGTGTTGAAAAGGTCTCTGGCCTCGAAAACCAAAGGCAAACGGGATCGGTACTTCCTCTTCATGACTTCATGCGACGCGTTCTGGTCCAACATGAGCCTGTAGGCTTGTGCGTCTAGAGCGGCCCGCTCTACGGTCATCCTGGCATTCTCAGCTACCAGGTCCGCCTTGGCCTAGGTGATCTGTTCCCTCACCTTTGCAATCTCCGCATTGTGGACGTCCTGATCCGCTGGGTTAGCTTCTGCCATAAGCACAGCCAATGCATCAAATAGATCTGATAGAACTTGAGCCGGCGGGCGTACAGAGCCTCCTGCCCCGGCAGCCGTCGCCGCTGCTGAACCGGAGGTTATTGGCGCAGCGGTCGAAGAATGAAGCGCTGCTTGTGTGCCGGCCATGAATATTCCAACTCGGTTGGGTAGATCAGAGGGGTCCGGAATACTGTCGCCATCGGAACAGCCCCCAATCCGGCCATCTTGTAGTTGATATAGAGATTTGGTTTCTCTGGTTGATGACTCGTCGCCGGAATAAACGACGGTCTCGCCGCGAGATTCCGATCCATCCTCATAACTTCCTCCATGGATGACTCCCACAAAGGCACGCTTCATGGCCGGTTTAACCCGCGCGGATCGCGCACGCTGAGCCGTTTCGACGGGGTCGGTGCAGATGTCCGGCTCAGGGCCTGGTTCACCGATCTTGCCGATGAAAACGTGTATGCCACCAAAGGGGACCCGGTACCCGTACTCAACTGAGCCGGCCTCGGGGCCCCAGCCTGCATCGTCGATGTAGAGCTTGCGGTGACGACTCTTAGTCATCCGGCCCACAGCGTAGCCCTCGAGTCCTTCAAAGCGGCCCTCCAAGAACTTGAAACCATCGTGCGATAGCCCCACGGTGGGCGCCAACTGTCGTGGTTTTGTCACGGCAGATGTCCTAGAGAAAGGACTTAATCGTGAGGCCATCGCAACGGGTTAGCTCGAAGGGGTTAAAGCGGACACAGGGACGCAAGAGGGTTTATACTAGTTCGGCCCCTTCGATGAAGGTAAAAGCCTACGTCTAGTTCTGATGGGATTGATGAGGTTTCGATGACTAGGGAGCAAACAAGCTTCGCATAAGTCTCGAGTTGTTTTCTCTCCTCCTAAACCGCCGCCGGGTCGTCCCCTTATATATACGGGTGACGCCCGTCGGTTCACAGAGTCCTAACACCGGTTCATATTCGTATCCGGGTTGGTCTCTCCTTATTCCTATCTTACAATACAAGTTTACATACAGATGCCGGTTTACGGCTACAAGTCTTAAACCGACTACGGGCCTTAGGCCCTCATCTATCTTCTTGGGCTTTAACACTCTTGAGTTACTGATGAAGTTAATCCGGCCCACATAGGCCGGTTTACGCCCAATAGTAATATTCCCAACAAGTACCGAACGCACAGCACCTCCGAGTTGAGCACACGTTCTGCGCGATGACGTACCTCGAATTCCGATCCAGCTGAGTGTTGAGGGAGAGTTACGTCAGCACGACAGCATGGTGATGATGATGATGTTCTACCGACGCAGGGCTTCGCCTAAGCACTGCTACAGTATTATCGAGGTGGACTATGGTGGAGGGGGGCACCGCACACGGCTAAAAGATCAAACTATCAATTGTTGTGTCTCTAGGGTGCCCCCTGCCCCCGTATATAAAGGAGCAAGGGGGGGTGCGGCCGGCCAGGAGAGGGGCGTGCCAGGAGGAGTCCTACTCCCACCGGGAGTAGGACTCCCTCCCTTTGCCTAGTTGGATTAAGACTTGGGGGGAAAGAGGTGGAGGAGAAGAAGGAAAGGGGGGGCGCCGCCCCCCTCTCCTTGTCCTATTCGGACTAGGGGGGAGGGGCGCGCGGCCCTTGCCCTGGCCGCCTCTCCTCTCTTCCACTAAGGCCCACTATGGCCCATTAAACTCCCAGGGGGTTCCGGTAACCCCCCGGTACTCCGGTAAAATTCCGATTTCACCCGGAACACTTCTGATATCCAAACATAGGCTTCCAATATATCAATATTCATGTCTCAACCATTTCGAGACTCCTCGTCATGTCCGTGATCACATCCAGGACTCCGAACAACCTTCGGTACATCAAAACATATAAACTCATAATATAACCGTCATCGAAACGTTAAGCGTGCGGACTCTACGGGTTTGAGAACTATGTAGACATGACCGAGACACGTCTCCGGTCAATAACCAATGGCGGAAACTGGATGCTCATATTGGCTCCCACATATTCTACAAAGATCTTTATCGGTCAGATCGCATAACAACATACGTTGTTCCCTTTGTCATCGGTATGTTACTTGCCCGAGATTCGATCGTCGGTATCTCAATACCTAGTTCAATCTCGTTACCGGCAAGTCTCTTTACTCGTTCCGTAATACATCATCCTACAACTAACTCATTAGTTGCAATGCTTGCAAGGCTTAAGTGATGTGCATTACCGAGAGGGCCCAGAGATACCTCTCCGACAATCGGAGTGACAAATCCTAATCTCGAAATATGCCAACCCAACAAGTACCTTCAGAGACACCTGTAGAGCACCTCTATAATCACCCAGTTACGTTGTGACGTTTGGTAGCACACAAAGTGTTCCTCTGTTAAACAGGAGTTGCATAATCTCATAGTTATAGGAACATGTATAAGTCATGAAGAAAGCAATAGCAACATACTAAACGATCGAGTGCTAAGCTAATGGCATGGGTCAAGTCAATCACATCATTCTCCTAATGATGTGATCCCGTTAATCAAATGACGACCCATGTCAATGGCTAGGAAACTTAACCATCTTTGATCAACCAGCTAGTCAAGCAGAGGCATACTAGTGACACTCTGTTTGTCTATGTATTCACACATGTATTATGTTTCTGGTTAATACAATTCTATCATGAATAATAAACATTTATCATGATATAAGGAAATAAATAATAACTTTATTATTGCCTCTAGGGCATATTTCCTTCATTGTCCACTTGGAATGGAACAAATTTCGACCCACAAATTAAAGTGCTACAAACTACACACCGAGGCGCCCACATGTCATGAAACAAATTTGGACCCATATACAAATTAAAAAATAAAGGACGAGGATCGAACATGCGAGCAGGTCCTTCAAGCCGCACAACATACGTAGAACATCAATGTTTGTTGTACCTCCCTTTGTTCACATAATGTTTTTATATTACCACAGCCTATTTAATGGATAACATGTAATATTATTTTTAGTACTATGCGCCTTCACTTACTGGTGGGTTCCATGTGTGCTCTCTCTCTCTCTCATCCCCTTCTGCGTTTAGACGCACGGGCAAACACGAAGAACTCGCGGGCGATGTTGCCGTTGACCATATCTGGACGCGTTCACAAGTTACGGCACCAGTTTCACGTACTAGCAGCATTAGTCAGTGTGTACGTGCAATGCACGTTAATTTGGAAGTATATTAAGTGCATGCGGATATTAAGTAGGATATTATTTGCGTGTTATTATGTGATTAGCACTATTTTTGGCATGAAATTAACTGCATGCTAAACGTGTTGAGTGCTCGACATTGAAGCAGTCTAGGTCGTTGGATGACAAGGAATACATGTGGCTTGATGACATTTCATATTTAATTTGATACGGCTCTAGCAGAACATTCAATCGATCAAACCATAGATTTCGCTCAGTCTAACTCCTACTTTAAATTATACGACGGTCGATCTAAAATAAACGGAAATGATAAACATTCCGATTTTAAGCATGGCAATCCGAACATTTTTCATGGCAAATTTAGATTACGCAGCGGCGGCGGCGTCTTGTGGTGGGAAGCGGCTCCTCTGCCGTGCTCTGTGTGTCGTCGAGCCACTGACCGACGACGACGGTGGCGCCTTGCGCCATTGTAAGCGTACTCCTCGACGTTGGCCTAACTTCAAGGAAGGCCAAAATGTTCTGGACTTCGAAGCGAGTCAACTGGCGGGAGGAGGCGACTGGCGTTGGTGCAAGGAAGCGGTCAACGGCAGCCATCCATGCCACTGAGGGGGCCACTTGCACCCGCGCGGGGAAAGGCGTTGTCAACGGCGCGGCGGAGACATTCGTGTGCACAAGCACTAGCATGGGCGCGCACGTCAGTGCACGCGCAGGCGCATACGCTGGCAGGTGCACGGGCACTGGCATGGGCGTGCGCGTCAGTGCACACACAGGCGCATGCGCTGGCAGGTGCACAGGCGCGTGAAAGTTGGCGGGGACCTCATGGAACCCCGTGGCATCAAGCTCGGCGACAATGTGCGGCTCCTAGCCCATCAATGCCACGGGGATGGGCGCTGGCGCAGTTAGGGCAACAGGAGCCGGAATGGGAGTGGGGATAGGTGCGGCGTCTTCCCGAGATACGTTGGAGACGTATCAACATCCCAAATCTTAATTCCTGCTCGTCCTCGAGTAGGTAAATGATAAAAACAGAATTTTTGATGTGGAATGCTACCTAACATATTTATCCATGTAGTTCTCTTTATTGTGGCAAGAATATTCAGATCCATAAGATTCAAGACAAAAGTTTAATATTGACATAAAAATAATAATACTTCAAGCATACTAACTAAGCAATTATGTATTCTCAAAATAACATGGCCAAAGAAGGCTATCCCTACAAAATCATATATTTTGGCTATGCTCCATCTTCACCACACAACGTATTTAAATCATGCACAACCCCGATGACAAGCCAAGCAATTGTTTCATACTTTTGATGTTCTCAAACTTTTTCAATCTTCATGCAATATATGAGCGTGAGCCATGGATATAGCACTATAGGTGGAATAGAATGGTGGTTGTGGAGAAGACAAAAAGGAGAAGATAGTCTCGCATCAACTAGGCGTATCAATGGACTATGGAGATGCCCATTAATAGATATCAACGTGAGTGAGTAGGGATTGCCATGCAATGGATGCACTAGAGCTATAAATGTATGAAATCTCAACAAAAGAAACTAGTGGGTGTGTATCCAACTCGCTTGCTCACGAAGACCTAGGGCATTTTGAGGAAGCCCATCATTGGAATATACAAGCCAAGTTCTATAATGAAAGATTCCCACTAGTATATGAAAGTGACAACATAGGAGACTCTCTATCATGAAGATCATGGTGCTACTTTGAAGCACAAGTGTGGTAACAGGATAGTAGCATTGCCCCTTCTATCTTTTTCTCTCATTTTTTTATTTTTTTATTTTATTTTTTTCATTTGGGCCTTTTCTCTTCTTTTTTATGGCCTTTTTTCTCTTTTTTTATTTTTCGTCCGGAGTCTCATCCCGACTTATGGGGGAATCATAGTCTCCATCATCCTTTCCTCACTGGGACAATGCTCTAATAATGATGATCATCACACTTTTATTTACTTACAACTCAAGAATTACAACTCGATACTTAGGACAAGATATGCCTCTATATGAATGCCTCCGGCGGTGTACCGAGATGTGCAATGACTCATGAGTGACATGTATGAAAGAATTATGAACGGTGCCTTTGCCACAAATACGATGTCAACTACATGATCATGCAGAGCAATATGACAATGATGGAGTGTGTCATAATAACGGAACGTTGGAAAGTTGCATGGCAATATATCTCGGAATGGCTATGGAAATGCCATAATAGGTAGGTATGGTGGCTGTTTTGAGGAAGGTAAATGGTGGGTTTATGGTACCGGCGAAAGTTGCACGGCACAAGAGAGGCTAGCAATGGTGGAAGGGTGAGAGTGCGTATAATCCATGGACTCAACATTAGTCATAAAGAACTCACATACTTATTGCAAAAATCTATTAGTTATCGAAACAAAGTACTACGCGCATGCTCCTAGGGGGATAGATTGGTAGGAAAAGACCATCGCTCGTCCCCGACCGCCACTCATAAGGAAGGCAATCAATAAATAAATCATGCTCCGACTTCATCACATAACGGTTCACCATACGTGCATGCTACGGGAATCACAAACTTCAACACAAGTATTTCTCAAATTCACAACTACTCAACTAGCATGACTCTAATATCACCATCTACATATCTCAAAACAATTATCAAGTATCAAACTTCTCATAGTATTCAATGCACTTTATATGAAAGTTTTTATTATATCCCTCTTGGATGCCCATCATATTAGGACTAAATTCATAACCAAAGAAAATTACCATGATGTTCTAAATACTCTCAAAATAATATAAGTGAAGCACGAGAGTTCAACTATTTCTATAAAATAATACCACCATTGTGCTCTAAAAGATATAAATGAAGCACTAGAGCAACAACAAACTACTCCGAAAGATATAAGTGAAGATCAATGAGTAGTTAAATAATTATGTAGCTATGTGAAGACTCTCTCTCATTTAATAATTTCAGATCTTTATACTTTATTCAAGAAGCAAGCAAAGCAAAAGAAAATAAAATGACGCTCCAAGCAAAACACATATCATGTGGTAAATAAAAATATAGCTCCAAGTAAAGTTACTGATGAACGAAGACGAAAGAGGGGATGCCATCCGGGGCATCCCCAAGCTTAGGCTCTTGGTTGTCCTTGAATATTAACTTGGGGTGCCTTGGGCATCCCCAAGCTTAGGATATTTCCACTCCTTATTCCATAGTCCATCGAATCTTTACCCAAAACATGAAAACTTCACAAAACAAAACTTAACAGAAAACTCGTAAGCACCGTTAGTATAAGAAAATAAATCACCACTTGGGTAATGTTGTGAACTCAATATAAATTAATATTGGTGTAATATCTACTGTATTCCAACTTCTCTATGGTTCATACCTTCCGATACTACTCATAGATTCATCAAAATAAGCAAACAACACATAGAAAACAGAATCTGTCAAAAACATAACTGTCTGTAGTAATCTGGATCAAACGTATACTTATGGAAATCATAAAATTCTAAAATAAATTGGTGGACCTGATTAATTTGTCTATTAATCATCTTAAAAATAATTAACTAAATAGCACTCTCCAATAAAAAATGGCAGCAATTCTTGTGAGCGCTAAAGTTTCAGTTTTTTACAGCAAGACCGCAAAGACTTCACCCAAGTCTTCCCAAAGGTTCTACTTGGCACAAACACTAATTAAAACATAAAACCACATCTAAACAGAGGCTAGATGAATTATTTATTACTAAAAAGGAGCAAAAAGTAAATAACAAGAATAGGATTGGGTTGCCTCCCAACAAGCGCTATCGTTTAACGCCCCTAGCTAGGCAGGATGATTTCAATGATGCTCACATAAAGGATAAGAATTGGAACATAAAGAGAGCATCATGAAGAATATGAATAGCACAGTTAAGTCTAACCCTCTTCCTATGCATAGGGATTTTGTGAGAAAACAACTTGTGGGAACAAGAATCAACTTGCATAGGAAGGTAAAACAAGCATAACTTCAAAACTTTAAGCACATAGAGAGGAAACTTGATATTATTGCAATTCCTAAAAGCATATATTCCTCCCTCATAATAATTTTGAGTAGCATCATGAATGAATTCAACAATATAACCAGCACCTAAAGCATTCTTTTCATGATCTACAAGCATAGAAAATTTACTACTCTCCACATAAGCAAAATTCTTCTCAATCGGAATAGTGGGAGTATCATAAGAGACTCGAATACTATAAATTGTTTCCACATTAAAAGAGTAATGTTCAGAAAAAGGGTAATCATAATCATGACAAGTTTTATAAATATAATTATCACTACTTTTTATAGCATATGTATCATCACAATAATTATCATAAGTAGCAACTTTGTTCCCATCATAATCGATTGAAACCTCTTCCAAGATAGTGGAATCATCACTAAATAAAGTCATGACCTCTCCAAATCCACTTTAATAATTATCATAATAAGATTCAACATCCTCTAAAATAGTGGGATCATTACTTCCTAAAGTTGACACTCTTCCAAACCCACTTTCATCAATATAGTCATCATAAGTAGGAGGCATGCTATCATCATTATAAATTTGCATATCAAAACTTGGGAGACTAGAAATATCATATTCATTAAACATAGCATCCCCAAGCTTGGGACTAACATTAATTCAGCAAATATATTCTCAAAAACATCATCTTCATCAAACATAGCATCCCCAAGCTTGGGACTTTTCATATCATAAGCGTAATCACTCTCATCATCAATAGTATGGATAGCACCAATAGTATAGCAATTATCATATTCTTCGAAGAAAGTGCCAAAAATATTTTCAAGATCATAAGAAGTATCATTATCTTCACAATCATAATCATCACAACAAGCAATAGGCATAACGAGATCATCATCAAGTGCATCATCTTCCACAATTATTTTTGATTTATTTTCATGAGGCACAACAATAATGGGAGTAACATTATTTGGGAGAGATATATTTTTACCTCTGTTCCTTTTTCTTTTCTTCTTCTTCACCTCATGTGTGGGTTCAATCCTCTTTTTGGAGCTCCTTATTAATGAGATTGGTTGAATAGAAGGCTCCTCCTCGTTACCTGATTCATCATAAGAAATAATAGGAGAATATTGGGAAGTCTCTTCCCTTTCGTTAGTATTCTCTTCATCCTCTATTTGTTTTCTTTTCTTTATGTAATTGGCAATATAAGGATTTTCAATGCAACTCACCGCACAATACATATAAGTTTCCTCTAGATCAAAACCAAGAAGTTTATAAGGGGCAAATTCTGGAAGATGCTTAGTTATACGTTTTATTTCTTCGTAACCCATAAGCAAACTGAGTTCATTATAATGTGCAAGGGAAATCAAGTCATCACAATTTTTGGACATGATTAGATCATGAAACAATTTGCATCGGATAGCTAAATGATCCTGTTCATTGCAAAGTCCACTACGGCCAAGAAAATTTAAATTTTCAGCACAATCATCTAGCCTTTATTGCAACAATTTAGTTTCTAAGTACTTATGCCTCTTGCGATATCTATCTTCCCTATTTGGTGTGTACTTACAAACCCAATGCACTCCACAAAAATTGACATGTTTATAGGAGACATTTTCATCATAACTAGTGCAATCATCATTAGTACCATGGATATTCAAGGAGTTCATACTAACAACATTGCAATCATGCTCATCATTCAAAGATTTAGTGCCAAACATTTTAATGCATTCTTCTTCTAACACTTTGGCACAATTTTCCTTTCCATCATACTCACAAAAGATATTAAAAAGATGAAGCGTATGAGGCAAACTCAATTCCATTTTTATAGTTTTCTTTTATAAACTAAACTAGTGCTAAAACAAGAAACAAAAAGATTCGATTGCAAGATCTAAAGATATACCTTCAAGCACTCACCTCCCCGGCAACGGAGCCAGAAAAGAGCTTGATGTCTACTACACAACCTTCTTCTTGTAGACGTTATTGGGACTCCAAGTGCAGAGGTTTGTAGGACAGTAGCAAATTTCCCTCAAGTGGATGGCCTAAGGTTTATCAATCCGTAGGAGGCGTAGGATGAAGATGGTCTCTCTCAAGCAACCCTGCAACCAAATAACAAAGAGTCTCTTGTGTCCCCAACACACCCAATACAATGGTAAATTGTATAGGTGCACTAGTTCGGCGAAGAGATGGTGATACTAGTATATGGATAGTAGATAAAGGTTTTTGTAATCTGAAAATATAAAAACAGCAAGGTAACTAATGATAAAAGTGAGCTAAAACAGTATTGCAATGCTAGGAAACACGGCCTAGGGTTCATACTTTCACTAGTACAAGTTATCTCAACAATAATAACATAATTGGATCACATAACTATCCCTCAACATGCAACAAAGAGTCACTCCAAAGTCACTAATAGCGGAGAACAAACGAAGAGATTATGGTAGGGCACGAAACCACCTCAAAGTTATTCTTTCCAATCAATCCGTTGGGCTATTCATATAAGTGTCACAAATAGCCCTAGAGTTTGTACTAGAATAACACCTTAAGACAGAAATCAACCAAAACCCTAATATCAACTAGATACTCCAATGTCACCTCAAGTATCCGTGGGTATGATTATACGATATGCATCACACAATCTCAGATTCATCTATTCAACCAACACATAGGACCTCAAAGAGTGCCCCAAAGATTCTACCGGATAGTAAAGACGAAAACGTGTGCCAACCCCTATGCATAGGTTCATGGGTAGAACCCGCAAGTTGATCACCAAAACATACATCAAGTGGATCGATAGAATACCCCATTGTCACCACGGGTATCCCACGCAAGACATACATCAAGTGTTCTCAAATCCTTAAAGACTCAATCCGATAAGATAACTTCAAAGGGAAAACTCAATCCATTACAAGAGAGTAGAGGGGGAGAAACATCATAAGATCCAACTATAATAGCAAAGCTCGTGATACATCAAGATCGTACCACCTCAAGAACAAGAGAGAGAGAGAGATCAAACACATAGCTACTGGAACATACCCTCAGCCCCGAGGGAGAACTACTCCCTCCTCATCATGGAGAGCACCGGGATGATGAAGATGGCCACCGGAGAGGGATTCCCCCTCCGGCAGGGTGCCGGAACGGGTCTAGATTGGTTTTCGGTGGCTACGGAGGCTTCTGGCGGCGGAACTCCCAATCTACTGTGCTCCCCGATAGTTTTAGGGTATATGGACATATATAGGCGGAAGAAATACATCAGGGGAGCCACGAGGGGCCCACGAGGGTGGAGGGCACGCCCGGGGGGTGGGCGCGCCCCCTGCCTCATGGCTTCCTTGTTGATCCCCTAACGTGCACTCCAAGTCTCCTGTATTGCTTTCTTTCCAAAAATAACTTTTCCAAAGGTTTCATTCCGTTTGGACTCACGTTTGATATTCCTTTTCTTCGAAACCCTAAAACAAGGAAAAAAACAGAAACTGGCATTGGGCTCTAGGTTAATAGGTTAGTCCCAAAAATCATATAAAATAGCATATAAATGCATATAAAACATCCAACGTTGATAATATAATAGCATGGAACAATCAAAAATTATAGATACGTTGGAGACGCATCATCCCTCAAGGCCAGTTCAAGCTCGTCCCAAAGCGCCTTATGTTCTTGAGACTTCGGCTGGGTGTCTTCCTCGGGAAACTGGAAGACTAAGGGCAGACCATCGTGATGCGGCATGGCATACGTTTAGGTCAGGCTGGTTGGAGGTAGACGATAGGAGAATCGGAGAGGAAGAGAGAAGATTGTAGCGATACCGGGTACTGCGGGGTTGATTTTAAACTAAGACGCTGACAACATAAAAGTGGGAGCAGTTGGGACGAAGGTGGGCGGCGGAGCCTGGTCAAAGGGCTCGCCTCCCGGTGAGCCTGCACACCGGTCTGCTCGCACGCCTCCCTGTCAGCCGGCCCAGCGGACTGCTCGCACGCCTCCCATCGACTCACACGCTTGCTCGGATGGCACCTGCCGATGAGAAGTGGGACTCGTGGTGGCATGTAAACGCCCACGTTTCAATAGTGAAAGTGTTCTCCTTAACGTGACAGGTCTTTGTTCCAAAATACCTTGGCACTTCATTTGTGCAACTTGTCATAAGCAGCTTGTCTCAAATTGAAGAAAAAAATTATGAAGTAATATGTGTGCCATATCACGTCACCATGCTCAGTTTCAAGAATTTATGGTCACTTTTGGATTTTCTAAAATTTAAGATCCAGGATTCGAAACAATATCATAACCTGCATCATGCAATAAATTTTCAAGCCATGCATCTGTCCCGTTGTATTTCTTAAGAAAGGATTTGGTCAAACATTTTGCTTAGTTAGACTTCAGACAAGTTATATATGTAGAGTAAAAGGATAATCCCTCCGTACCAGTGCATTGCCTGATATATTAACTCAAGTACTAGGCACGAACAAATGGGCTCAATTATGTGCTCATCCTGCTGTAGTAGTAGTAGTACTAGGCAATGCAGTTGACCGGTGACCTAGGCAAGCGGCGACCGAGGGAATTGGACTGTGCTCGACACGGTAGGTAACATTTTCTACTTACTAAAGCATCCCTCCGTTGTTCATCGATAGTCATTATGGACCGGGGACATGAGTGGAATTTCCTAGGGGTGGATTCTGGCCGCCAGATATTTCGACTCGAAACGCGGAGGCTCGACTGGTTGGGGTTGCCTAATGTGCGTACCACGCACACCACCAGAAGGACACGAGGCCGGTTTTTTTAGGATCAACACGAGCCAACGTCTGGCTAGTACGCCATTTGGTCCTACCATTCGATAATACGAAAGGAACCTTTTAAATTGCCGAACGAATCTATGTGTATTACAATGCCTGTATTTTCCTTGCAAATACTAATCTCAACATGGTAATTGATTTATGACGAGTTGTTGAATTAGAGTGAGTTTGTGATATAGTGATCTCAACGTGGATTTTGCATTTCATGGTATCCCTAGTAAGTTTTTCAATGCAAATTCAAATTTAAAAGATGAACAATATGGAGGTGAGAAAAATTTGTATCTATCAAGCATATGACCACACACACACACAAACACAACAACAATCCAATAAGTATAGTGCATCTATTTTTCCAAACCATGCATGTATGACACGAATTCAAAAATACTCCTTCTGTTCCTAAATATTAGTCTTTTAGATATTTCAACAAGTGACTACATACGGAGCAAAATGAGTGAATCTACACTCTAAAATATGTCTATATACATCCGTATGTGCCAGTCCATTTGAAATCTCTAAAAAGACTAATATTTAGGAACGAAGGGAGTAAAATATAAGACATGCATGGTCCTCAATTCAATATTTAAAATGAACATGAAACTGAAACATGAATATTAAGTCTAGTACTACAATACATGCAAATGTTGTGTTTAATTAGGCGGAGTTATGATTGTCGGGGGTCAACCCCTCGACCTTAGATAAAATTGTGAAGCTCTGTTTAGGGTTGTTTAGATTATATTTGTCCCCACCCTCCCAACCACCGATTGGTTGTGCACCCCCCACCCGTCCTCCCCGGGAGAATATCATGTGCCCCCATACCTTAGATGCTATATGCCGATACGAGTTGCTTGGAGCTTGTAGATCCGAGATATAGCAGCTCACATGATGTCTTAATATTTTTACAGGAAACCTTGATGAGTTTGAGAATTGCACACAATTTGTACAAAAACTACTCAGATGCCCTTGGATCCCATATCCAACGACCTCGAAGCTCGTATCACCGTAGAATCTAAGATGAAGGAGGACATCATATTCTCCTGTATGTAAGAATATCATGTGCTACCACACCTTAGATGCTTTGGTGATACAAGCTCTTCTGAGCCGTTGGATTTGTGACCCAACACCTCCTCGGTGGTTCGAATGGTTTTTTGCAGAAAAGCCCCCAAAGAGTTCGGCCACTACTTACAAGCACAAAGACTGCTCAGATGCCATTTGATCTCAGATCAAACGACCTCGAAGCTCGTATCACCGTAGCATCCAAGCTGCGAGAGCACCTTATGTTTTCTCGCACGGGAGAATATGAGGTGCTCTCGCACCGTAGATTCTATGGTGATACAAGTTCAAAAAGATCTAACGGCCCATAGTAGGAGGTTTGAATGTTTTTGCAATATACGGCTAAGAGAGTTTGGGAATTGCGCAGAAAGTACAAGTACTGCGCATGTGCCATCTGATCACTGATCATACGACCTAGATGCTCATATCACCGTAGCGGGTAATTAAGCTACGGGGAGCACCTAATTGAGCAACGGGGAGCCGTTGGATCCAAGATGCAGCATCACACACGAGGCATGAATGTTTTTTTGCAAAAAAACCTTTGGAGAGTTTGGAAATTGCGCATAATTACAAAGACTACTCCCAAGCCATTGGATCTCACTTCCAACGTTGTAAAAACTCGTATCACCATAGCATCTAAGCTGCGGGGTGGATGTGATATTCTATGCCGCTGTCATTTTTGTTCGTAAACTTGCAAAATACGTGTAACTCGTGTCGTTACTTGTCTAACCGTGCAAAGTGTTTGTTCAAGAAAACCATCCTACACTGAAATATCGGAACAACACACGGGGGTCCCACTTGTCATTAATCAAATTTGGACCTAAAACTAACAAATCTGAAAGACAAGATTCGAACTGGCAACCTGGACTACAAAGCGTAAGTCGATAGCCTGAAACAACAACGGTTGTTGGCTTTGTCCCATAACTTGATTTTATACAATATTACGTTGAGTAGAGTAGAGGAAGTGCCTCGTCAACACGTGCATGACCGTTGACTCACTTACTGGTGGGTCCCAGGTCTGCGATCTCTCTCTTCTCTCCATCATCTAACCTTTGCATGGGCACACACGAAGAGCGGCGCTAGCTTGCCGTGGTGTTATTACAACTAAACAAAGCTTGGAAAACAGAAGGATCGCCTAGAACAAGTGACGTTGTGGCTGGTCGAGACGGAGCTAACCACACCTATCCTCCTTGCCACGTTAGCATCATGAAGCTGTGTGGCTAGTGGGGTATTTTAGACCGACTGGCTGGGTCCCAAGGTCGAACCATAGGTACTACGTTTGATACAGTATATTTTTACACGCACATTTTTCCTCCGTGCTGAGACATGGCACACCCTACCGCGCGGTTTCGGGGTCCTCCCGGGTGGTGCACACATATATTCTTCCTGACGTGGGACGCCCTACCGTGCGTTTTCGCCGAAGCAAGTAAATGTGTCGTCAAATCACGAGAGACCACCTTTCCCACCGAGTACATCAGTGAAGCACGATGGCTAGCTAGTTGGGCTAGTTCGACCGATTAGCTAGGCCTCCGCCACATTTGTTTTTTCACCCCTTTTTTTATCTACTAGCCGGCAGGTAAATTTAAATATCCACCGCAGTGTTGCTCTGGTGTTTGGGTGTGGCAGGATTTTTAATTTTTTGATTAACGGGAGCAGGCGCGGCAGGATTTTTAATTTTTTGATTGACGGGAGCAGGCGCGGCAGCAATTAGTCATGATTAATCCGCCTATAAAACCCACTGCTCCCTGATGTGAGAAGTCGTTGACTGGTGTTTTACCATGGTGAAAACCAAAAGATTCCTCGCTCCTCGGCTGGCTCCCTCCGTCTTCCCATAGATTGCATTACCTTTCAGCCGTTTCACCCCCTGCATCACCAACGTCGTGCGCCTCGAGAAGCAGAGGGACTTCGGTGGTGTTTAGGCGCCCTCTGCATGGGCATGTCCATGTCTCGGCGCAACATGACCGGTGGATCAAACTCAGACGGTGCAGATCAATCACTATAGCACAAAGCATGTGGGTGTGCTTGGTTGCATTCTCATCTCAATATAGTTGTTTCCTCTTCGTGTATTTGTGTTAACCTACTAGTGTGGACTCATGCACCCTTCATGCACTCTGCCAAACACCCAAAAGTGGGTCGAAAAGGGAACTTTTGCTCCCATCCCGTGCACCCTTCATACACCCTGCCTAACACTATTCGTGATTGGTTCATGTTTCGTGGAGTACTGTAGCACCGTACTCTCCGTGTGATGTAGACCTAATTCTGTTAACATTGATCTCACCGTTCATTCTTGACCGGACAGTCGAAAAAGCGGTACTATGTTACTACATTAATGTTCATATAGTTGACATGCGCACAACATCATTTGTTGTCGTCATATCTTACTACACTAGCAACAAGATTACGTAGTACTGACATATGAACCACTACACATGCCTAGTAGTAGGAGCACTGTGTATGTTCAAGTGGCTTCCGTGTTTCGCACTCCTCCATCGTAAGAGTGGAAACGCTTGCTGTAATCATTTTTTTTCTTCAGAAAAACAGTGGACACGCTCCAGCCATGCACTAAATAACTCCAGCCATGCACTAAATTACTCATTTTCGCCACGTGTGGGATAGCCAGCATCGGGGTCCACCAGCCATGCACTAAATTACTCCGTAGTAGAGTGACGGTAGACTACCCCGATCGAAGCGCCGCAGTAATGCCCAATGAGCCGTCAAATCACAAAACCCCCTCCTTTCCAGCAGTAAGTTGGACGGATGAAGCAACCGTCATTTCACTCTTCTCTCTCAGCTTCCTCTCTACCCAACTCGCTTCTCCCTCATCTTGTTCCTCATTTCTTCAAGAAAACCCTGACCTGCTTCTGCCATTGTTCTTCTCTCCCAAAGAAGGAAAGGTGAGCGCATCAATGGTGTTGATTCTGGCCAAGGCCCGGTCTTGCAACCCCGAGACTGATCCTATAACTCCCTCTCTATTCTTCTTTTGGGTTTTTGATTATGGTTTCTTTTCTTTTATTTCTATTTGACAGTTTCTTGATGGACGCTGGAGCACCGGCCGAAGTGATGTCTATGGCTCTGGCCAAAACCGTCGAGGCCCGTGGTACGAAGAAGCGCAAGCACCCCGCCGAGACTACCGCAGACAAGCTCAAAGCCATCGCCCTGTCCAAGCCCCCCTCTCCGAGATCCCTCATTAAGCAAGTCCAGGTAATATCTCTTCTTGACAATCTTTTTCTCGATCTTGATCGTGTTTTTTCATCTAACACGCAGTACTAGTACTAGTAGTACAACTTTTTGGGTGATCTTGCATGTGATTTTTGTGTGCCAAATGACGGTTCTAAATTCCTCTTTTGACCAAAACATGCGAGAGATTGACACTGATTTCTTATAGATTACTTTCAACTGGAGTACTTTATGAACATCAATGCTACCTTTGAAGAGGGTATATTTGCCTCCGTAACTTGTTATGGATATTGCAAGTAATCCCTCTGCTCTCATGCCTTTGAAGACACGTTCTAGTGTCTTTGTTCACTCATTTTTGTGTGTATATGTAGTCATATATGGAGTATAATATCAAAAATCATCTTATATTTCGGAACGGAGGTAGTAATAAAATATGGTTTCTGTTTGAATTAGAACCAGGTCCACGGTGGAGATGAAGTTCTCAAAGTCATGCCGTGTGAACTGGAAGACTTGAGGATGAGTTCTACTGCTAAACTATCCAGCTGTTGTGTCCTTGTCGTCACGTGTCCTGAACTAGTGTTTTCCTGTAGCATTGTTGTCAGGCGTGTTCTCGAGGCTATACTTGACCACAACAATTTCCTAGTTGTGCCTTTGATTACGAAGGGTGTGGTTCTTGTAAAGCTTCCCAACAAATCTGATGCGGCATGTCTTCATCATCATGCTTATGACTGGAAAGACCACTCTGTTAGGTTCTCCAAGGTTGACGAGATGGTGATGGTGCATGTAGACATCTCTCATGAAGTCCATGGCCTAGTCCGTCATGCAAGGTTCATCCCATAGGCCGGTGGCAAGAAATAGTCTGCAGAGTTTAATTAGTGCAACTTTGCTTGTCTATAGTAAGTGCTATTGTTGAGTACTTGATTTGTGTTTGTGAACCCTGTATTGTTTATTAGTACAACCTCTTTTGGTGCGTGGTCAGTCCTGAGAACTGTCTATTGATACATCCATTTTGCATCATGCTTTTATATCGATATTTATTGCATTATGGCCTGTTATTACACATTATGTCACAATACTTATGCATATTCTCTCTTATTTTACAAGGTTTACATGAAGAGGGGGGATGCCGGCAGCTGGAATTCTGGGCTGGAAAAGGAGCAAATATTAGAGGCCTATTCTGCACATCTCCAAAAGTCCTGAAACTTCACGGGAGCACGTTTCAGAATATATAAAAAATATTGGGCGAAAGAAGTACCCGAGGGGGGCCACCCACCGTCCATGAGGGAGGGGGGCGCGCCCCCTGCCTCGTGGGCCCCTTGGTGGCCCTCCGATGCCCATCTTTGGCTATATGGAGTCTTTCGTCGAGAAAAAAAGGATAAGCAAGCTTTCGGGGAGAAACTCCGCTGCCATGGGGCGGAACCTTGGCGGAACCAATCTAGGGCTTCGGCAGAGCTGTTCTGCTGGGGAAACTTCCCTCCGGGAGGGGGAAATCATCACCATCGTCATCACCAACGATCCTCTCATCAGGAGGGGGTCAATCTCCATCAACATCTTCACCATCACCATCTCATCTCAAACCCTAGTTCATCTCTTGTATCCAATCTTTGTATCCAAACCTTAGATTAGTACCTGTGGGTTGCTAGTAGTGTTGATTACTCCTTGTAGTTGATGCTAGTTGGTTTACTTAGTGGAAGATCATATGTTCAGATCCATTATGCATATTAATACCCCTCTGATTATAAACATGAATATTCTTTGTGAGTAGTTACATTTGTTCCTGAGAACATGGGAGAAGTCTTGCTATAAGTAGTCATGTGAATTTGGTATTCGTTTGATATTTTGATGAGATGTATGTTGTCATCCATCTAGTGGTGTCATGTGAACGTCGACTACATGACACTTCATCATTGTTTGGGCCTAGAGGGAGGCATTGGGAAGTAATAAGTAGATGATGGGTTGCTAGAGTGACAGAAGCTTAAACCCTAGTTTATGCGTTGCTTCGTAAGGGGCTGATTTGGATCCATATGTTTCATGCTATGGTCAGGTTTACCTTAATGATTCTATTGTAGTTGCGGATGCTTGCAATGGGGGTTAATCATAAGTGGGATGCTTTTCCAAGTAAGGAAAGTACCTGAGGGAGTCCTATATTAGGGGGTCTCCGGACAGCCGGACTATCTCCATTGGCCGGACTGTTAGACTATGAAGATACAAGATTGAAGACTTCGTCTCGTGTCCGGATGGGACTCTACTTGGCGTGGAGGGCAAGCTAGGCAATACGTATATGGATATCTCCTCCTTTGTAACCGACCTTGTGTAACCCTAACCCTCTCCGGTGTCTATATAAACCGAAGGGTTTTAGTCCGTAGGACAACAACCATAACATACAATCATACCATAGGCTAGCTTCTAGGGTTTAGCCTCTCTGATCTCGTGGTAGATCTACTCTTGTACTACCCATATCATCAATATTAATCAAGCAGGATGTAGGGTTTTACCTCCATCAAGAGGGCCCGAACCTGGGTAAAACTTCGTGTCCCTTGCCTCCTGTTACCATCCGGCCTAGACGCACAGTTCGGGACCCCCTACCCGAGATCCGCCGGTTTTGACACCGACATTGGTGCTTTCATTGAGAGTTCCTCTGTGTCGTCACCGTTAGGCTTGATGGCTCCTACTATCATCGATAACGATGCGGTCCAGGGTGAGACTTTTCTCCCCGGACAGATCTTCGTATTTGGCGGCTTTGCACTGCGGGCTAATTCGCTTGGCCATCTGGAGCAGATTGAAAGCTACGCCCCTGGCCATCAGGTCGAATTTGGAAGTTTGAACTACATGGCCGACATCCGCGGAGACTTGATATTCGACAGATTCGAGCCACAGCCGGGCGCGCCGCACTGTCATGATGGGTATGACCTAGCTCTACTGCCGAACAGTAACCCAGAAGCCGCGCCCGCATCAGCTCCGACCCTTAGTTCAAAGCCAACTGCGCCAATCGAGGACGGGTGGTTAGACACCGCCTCAGGGGCTGCAGTCTCAATGGCGATCGAGCCGAACACCAGCATAATCCTCTACGCAGCCCGTGACTCCAAGGTGCCGGACTCTTTTTCTGACTCCGAACCGCCCGCGCCCCTGCCAATCAAATCCGATTGGGCGCCGATCATGGAATTCACTGCCGTGGATATCTTTCAGCACTCGCCCTTCGACGACATTCTGAATTCACTAAGGTCTCTCTCTCTCTCTCTTTGTCAGGAGAGCCCTGGCCGGATTATGTCCAACAGGATTTGGATTCGGACGACGAAGAAATTCGACGCCCACCCACCACCCACTTAATAGCCACTGTCGATGACTCAACCGACATGCTCGACTTCGACTTCGAAGACATCGACGGTATGGACGACGATGCGGGAGGCGAAGAGGAACCACCGCCCACAGGGCGCTGGACGTCCACTTCATCATATGACGTATGCATGGTGGACACACCAAAAGAAGACGACGAGGAGGAATGAAAGGACGCACCGAAGGCTTGTTCCCTCGATAAGCAGTCAAAGCGGCGGCGCAAGCGCCGCCCCAAATCCCGCCTCGGCAGAAATAACGATCATATAGACCCAGCGTTGGAGCAGGGCGAACCACTGCCGGACCACGGCAATACGGAGAATCAAACCGAACAAACCAATTCTGTCAAAGATAATAGTCCAGACGACATAACGCCGGACAGGCACCCGGAGCAGAAGAATGCCCGTCAAAGGCTTGTTGCCACCGCGAGGAGTCTGAAAAAGCAGAAGCAAAGGCTCAAGGTTGCGCAAGACTCACTCCAAATCAGATGGAGTAAAGTACTCAACACAGCAGCGAGGTACGGCGACAATCGCCCCACCAAGAGCTACCCAAAGCGGAAATTGCTACCTGAATTCGATGAGGAGGCCTCAGACCCCCCACAACCAAAAATCAAAACAGCCACCTGGCCGGATAGACGACCTCACGGCCAACATCGAGCGGCAAACAATGCCACTCACACGCCAATACGTGATCCACGCGAGGGCTCGCACCAAAAGGACGGCGCAACCAGATCCATCTATGGACCACGCAAGCACGCCCCAGCATACAATGTAACACAACAAACATCCGAACAACGCGGTACACCCAGATACAGGGGTGCCGCACATCCCCTATGTTTCACCGATGAGGTGCTGGACCATGAATTTCCAGAGGGATTCAAACCCGTAAACATAGAGGCATACGACGGAACAACAGACCCTAGGGTCTGGATTGAGGATTATATCCTCCATATCCATATGGCTCGAGGAGACGATCTCCACGCCATCAAGTACTTATCCCTCAAGCTCAAATGGCCAGCTCGTCACTGGCTTAAAGGCCTCCCCGAAAACTCCATTGGAAGCTGGGAAGATCTCGAAGATGCTTTTCGGGCAAATTTTCAAGGGACTTATGTCCGACCTCCGGACGCGGACGATTTGAGTCATATAACTCAATAGCCCAGAGAGTCAGCCCGAAAACTTTGGAACAGGTTTCTTACTAAAAAGAACCAAATTGTCGACTGTCCAGACGCCGAAGCCTTGGCAACTTTTAAGCATAGCGTCCGTGACGAATGGCTCGCCAGATACCTCGGCCAAGAAAAGCCAAGAACAATGGCAGCATTAACAAGCCTCATGACCCACTTTTGTGCGGGTGAGGATAGCTGGCTAGCCAGATGCAGCACCAGCAACCCCAGTACATCTGAAGCTAGAGATGGAAACAGGAAATCACGGCGCAACAGCAGTAACAAACTCTGGAACAAAGAAGACAGCACGAAGAGCACGGCAGTAAACGCTGGATTCAAAAGCTCTCGGCCAGGTCAGCAAAAGCTGCCCTCTAAAGGCGCCAGAGACGAACTGTCCAGCCTAAACAAAATTCTGGACCAAATATGTCAGATCCATAGCACCCCTGGTAAACCTGCTAATCATACCCACATAGAATGTTGGGTCTTCAAGCAGTCCGGTAAGCTCAACGCCATACACAAAGGGGAGGATACACCAAGCGAGGACGAGGATGAGCCTCTCAAGCAAGACACTGGGGAACAAAAGAAATTTCCACCAGAAGTCAAAACAGTAAACGTGTTACACGTGATCAAGGGAAGAAAAAAACGGCACTCCCAGAAAAATATGCCCAAGGGCCTATCACCGTGGAGTCCTTCCACTGGTCGTCTCAACCGATCACTTTCGACCATCGTGATTACTCAGCAAGTATCCGGCGTGCAGGATGGGTTGCCCTAGTATTAGACCCAATAATTGACGGATATCACTTCACACGAGTCCTGATGGATGGTGGCAGCAGTCTAAACCTGATATATCAGGATACAATCCGCGAAATGGGGATAGACCCAACAAAAATTTGCCATAGCAATACTACCTTTAAAGGAGTAACGCCAGGCCCAGGGGCTCATTGCACGGGCTCCCTGCTACTAAAAGTTATATTCGGCTCCCCGATAACTTCCGTAGCGAACATTTAACCTTCCACATTGCTCCGTTCCAAAGTGGCTATCAAGCACTACTCGGACGCGAAGCTTTCGCTCGCTTTAATGCAATACCGCACTACGCTTCCCTCAGACTCAAGATGCCCGGACCACGTGGCATCATTACAGTAAATGGAAGTATTAAGCGATCTTTGCACGCCGAAGAGAGTGCGGCTGCCTTGGCAGCCGCACACTAAAAACGGCCTCACCAACTAAAGCATTTAGCAGGTCGTCAAGACCTCGGACACGGTTAGACGAGTCCGGCACAGGTATATGTAATTCATACCGGATCAACGGTCACACCCCTATACAAGGGGCTCAACGCGCGCAGACAAGTGGCAATTTTTACTCATCTTGAATTATACTTGGTTCCTTTAAAAACTATCCTTTTGCACGACAACTTCTTCACCTAAGTTCCTCTCTTTTACAGATGATCATCGTGCTACACCCGTCCAGGATACGGCACAATGGAGACACAGGCGCAGACGTGCAGCAGGGACCCGCTCCAAGGATTCTTTTTAGATTAAGACCCTGCGTAAACCTTTTTTACTGTCTCTTGTCGATACATATCCACCGAATTCTCAGCACAGTTGAGAAGGATGCTGACGTCTTGGCATGTGGCCACGTCAGAATAATGCACGTACCTGGACAGAAGGGGCTTCTTACGAAGGGCACTATTCAGGCCCGGTTTATACCATAAAGACCGAATACCTTAGGGAGTGTTCGGCGTCGCGAGTTTGGCCTTATATGCATCAGCTCCGAATCATTGTCTTTGGTCAAATGTTGGGTTTGCCCGGCTCCTGTGTTTTGGTGCCTTACGTTCCGCTTTACCGGCTAAGGTAGCACCAAGAGAACTACTGTGATTGTGCCCTGGTTCATCCGGACGAGCACCTCAGTAGAGAAAGCCGAAAACTGACTGTCATGATATAGCGTGAGACTGGTCAACCACTCGGTGACCTATCGGAATGTTAGAATTCCTCCGCCTTAACGAAGGGCCGTTTTCCAGCCAGGCATGTATGCACCCGGCGATCGGGAGAGTGCGGAGCCACCAGGGGCTATCTAGTAGCCCCACTGTCAAACTCCTATGGCTAAGTGAAAGTGTTAAAGCATTGTAGTCCGGTTGCCTCGCCCGCTATGCTATCACCTCCTTAATAGGACCAAGACATTGGGTTAAGTGTGAACACGCGTTTTTTGCGAGCACCCCCGCATTCTATGCGTGGGGGTTGAAGCCGACGGCTGCAATCTTTCAGGTCATACACAGGTATACATAAACGGCCGCACAGGAGGCATCATACTACTTTCAGGAAAAAGTATAAAAATAACCTTATAAAAATTTATAAAAGCATTGTGCTTACAATGAGAATACATATCACTCAAACATAATACTTTTCGAGCACTGGGCCTCTATCAAACGAGCACCCTCGAGAACCTCCTCCAAATAGTGCTCGGCAGCCACCCGGCCTATGGCCGAACCCTGCGCCGCAATAGTGGTAGCGTCCATCTCCCCCCAGTATGCTTTAACACGGGCAAGGGCCATCCGCGAGCCTTCTATGCATGTCGACCTCTTCATCGCATTAATGCGTGGCACAACATCAAGGAACTGCTACACTAAGCTGAAATAGTTGTTCAGCTTTGGCCTTTTCGGCCATAGCTGATCCACAACAGACCTCATGGCGAGTCCGGACAACCTATTCAGTTCGGCCCATTCGGCTAGCTGGTCAGTCAATGAAAGCGGACGCTCTGGAACATGGAATTGCGTCCAGAACAGCTTGTCCACTTCACGATCTGTCTGACCTTGGAAGTACTTGGCCGCATCGGCAGCGCTCGCCGCCAAATCCAATACGCATCTGCCGAACTCCACAGCCGATCCAGAGGGGCATACCGTGGATCTCCGAACTTCCTCCGTACCATGAAGGGTTTCCCAGCCACAATATCCCCAGCTTCCCGCAGCTCCTCCTTCTTCGCTCTCATAGCAGAACGGGTGTCTTTGTCCGCCACCGTGGCCTTCTCAAGGTCCGTTGCCTTCGCTCAGTTTTCTTTCTCAAGGACCCGGCAATGGTCGGCAATGTCTTTTAATTCTACGGCCATCTTGGCCATCTTCTCCTGGCTCTCGCAATGTGCGGCCTTCTCGGCTTTCAACTCTTCGGCCGCCTTCAAAGCAGCAGCATTACTAATCCTCGCTTGTTCCTTGGCTCGGGCAAGTTCCGCCCGCAAGGCTTCCACGGTGGCAGCTCCATCTGCAGTCACAACATATTAAAGATACTGGCATTATGCTACTCTTACTATGTGGCGTTCACCGGATAATAACACTTACCCTGTGCCTCGTCAAGCCTCTTGTTAAGAAGCTCGATGTCGGCGTCTGCCGCATCCAGTTGCCGTTTTAATTTGGCAAACTCACTAGTCCGGCTAGCCACTGGAGCTTCCACCACCTGCACATAGGGGCAGTCTGGTTATTGCCTGGGAATATGATCCTCTGTTTGCCGCCATTCTTGACGACAACCAGAGTCTCAGGGGCTACTATCTACACAGGGCACACCTAACATGTTCAGTACTATCACATATTATCTCACATACGTCAAAGCATGTCAGTAGACTCATAAAGGCTTCATGTAATCCGCTTTCAGCGGACGAGATTCTCTCCATCACCGTACCCATCAGCATACAGTGTTCTTCTGAGATGGCTGCTCGCCTCACCAACTCCCTCAGAACGTCCGACCGCACACCAGACGGTGCCGGACTCTTTTGTATGCTCTCTTCGGGAGCCGGACACTGGGGACTTCGGGGGTCTACGAGATTATCTTCTAGCCTCACCGGATCCGGAGAGGCCCTCCGCGACGACACTTCTGGGTCGCCCGCTTCTAGAGCGGAGGAGTCCGGGGGAGGCGTTTCGCTCTCCATCATCTCTGGAAGAAGATCCCCCGAAGACGAGCTCATTTGAGAGGGGCTAAGGCCTGAACTGCAAGATATATGCGGTGGTTATTTTCTCAGAGAAAAAAGATAGCATACCTTTACTATTAAAGTATTTTGGATCACTTACGACTCGTTGGAAGGCTGATCCCCCCGCGGACTTTGTGCGGCAAAAGCACCCCCCGAGGCAGGACCCTCTGTGGGAGACTTCTTCTCCCGTTTGGAGGCTTCGACTTCCGGATCCTCGGAAGCAGTCCTTTTCCTCCCCCGGTCGTCCTCCTTCGTGGAGACGCTCGTTCCCTCGGTTGGAACGGGCAGCGATGGGGGCCCGCGTCCGCCCGTATTATCCCCCCCGGTATCTTCCTTCAAGGGCTCCGGGCAAGGTGCGACCTCGAGCATCTTTCCCAATACCGGATTTTCCAAACCCTCAGGGAGGGGTGCCAAACACCGAATCATCTTCGCCTTTGTTAGCCAGTCCTGGTCAAAAAGCAAACTCTCAGAAATAACTTCGAATAAAAGACAATGTGTTCGGCTAGAGGGTTTCTTACTTGTTCAGCGGCGCGGTTACTGCTCAGGCCCGCGTCCTCGGTAATATCCGGACATTCTACTTGAGGTCCGAAGAATGACTTGTACATCTCCTCGTGCGTCAGGCCGAGGAAACTTTGAATGGCCCGCGGTCCCTCTGGGTTGAACTCCCACAAGCAAAGGGGCCGGCGTTTGCAAGGCTGGACTTGACGAACCAGCATAACTTGTATTACCGCAACCAAATTAAAATCTCCCTCGAAGAGATCTCGGATGCGGCTTTGCAGTATAGGCACGTCCTTGGTTGGACCCCAGCTCAGACCCCTGCTAATCCATGACATCAGTTGTGGTGGGGGGCCCGAGCGGAAAGCGGGGGCAGCCGCCCACTTGGCACTTCTGGGAGCCGTGACGTAAAACCACTCCCGTTGCCATAATTCGGACACCTCTGGGAAGGAACCTTTCGGCCATGGAGCTCCTGCCATCTTGCCTATTGATGCACCTTCGCACGCTGCATGTTGCCCCTCGATCATCTTCGGCTTTACTTCAAAGGTCTTGAGCCACAGGCCGAAGTGAGGGGTAACGCGGAGGAAGGCCTCACACACGACAATAAATGTCGTGATGTGGATAAAGGAGTCCGGAGCTAGATCATGGAAATCTAGCCCGTAATAGAACATCAAACCCCTGACGAAAGGATCCAGAGTGAGGCCTAGACCTCGGAGGATGTGGGAGACGAACACAACATTCTCGTTGGGTTCGGGAGTATGGACGATCTGCCCTCGAGCAGGCAGCCGATGCGAAACCTCGGCGGTCAGATATCTGGCCTCCCTCAACTTCTTAATGTCCTCTTCCATAACGGAGGAGGGCGTCCATCGGCCTTGAAGGCTAGATCTTGACATGGTTGAAGATCCAGAGCACCTAACCTGGGCTTTGGGTGTTAGAACTCGAGGCGGGGGAAGGGTTTGATTGAGCACGAGAGGGAAAAGCGAAAACCTTGTCCCCTTATAAAGAGGGTGAATATCAAGCGTCCTCTCCGTAGCCGTTTGGGACTTGCCTATAATCTAGGAGTCCTAGACACGGTTGGGTTACCCACAACCGCATTAATGAGAATCCCATAATTAGGGGAGCACGATCTCCGCTTCGGCAAGACGTGTTAAGAAACCGCCTCGCGTTATGTGTGGAGCTGGTTAAAAGAAACGGTTCAAATAATCACCAGGCCATGACATAATGTCGTGTTCCCAAAACAAGCCAGCAAATTAGATCTGCGAAAATATTATTCTCTCTACGGTGGAATGTGGAACTTATTTTGCAGGGTCGGACACTATCTCGTATTCAAATTCTTCTGTGATGTATTCGGAGAAGGAACCCACCTTGCAATGCCGAAGACAACTGCGCGCCGGACTCATCGTCATTGAAGCCTGGTTCAGGGGCTACTGAGGGAGTCCTATATTAGGGGGTCTCCGGACAGCCGGACTATCTCCATTGGCCGGACTGTTAGACTATGAAGATACAAGATTGAAGACTTCGTCTCGTGTCCGGATGGGACTCTACTTGGCGTGGAGGGCAAGCTAGGCAATACGTATATGGATATCTCCTCCTTTGTAACCGACCTTGTGTAACCCTAACCCTCTCCAATGTCTATATAAACCGAAGGGTTTTAGTCCGTAGGACAACAACCATAACATACAATCATACCATAGGCTAGCTTCTAGGGTTTAGCCTCTCTGATCTCGTGGTAGATCTACTCTTGTACTACCCATATCATCAATATTAATCAAGCAGGACATAGGGTTTTACCTCCATCAAGAGGGCCCGAACCTGGGTAAAACTTCGTGTCTCTTGCCTCCTGTTACCATTCGGCCTAGACGCATAGTTCGGGACCCCCTACCCGAGATCTGCCAATTTTGACACCGACAGTACCCAAGCACCGGTCCACCCACATATCAAATTTTCAAAGTACCGAACGTGAATCATATGAACGTGATGAAAACTAGCTTGACGATAATTCACATGTGTCCTCGGGAGCGCTTTCCTTTATATAAGAGTTTGTCCAGGCTTGTCCTTTGCTACAAAAAGGATTGGGCCATCTTTCTGCACTTTATTTACACTTGTTACTTGCTACTCGTTACAAATTACCTTATCACAAAACTATCTGTTACCGACAATTTTAGTGCTTGCAGAGAATACCTTACTAAAAATTGCTTATCATTTCCTTCTGCTCCTCGTTGGGTTCGACACTCTTACTTATCGAAAAGGCTACGATAGATCCCCTACACTTGTGGGTCATCAAGACTCTTTTCTGGCTCCGTTTCCGGGGAGTGAAGCGCCTTTGGTAGGTGGAATTTGGTAAGGAAAAGTTTATATAGTGTGCTGAAATTTACTGTCACTTGTTACTATGGAACATAATCCTTTGATGGGCTTGTTCGGGGTATCCTTCACCCCGACCAGTAGAGCAAAGAGTTGCTCCTCAACCTATTGAACCCACTGAAAATGTTTACTTTGAAATTTCTCCGGGTATGATAGAGAAACTGCTAGCTAATCCTTTCGCAGGAGATGGAACATTGCATTCTGATTTACACTTAATCTATGTGGATGAAGTTTGTGGATTATTTAAGCTTGCAGGTATGCCCGATGATGTTATCAAGAAGAAGGTCTTCCCTTTATCTTTGAAGGGAGAGGCACTGACATGGTATAGGCTATGTGATGATATGGGATCATGGGACTACAAGCGATTGATATTGGAATTTCATCAGAAGTTTTATCATATGCATCTTGTTCATCGTGATCGTAATTATATATATAATTTTTGGCCTCGCGAAGGAGAAAGCATCGCTCAAGCTTGGGGGAGGTTTAAGTCAATGTTATATTCATGCCGAAATCATGAGCTCTCAAGAGAAATAATTATTCAAAAAATTTATGCTCGGCTTTCTCTCAGTAATCGTTCCATGCTCGATACTTCTTGTACTGGATCTTTTATGATGAAGACTATTGAATTCAAATGGGATTTATTGGAAAGAATTAAACGCAACTATGAAGATTGGGACCTCGACGAAGGTAAGAAGTCAGGTATAACACCTAAGTTTGATTGTGTGAAATCTTTTATGGATACCGATGCTTTCCGTGAATTTAGCACTAAATATGGACTTGACTCTGAGATAGTATAGCTTCTTTCCGTGAATCCTTTGCTAATCATGTTGATCTCCCTAAGGAGAAGTGGTTTAAATATAATCCTCCCACGGAGGTAAAAGTAGTTGCTCCTATTAAAGTTGAAGAAAAGACTATCACTTATGATGATCCGGTTGTTCCTGCTGCTTATATTGAGAGGCCACCTTTCCCTATTAGAATAAAGGATCATGCTAAAGCTTCAACTGTGGTTAACAAAAGTAATATTAAGACACCTAAACCCCCTGAGCAAATTAAAGTTGAACCTAGTATTGCTATGGTTAAAGATCTCTTGGCCGATAATATTGATGGGCATGTTATTTACTTCTGCAATGAAGTTGCTAGAATTGCTAGACCTGATGCTAAAAATAAACATAGACCTGTTGTAGGCATGCCTGTTATTTCAGTTAAAATAGGAGATCATTGCTATCATGGCTTATGTGATATGGGTGCTAGTGCAAGTGCAAGTGCAATACCTCATTCCTTATACCAAGAAATTATGCATGATATTACACCTGCTGAGATAGAAGAGATTGAATTTACAATTAAGCTTGCCAATAGAGATACTATTTCACCAGTTGGGATTGTTAGAGATGTTGAAGTCTTGTGTGGGAAAGTTAAATACCCTGCTGATTTTCTTGTTCTCGGTTCCCCACAAGATGACTTGTGTCCCATTATATTTGGTAGACCCTTCTTGAATACTGTTAATGCTAAGATAGACTACAATAAGGATATTGTTTCTATTGGTTTGGGGGATATGTCTCATGAGTTTAATTTTGCTAAATTTCATAGACAACCCCATGATAAAGAGTTGCCTAGTAAAGATGAAATTGTTGGTCTTGCTTCTATTGCCGTGCCTCCTACTGATCCTTTAGAACAATATTTGCTAGACCATGAAAATGATATGTTTATAATGAAAGAAGGGAAATATATCAAGTACTCTTTAAACAGGGACCTATTCTGAAACACAACTTGCCTGTTGAAACCCTAGGGGATCCTCCTCCACCCAAGGGTGATCCCGTGTTTGAGCTTAAACCATTGCCTGATACTCTTAAATATGCTTATCTTGATAAAAAGAAGATATATCCTATTATTATTAGTGCTAACCTTTCAGAGCATGAAGAAGAGAAATTATTGAAAACTCTGAAGAAGCACCGTGCTGCTATTGGATATACTCTTGATGATCTTCAGGGCATTAGTCCCACTCTATGTCAACACATAATAAATTTGGAGAAAGATGCCAAACCAGTTATTGATCACCAATGACGGCTAAATCCTAAGATGAAAGAAGTAGTAAGAAAGGAAATATTAAAGCTCCTTGAAGCAGGTATAATTTATCCCATTGCTGATAGTCAGTGGGTAAGCCCTGTCCATTGTGTCCCTAAGAAGGGAGGTATTACTGCTGTTCCTAATGATAAAGATGAATTGATTCCGCAAAGAATTATTACAGGCTATAGGATGGTGATTGATTTCCACAAATTAAATAAATCTACTAAAAAGATCATTACCCTTTGCCTTTCATTGATCAAATGCTAGAAAGACTATCCAAACATACACATTTTTGCTTTCTAGATGGTTACTCTGGTTTCTCTCAAATACCTGTGTTAGCTGATGATCAAGAAAATACTACTTTTACTTGCCCTTTCGGTGCCTTTGCTTATAGACGTATGCCTTTTGGTTTATGTAATGCACCTGCTACCTTTCAAAGATGCATGATGGCTATATTCTCTAAGTTCCGTGAAAAGATTTGTGAAGTTTTCATGGATGATTTCTCTGTTTATGGATCCTCTTTTGATGATTGCTTGAGCAACCTTGATCGAGTTTTGCAGAGATGTGAAGAAACTAACCTTGTCTTGAATCGGGAGAAGTGCCACTTTATGGTTAATGAAGGTATTGTCTTGGGGCATAAAATTTCTGAAAGAGGTATTGAAGTTGACAAATCTAAAGTTGATGCTATTGAAAAGATGTCGTGTCCCGAGGACATCAAAGGTATAAGAAGTTTCCTTGGTCATGCTGGTTTTTATAGGAGGTTCATTAAGGACTTCTCAAAAATTTCCCGGCCTCTGACTAACCTATTACAAAAAGATATTCCTTTTGTCTTTGATGATGATTGTGTAGAAGCATTTGAAATACTTAAGAAAGCCTTGATTTCTACTCCTATTGTTTAGACACCTGATTGGAATTTACCCTTTGAAATCATGTGTGATGCTAGTGACTATGTTGTAGGTGCTGTTCTAGGATAAAGAGTTGATAAAAAATTAAATTTTATTCAATATGCTAGCAAAACTCTAGACAATGCCCAGAGAAATCATGCTACTAATGAAAAAGAATTTTTAGTAGTTGTATTTGCTTGTGATAAGTTCAGACCTTCTATTGTTGATTCTAAAGTAACTATTCACACTAATCATGCTGCTATTAAATATCTTATGGAAAAGAAAGATGCCAAACCTAGACTTATTAGATGGGTTCTCCTGCTACAAGAATTTGATTTGCATGTTATTGATAGAAAGGGAGTTGAGAACCCCGTTGTAGACAACTTGTCTAGGTTAGAGAATGTTCTTGATGACCCACTACCTATTGATGATAGCTTTCCTGATGAACAATTAGCTGTCATAAATGCTTCTCGCACTGCTCCATGGTATGCTGATTATGCTAATTACATTGTTGCTAAATTTATACCACCTAGTTTCACATACCAGCAAAAGAAAAAGTTCTTCTATGATTTAAGACATTACTTTTCGGATGACCCACACCTTTATAAAGAAGGAGTAGATGGTGTTATTAGACGTTGTATACCTGAGCATGAACATGAACAGATCCTATGCAAGTGTCACTCGGAAGCTTATGGAGGACACCATGCTGGATATAGAACTGCACATAAGGCATTGCAATCCAGTTTTTATTGGCCTACTCTCTTCAAGGATGCCCGTAAGTTTGTCTTGTCTTGTGATGAATGTCAAAGAATTGGTAATATTAGTAGACGTCAAGAAATGCCTATGAATTATTCACTCGTTATTGAACCATTTGATGTTTGGGGCTTCGATTATATGGGACAATTTCCTTCCTCTAATGGGTATACACATATTTTAGTTGTTGTTGGTTACGTTACTAAGTGGGTAGAAGCTATTCCAACTAGTAGTGCTGATCATAACACCTCTATTAAGATGCTTAAAGAAGTTATTTTTCCGAGGTTTGGAGTCCCTAGATACTTAATGACTGATGGTGGTTCACATTTTATTCATGGTGCCTTTCGTAAAATGCTTGCTAAGTATGATGTTAATCATAGAATTGCATCTCCATATCATCCACATTCTAGTGGTCAAGTAGAACTTAGTAATAGAGAGCTTAAATTAATTTTGCAAAAGACTGTTAATAGATCTAGAAAGAATTTGTCCAAGAAACTTGATGATGCACTATGGGCTTACAGAACTGCATATAAAAATCCTATGGGTATGCTCCATATAAAATGGTTTATGGTAAAGCATGTCACTTACCTCTTGAATTAGAACATAAGGCATATTGGGCTATTAAAGAGCTCAAGTATGACTTCAAAATGCTGGTGAGATGAGGCTTTTTGACATTAGCTCACTTGATGAATGGAGAACCCAGGCTTATGAAAATGACAAGCTGTTTAAAGAAAAAGTTAAAAGATGGCATGATAAAAGGATACAAAAACGTGAGTTCAATGTAGGTGATTATGTATTGTTATAAAACTCTCATTTAAGATTTTTTGCAGGCAAACTTCTCTCTAAATGGGAAGGTCCTTACGTTATCGAGGATGTCTATCATTCCGGTGCCATAAAAATCAACAACTTCGAAGGCACAAATCCGAAGGTGGTGAACGGTCAAAGAATCAAACATTATATCTCAGGTAATCCCATAAATGTTGAAACTAATATTATTGAAACTATAACCCCAGAGGAATACATAAGGGACACTTTTCAGAATGTTTCAAACTCCGAAAAGGAATAGGTGCGTGGTACGGTAAGTAAACCGACTCCAAAACAGTTCTAATGGCAATTTTTCTCTGTTCTTGGAATATTTAAGAAAATAGGAAAATAAGAAACAGATAGAAAAGGACACGAGGCTTCCACGAGGGTGGAGGGCGCACCCTACCCCCCTGGGCGCGCCCCCTGCCTCGTGGGCACCTCGTGTGCTCTCCGGACTCCGTTTTCTTGCATGATACTTCTTTTGGTCGGTAAAAATTCACTATATAATCTCCCGAAGGTTTTGACCACCGTATCACGCAAATATCTCTTGTCTTTGTTTTGAGCTGTTTTTCTGACAGATCTAGGTCACCATGTCGTCTTCAAGTGCCCCCAAGGACAAGTTCTTCGAGAAGGTCGTCAACCCCTACCTCGCGGAGGTGCTGCAACACCCTCAAACCATTGAGATGCATGAGGGGTTGTTGCACATCCGCGATGTTGAGGGACTAAGGAGGACCGGAAGCATGGAGACAAGGCTCGAGGCAATGGAGCAACAAGTTTTCAAGTGTCAGGAGATGGTGGAGCGTGGACTCGACTCCAATCACATAATGATCACGGAGTTCACCAACAACCACAAGCTGGACGCCAAGGACATTGGGAAGGCCATCTTCAAGCTTCATGAGAAAATCGAGCACCTCCAAGCCCAGATCTATGACCTGCAAAATCAAAACTGTGAGTATGAATATAGATTCAAGAGGATGAGTTTGGCTGCAGATTTAAGGATCCCGGAGACTCGATCATCCTTCTATGATGGCGAGCCTATGCCTTGGAAGAGGGATGACAAGCCTACATCATCAACAACTCCATCTCCTTCACTAGCAAAAGAGACATAATCACATGGGTATGGGCACTCCCCTTGGCAATTGCCAAGCTTGGGGGAGTGCCCTGGTATCGTATCACCATCACTTTTATCTATACCATTTTTCTTAGTTCGATCCTTTTTGATAATGTCTTGATCTAGTAGAATAGACTTTTAGTATGATCTAGTTGTGAGTTTTTCTTTATGATCTTCCTATGTAATCGAGTCCGTGAGCTATATATAATAAAGAGCAGTGTTGAGTCAAGGGCTTGATTATTTTGCTATGATCTTGTGGGAATAAAATAAAAGAGAAGAAATAAAAAGAAATAAAGATATCATATGGATCTTATGGAGAGTAATGAGCTCACATATAGAGAGTATGATGAATAAAAGTTGTTGAGAGTTGACAAACATAGTTTTGGTCATCGTTGCAATTAATAGGAAGTAATAAAGAAATAGAGGTTTTCACATATAAATATACTATCTTGGATATCTTTTATAATTGTGAGCACTCATTAAAATATGACATGCTAAAGAGTTGACGTTGGACAAGGAAGACAACGTAATGGGTTATGTTTTCTTACATCTGAGATAAATTATATTGTCATGGATCATCCAACATGTTGAGCTTGCCTTTCCCTCTCTTGCTAGCCAAATTCTTTGCACCAAGTAGAGATACTACTTGTGCTTCCAAATATCCCTTAACCCAGTTTTGCCATGAGAGTCCACCATATCTACCTATGGATTGAGTAAGATCCATCAAGTAAGTTGTCATCGGTGCATGCAATAAAAATTGCCCTCTAAATATGTATTACTTATTAGTGTGGAGAAAATAAGATTTATACGATCTTGTGATATGGAAGAAATAAAAGCGACGGACTACATAATAAAGGTCCATATCACAAGTTGCAATATAAAGTGACATTCTTTTGCATTAAGATTTCGTGCATCCAACCATAAAAGCGCATGACAACCTCTGCTTCCCTCTGCGAAGGGCCTATCTTTTATTCTTGTCTTATACTTCATGCAAAGATTCATGGTGATATTCACCTTTCCTTTTTACATTTTATCCTTTGGCAAGCACAATGTGTTGGAAAGATCCTGATATATATAGCTAATTGGATGTGAGTTTTCATGAACTATTATTGTTGACATTACCATTGAGGTAAAAAGTTGGGAGGCAAAACTATAAGCCCCTATCTTTCTATGTGTCCGATTAAAACTTCATAACCATAAATATTGTGTGAGGGTTAGAAATTATGAAAGACCTAAAGATGGTTGAGTATGTGGACTTGCTGAAAAGCTCTTATATTGACTCTTTCCTATGTTATGATAAATTGCAATTGCCTCAATGACTGAGATTAGAGTTTGTTGGTTCTCAATGAAGTTTATGATTCATACTTGAAATTGTGATTGAATTGTTACTCTAGCATAAGAGATCATATGACAATATATATATATATTGATGTTCTAAGAATGATCATGATGCCCTCATGTCTGTATTTTATTTTTATCAACACCTCTATCTCCAAACATGTGGACATATTTTTCGATTTTGGCTTTCTCTTGAGGACAAGTGAGGTCTAAGCTTGGGGGAGTTGATACGTCCATTTTGCATCATGCTTTTATATCGATATTTATTGCATTATGGGCTGTTATTACACATTATGTCACAATACTTATGCCTATTCTATCTTATTTTATAAGGTTTTCATGAAGAGGGGGAATGCCGGTAGCTGGAATTCTGGGCTGGAAAAGGAGCAAATATTAGAGGCCTATTCTGCACATCTCCAAAAGTCCTGAAACTTCACAGGAGCACGTTTCAGAATATATAAAAAATGTTGGGCGAAAGAAGTACCAGAGGGGGGCCACCCACCGTCCACAAGGGTGGGGGGCGCACCCTACCCCCCTGGGTGCACCCCCTGCCTCGCGGGCCTCCTGGTGGCCCTCTGTCGAGATGTGGGGTTCCGAAAAACCCTTAAGGTTCGAACACTAGGGTGCGCGCGAAGTCTTTCCCTCCAACCGATCTACGCTCTAGCTCGCTAAGATCTTGTGGACGAACTCGACAAACTCCCAACACAGAAGGACACGGGGTTTATACAGGTTCGGGCCACCATCGTGGTGTAATACCCTACTCCAGTGTGGTGGTGGTGGATTGCCTCTTGGGCTGATGATGAACCATACAAGGGAAGAATGGCCTCCTGAGGTTGAGACGTTCTTGAGCTCGGTGAGCTTGTGTGTGGGGGGGTGGTCTCCCTCTTTATTCTGTGGTGGCTAGTCCTATTTATAGAGGCCCTGGTCCTCTTCCCAAATATCCAGCGGGAAGGGAGCCAACAATGGCGGGCTAATTTAAAGGGGGATAGCTAGTACAAGCTATCCTGACAAAAGTAGTCTTCGCCTGCACAAAGTTATGGCGGTGACGCTGTTCTGGGCTCCACGATGACCTCCGTCTTGCAGTACATGGTATTGGTCTTGTTGCACCGAAATGGCAACCTTTGCCTGAGGCCTCGGTACTCCGTGGCTGCGCTTGCCCCCGTTGCACCAAAGAGGAAACAAGGACGTTGTGCGCGCTGGCGCCCGCCTGGTGTCGATCGTCACGGCTCACGTCATGAGAGCCTCGTGAGGTTCGCGTCGCCTTGATATCTCCGCTCCTCGTGAGCCTGCCTAGCTAGCCCACCCCAGAGGAGGTCTTGCGTCGTCCACCTCGCGAGGCTTGGCCCCTCGCGAGGGGCTTGGGCACTTTGTCGGTGAAGATGGGTCGTACGGCCTGCTGGCTTAGCCACGCCGCGGGCCATAGGCAGGCAAGTCTGGGGACCCCTGTTCCTAGAACGCCGACAGTAGCCCCCGGGCCCAAGATGCGATCGGGCTTGGCTTTGCGGCGAAGCCAAGGGTCAAGTTCAGAGAACCGTGGGCCCTAAAAGCCTGCGGCCTCGATTGACGCGTGGCTGTTGATTGGACGTGGGCGTCTCCACTTCCCCACGTTGTTTCGGCAACTGCTTGACCTGACAAAAGGCTGGTGCGGGTGGCACTTGCCTTCATTGCTTCTTCCTCGCCTCGCTCCAAATCCCCTTTCTTGCTCTTCGCCGCCGCTACCTACAGATCTGCTCCAGCCTCGCTCTGCATCTGCCGCCCATAGCGCCGCGCAAGGTCAAGACTTCCTCGTCCCCGGCTTGGTACGAGCCCGCTCTTGAGGCGCCCACTGTCACGGAGAAGAGCCTTGCCTCCGTGCGCCTGCTGACGGCGAGAGAAAGCAACGAGTGGGGGAAGACGGAGCTCCGGCTCGCCTCCGACGAGCCGGAGCCTGAGGGGATCACCTTCTTCCCCTTCTTTTCGAGCAGTGTTGTCGTCGGGTTGGTTCCTCTCTTCTCTGATTTCTTCTATGAAGTCCTCGATCACTATGGGCTGCAGGCGTTGCATCTCCACCCCAACTCTGTCCTCCTCCTGTCCATCTTTGCCTACTACTGTGAGGCGTACCTGGGCGTGATGCCTTTCGTGGCGCTCCTGCGCCACTTCTTCTTCCTTCGTGTCAGCGAGGGTCACATTTCTGGATGCTCCAACTTCATTGCGTCCGGCAAGGCCAACTCGATCTCAAGCACCGGGAAGAGGGCCGATAATATTCTATCCAAGTTGGTCATGGTGGACGCCAAGCTCGCCCATCCGCGCCTGGCATTGCCGACGGAGGTGCCTCGGCAAGGCAAGGAGTGGCCCAGGGTGGAGCTTGTCGACGAGCGGGCATCGTCAGTGTTGGAGCAGATGATGACTGACCTGAAGCCGGGCAATGCGAGGGCGGCCAAAATAACGGGAGCGATGCTCCTAAGGGAGTTCTTGACGCTGCGGGTCGCCCCACTCCAGGCGCACGCGCGCCCCTTCTGGCAGCTTGAAGGAGGGGAAAACAAGGCCCGCCTGAGGCCGGGGGACCGGCCTGACGACGAACTGGACACCGTCCTGCGCCTCATAGTTGGAGACAACCAGGAGTACCTACCTAGCGCCTTCATTCCCCTGTTCCAACGCAGGGACCGGGAGGAATTCGTCGCCTCCAGTCTGACTTTTTATGCGTGCGGGCTGGTGCCACCGGTGCTATCGGGAGCTCCTTCGGCGCAGAAGCCGGTGGAGGTGTCTTCTGGCGAGTCCCGCGGAGAGGGGGAGGAGGAGGAGGAGGACTTTGAGGAGACCCCGGAAGAGGTGGAGGAGACTTCCCCTCCGAGCAAGGCCAAGATTCTCCGCGCCCTTCCTGATGATGCCGAGGCCGACACCTACCAAGGAGGGAAGGAGCAACCCCTCGTCCCGACGAAGGGTAGGTCATCGCTGGTGGACCGTGGTACCGCCTCCACCCCAACACCTCCTGGGGCTGGATCCAGTTCCACCTCTGCACCGCATGGCGCCACCGGAGCCCGAGCGCCTGCTCCTCAGGTCCCGATGCTGTCGGGCCTCAAGCTTCGCAAGCAAAAGGTGGAGTACCTTTCGGTGGACCGGTAGGTGTTTCGAACTTCGCTTGGTCCATGCGGGTGCTTGTTTTTTTCTGACGCTCGGCTTTGGTTGATCAGGCCGACATCTTCGGTGAAGAAGAGGAAGGAGGGTAAGGCAGTTGTGCCTCCCTCCGCAGAGCAAGGAGGCAACATCGCTCGTGCCTCCCCAGCTCGGTCGTCTTCACGGGGCCAAGAGGAGCTCTGCTGCATGGAGTCAGCCCCCATGGCCCCGCTGGCTCCGGAGGTGCCGGTACTTGGCGCGGCTGATGAGGTCCCAGCTGCTCCGGAACCCGCGGTCTCCCAAGCCCTGGTGATGATGTCGCTTCCTCCTACTGTTGCGCCTCCACTCCTTGGTTCTTCCGCTCCTGCTGCCGTCTTGGAGCGTGCCCTTTCAGAGATGACCCAACTGCAGGCGGATCTCCTGAGCGCTGACCCACGCCTGGTGGCCGGGCGTCTGCGGTTGGCCTCCGGCTGGCTTCATTCTGACCTGGCAGTACGCGCGGTGTTGTGCCAGGCTGTTGCGGCTTCCGAGAGAGAGAAGCAAGGAGCCATCGGTGCTGCAGCCGATCGGGAGGCGGCGCTGAAAGAAGCCAAGGCCGCCCGTGACCACTACCAAGCGCTGGAGGGTGAGTTGCAGAGCTTGCGTGATAAGCACGCCGAAGAGGCGCGCCGCCGCGAAGCAGAGGAGAAGGAGATGAAGGCCCGGGAGGAAGTCGTCAAGAACCGTGATGCTGAGCTGGCAGAGCTGGGGAAGAGGCGGGTTGCCGAGCGCAACCTGTTGAAGGAGCTGGAACAGAAGATGGGGGCAAAGGAGGCCGATCTCAACGCCAAGGCGCGAGTCCTGGCCGAAGACCGTGTGGCCTTTGCTGATCTCGAGAAGAGATCTCGAAAGGCGCTGAGGACGCTCTACGAGCATGGCCTGGAGAAGCCGCTGGATACTGACGAGGACAACCCCGCCCAGCTGCTTCCTCTCATGGTGAAGGCGCTTGAGGAGGTCGTTGAGGGCCTCGGTCCCATGGCGGAGGCGGCAGCTCACGTTCTGTCTTCAACCGCACTTACCCGCGTCCTCAGCCATCTGCACCTCTGCGACCCCAATGCCCAGCTTGACGAGCTGCTAGAGCCTGTGGCTGAAGATCTCTACGAAACCGGCGTCGCAGCCGTTCAAGGTCAAGTGGAGACTTTGCTAGGGAAGTTCCGCGGCTTTGTCTCCGGTCCTCTGTGTGGTGATGCTGCGGATCCTGCGGCTGGTGGCCAAGGTGAGGACATCATCGCCCACAGGGGAGCTCCTTCCGTAGGCGACGGCGACATCCAGGGGTGACCTGCGGCTATTCTCCTTGTTTCATTCCTGCGACATACATCAGGCCTCGTGGAGGCGTTTAGACTTTTCATTTGGTATTGTGAGAACAGTATGCTTGTAATATTTGCTTTGAGATTCTGCGTTTTCCTTCCTTATTTGCCTTGTTCTGCATCGACAGAGCCCGGCCCCGCGCATTCCTCAACCGCTGTTGGGCCGACCGGAGACCAGGACGATCCAAGGAATGAGGGGCTACGTGACCAGTTAGGCTCCTGAGTTGCGATGCTCAGGAGTCCCCCTTGACGTGCGAATAGCATATAGGGAGAGTTCGTGAGGATAGATTAATGTTGTACGTCGGCAGAGCCCGGCCCCGCGCATGCCTCAACCGCCGTTGGACCAACCGGAGACCAGGACGGACCAAGGAGTGAGGGGCTACGTGACCAATTAGGCTCCTGAGTCGTGATGCTCAGGAGTGCCCCTTGATGTTCAAACAATTTCCATACCTTCCCTCGCCGAGGCCTCGGGAGGGGCGCGCGACGCCAAGGTCCGGGGGACCTGGTTGGGTGGCGTGCGCTTGGGCGTGACCCAAGCGTAGCCCCCGTGCCCAGCCCCCTCGTGCGACTGTCCCGAGGGGAGGCGTCGTGGTGAGGCTGGTCGCTGAGCTCTGGGCTCCCTGAGGTTGGTATGACCGTGGGGTCGCCCTTAGTTGTTTATCACCAGCGCGGAGCATAGTGCTTCCGCTTGTGCGCGGGCATAGCCGCTCCTCGGCAGTGTCAACAGCAACTGTGGAGCATGGAGCTTCCACTTGGGCGTGGGATGGGGGGCCCCTCCGAGAGGAGCCCCAGGGCGTGTACAGCCCCGCCCTGACATGTGGCTTGCACAGAAGGGCTGCGAGGTGTATCTGGGCACTCGTGAGCCAGCGCGGGACTCACAAGGCCCTACCTCAAGGCGGGTTGCGCCTGGTCTTGAGTCTTGGTGACGGTATGTCCCTGCAAGGCGGTTAGATGCAAGCACTCTACGTCCTCAGGTCCCGGCCCTCGAGCGAGCTCAGCCGCCGCTGGTATGCCAGGTCGCAATGCCGTGGTCAAGGCCAGGGGGTGAGGGCTGGAGAGCCAGTAAGAGCTCCTGAGTCGCGATGCTCAGGAGCCCCCCTTTTAATGTGCAAGCAAATTGCATGGGGCGAACGGACCTGTGGCAGGCCGTGATCAAACATGTGATAGCAGTTGGCAGGTTAAGCATGAAGAGCAGATTGTCTGGGATAAATGCAGGAAGGTACATGCCACTGGGTTTGGCCCGAGCAGCGTGGGGATGATGCAGCCCAAGGGGCGCCCCAATGAGGTAAGCTTAGAAACATAGGCAGAAAGGATACATGCCACAGGGACGGACCCACGTGGCCGGGAATAGTGCAGCTCGAGGGGCGCTCCCAGCTTAAATGAACTTGGAAGATGTCACTTGGGTCTGTAGACGAAGTAGAGCTGGTGCAGCTAAAGCCACGCATTGAAGGAATGACTCCTCATGAGCCACCGGGACCCTGAGCCTCGGGAGGCTCTGGGGGCTCAGGAGGTTCCCTGAAGGCCGTCGCCATCTCCTCCAGAACGGCGTGGAACCTGGCCTCCTGAGCCGCCAGGACTTGCCGCACACTGCACTGATGGGCCGACGCCACGCTCGGCAAGCCGAAGGGCATGCGAACGAAGCTGTGTGGTGGACCCTCACAGCAGCCAGCGCGTGATGGCCAGAAGCGTTCCTGAGATGCAGCCCTGTTGAGCCCTGGGATGTCGATGCAGGCGCGCAGCTCAATACCCTCGCCTAGGTGGTGAGCCACACTGTGAGCGGCTGTCGCCACGCATGGCTCTTGCGTCTTGTATCTCTTGGGTGGTCTTGGTGATTAACTCCTGGTTGGTGGGCATTCCTTGCCCCATTCTCTCCTGAGGAACACGTGCCGTGAAGCACGCTTCCAAGTGGTGCCCAAGCGCCTCCCTCGTGAGATTGGCAAGGTCTGAGGCCCTCCAGAAGAGAGCCCCCGAGCCTTGCCTGAGGAGGGCGCCGGGCGCGCTTTCCTATGCGGTGGAGGGAGGCGCCACATGAGCGGCGCACCGATCCTGACGAGGCTCCTGATGCGACGCCATCTTCTTGGGGTCCTACACGGCGCGGTAGCTTCTTCTTGGGGATGGTCTCCAGAGGGCCTTCACTTCTGTTGTCAGGGTTGTCGATTGTCGTGGCTTGGAAGGCGCGCTCAAGGGAGCACACCGCATCCCTTTTTTCACATGGGACCATGATGATCCCCCCGCTTCCTGGCATCTTGAGAACGTTGTAGTCATGGTGAGTGACTGCCATGAACTTGGCCAGGGCTAGATACCAGAGGATGGCATTGTACGGTAGGCGGATGTGCGCGACGTCGAAGTCGATGAGCTCAGTGCGGTAATTCTTGCGCTCCCCGAAGGTTACAGGCAGGCGGACTTGCCCTATTGGTGTGGTGGAACCGTTAGTCACTCCTGAGAAAGGCTTGGTTGGATGGAGCTGCTCATAGGGCACTTGGAGGTTTTCGAACGTGTCGGCGGATAGGACGTTCAGCCCTGCGCCGCCGTTGATGAGAGTCTTGGTGACTTGCACATTGCTGATGACTGGGGAGCATAGCATAGGGAGCGTGCCAGCGGTGGCTGCGCACTTGAGCTGGTCGGCCGAGCTGAAGGTGATGGCGCATTGGGACCACCAGAGCGGGCGCATGGCCTCGAGTTTGGGGAGCGCCGCGTTCACCTCGCGAGCGAACTGTTTGAAGATGCGCTGAGAGGCCGAGGCCTGAGCGCCACCCAAGATGCAAGCGACCGCACGAGGCTCCTAGAAGCCCCCAGCCCCCTCGTCCTGGTGGTGGTCATCGTTCCTCCTTGGCGGCGGCAACGGGGGAAGACCAGCGTTGCCCTGGGGGCGATCCTCATGAGGCGGGTCCCTCAAGGCGCCCTCGCAAGGTTGGTCCTGCCAGCGGTCCTCACGAGGCCGGTCACGCCACTCCTGGCGCGGGCCACGGTCATCCCGGCGTCCGCCTCCGCGTCCTCCTCTGTGGCCGTAGCCCTGGTCGTTGCGCTCGAGGCGTCGGCCGAAGCGTCCTTCCCGAATGGCTCTGAGCTCTTGACAGTCGCTGGTGTTGTGGGTGTTCAGGTTGTGGAAGGTGTGGAATGGGCGGCTGTTCTTGGATGACTCGGGCTGATCTCTGCCTCGCTTGGTGTCGGGCTCTGCTGCAAGCACTACTGCCTCTTTGCGCTTTACGTCCTTGGACTTGGCCTTCTTTTCCTCCACTCCTGCAGCTGGCAGCTCAAGGAGAGAGAGGCGCCCCTCCTCAGCTCTTGCGCACCTGGTCGCCAGGTTGAACAGCTCCTGAGATGTGCAAAGCTCCTCATGGATAGCCAGCTCTTCCTTCATCTTGACATCGCGGACGCCGTCGGAAAACATGGAGATGATGGCCTCGTCTGTGACCTTGGGGATCTTGAGGCGGGTGCTGTTGAAGCGCTGGATGTACTTCTGGAGGGTCTCTCCTGGCTGTTGCTTGATGCGGCGTAGGTCGCCCGCGACTGGTGGGCGGTCATGAGTGCCCTGGAAGTTGGCGACGAAACAGTCGCGCATCTCGTCCCAGGAGGAGATCGAGCCGTGTTGTAGGTTCAGGAGCCAGAAGCGGGCCCCATCCATGAGTGCCATGGTAAACCAGTTCGCCATGACTTTTTCGTCGCCGTTGGCCGCTTCGATGCTCAACCCATAGAGCTGCTGGAACTCCGCGGGGTCGGTGGTGCCGTCGTACCGAGGAGGCAGATCTGGCTTGAAGTTGCCTGGCCAGGCAATGCTACGCAGCTCAGGGGTGAAGGCACGGCAGCCTACCGTCGTTGGCGGGGCCCGCTTCAGGGGCGGAGCTTGGCCTTGGCGAGGTCCGTGATGTGCTACTGCAGGCGGTGCGCAATCTTGACGAGGTGGCGCGGGGAGCGCTGGTGTAGCTTCTCTCTTCATGCGCGGGCGCCGGGCGTGGCGGATCACGCCGCGGAGGCGCACGCCTTGGCGCCAAGGCACCATCTTGGGGTCGAGGCGGTGGAGGCACGCCACGAACCCCGTTGCCCGCGGCCTGTTGAGGGGGAAGCAGAGAGTGGGACGGCGCCAGAGAGCCCCCCACGGCACGGACGAGCTCGGCAACGCGGTCGAGCCACTCCTCATAGACGTCGTCGACGGGGCGGTAACGCAGGAGCTCGTTCGTCGTGATGAGCGCGGCCCGTGCCTCCATAGGAGCGCGGTGCGCGTGAGACGAAGAGCCAGCAGGGGTGAGTGATGGAGTAGCGGCGCGGCTGTCCTACCGCACCGAAGGATGTTGCGAGGACGCCTGCTGCTCGTTTCCCATCGGGCCGGTGGCAGCGTTGGCAGCGGGGGACGGAGAACGACGAGGCGGCCCGCCAACGGGAGCCGTCTGAGCGATGCGGGCAGCGAGGGCGGCCCGACGCTCAGCTCAAGCGCGGCGAGCTTCCGACATGGAGACGACGGAGCGACGAACTGATGGAAGGGAAGCTATGGTGCACCCCTACCTGGTGCGCCAAATCTCGGGATGTGGGGTTCCGGCAAACCCTTAAGGTTCGAACACTAGGGTGCGCGCGAAGTCTTTCCCTCCAACCGATCTACGCTCTAGCTCGCTAAGATCTTTCGGACGAACTCGACAAACTCACAACACAGAAGGACACGGGGTTTATACTGGTTTGGGCCACCGTCGTGGTGTAATACCCTACTCCAGTGTGGTGGTGGTGGATTGCCTCTTGGGCTGCTGATGAACCATACAAGGGAAGAACGGCCTCCTGAGGTTGAGACGTTCTTGAGCTCGGTGAGCTTGTGTGTGGGCGGTGGTCTCCCTCTTTCTTCTAAGGTGGTGGCTAGTCCTATTTATAGAGGCCCTGGTCCTCTTCCCAAATATCGAGTGGGAAGGGAGCCAACAATGGCGGGCTAATTTGAAGGGGGACAACTAGTACAAGCTATCCTGACAAAAGTAGTCTTTGCCTACACAAAGTTCTGGCGGTGACGCTGTTCTGGGCTCCACGATGACCTCTGTCTTGCTGTCCATGGTCTTGGTCTTGTTGCACTAAAATGGAAACCTTTGCCTCAGGCCTCGGTACTCCGCGACTGCACTTGCCCCTTTGCACCAAAGAGGAAACAAGGATGCTATGCGCGCTGGCGCCCGCCTGGTGTCGATCGTCACGGCTCACGTCATGAGAGCCTCGTGAGGTTCGCCTCGCCTTGATATCTCCACTCCTCGTGAGCCTGCCTAGCTAGGCCACTCCAGAGGAGGTCTTGCGTCGTCCGCCTCGTGAGGCTTGGCCCCTCGCGAGGGTCTTGGGCGCTTTGTTGGTGAAGATGGGCCGTACGGCCTGCTGGCTCAGCCGCGCCGCGGGCCGCAGGCAGGCAAGTCTGGGGACCCCCATTCCCAGAACGCCGACACCCTCCGATGCCCATCTTTGGCTATATGGAGTCTTTCGTCAAGAAAAAAAGGATAAACAAGCTTTTGGGAAGAAACTCCGCCGCCACGAGGTGGAACCTTGGCGGAACCAATCTAGGGCTCCGGCAGAGCTATTCTACTGGGGAAACTTCCCTCCGGGATGGGGAAATCATCACCATTGTCATCACCAACGATCCTCTCATCGGGAGGGGGTAAATCTCCATCAACATCTTCATTGGCACCATCTCATCTCAAACCCTAGTTCATCTCTTGTATCCAATCTTTGTATCCAAACCTCAGATTGGTACTTGTGGGTTGCTAGTAGTGTTGATTACTCCTTGTAGTTGATGCTAGTTGGTTTATTTGGTGGAAGATCATATGTTCAGATCCATTATGCATATTAATACCCCTCTGATTATGAACATGAATATGCTTTTTGAGTAGTTACGTTTGTTCCTCAGGACATGGGATAAGTCTTGCTATAAGTAGTCATGTGAATTTGGTATTCGCTCGATATTTTGATGAGATGTATGTTGTCATCCCTCTAGTGGTGTCATGTGAACATCGACTACATGACACTTCACCATTGTTTGGGCCTAGAGGGAGGCATTGGGAAGTAATAAGTAGATGATGGGTTGCTAGAGTGATAGAAGCTTAAACCCTAGTTTATGAGTTGCTTCGTAAGGGGCTGATTTGGATCCATATGTTTCATGCTATGGTTAGGTTTACCTTAATACTTTTGTTGTAGTTGAAGATGCTTGCAATGGGGGTTAATCATAAGTGGGATGCTTGTCCAAGTAAGGATAGTACCCAAGCACTGGTCCACCCACATATCAAATTATCAAAGTACCGAACGCGAATCATATGAACGTGATGAAAACTAGCTTGACGATAATTCCCATGTGTCCTCGGGAGCGCTTTCCTTTACATAAGAGTTTGTCCAGGCTTGTCCTTTGCTACAAGAAGAATTGGGACATCTTTCTGCACTTTATTTACACTTGTTACTTGCTACTCGTTACAAATTACCTTATCACAGAACTATCTGTTACCGACATTTTCAGTGCTTGCAGAGAATACCTTACTGAAAACTGCTTATCATTTCCTTCTACTCCTCGTTGGGTTCGACACTCTTACTTATCGAAAAGGCTACGATAGATCCCCTACACCTGTGGGTCATCATGTATGTTAATGTCTGTCCACTCAATTCAGTCTGTATATTTTGAAGTATCCAGATCATCTTTTTTGTGAGGACGGTTTATCAATTATGGTTACACTCCAATATCTGTATGCATTGCAGGGTTTATCACACCCACCAGGAATTCCAGTCCCATGGATGTTCGGTCCATATGATTTGTCATGACCTTTGGACTGTCCTGCTTGTGGGAGTAGGCGGGGCCCCTGCATGCCACCCGTAGTTGGACGATCAATCTTCTATTTAGTACTTCAACATAGTGATTTCCTGGTAAGGATTCCCTCGTGTCACATCAAGTAAATATTATTGATTTACTGTCTAAATCTTATTGATTTAATGTCATGTTTTCTTTCTTTTCCTATAATTTTACGATGCAGGTTTTTCCATGTGACATTCATCATAGAATAAACCGTTTGGTTTGCTCTACGATGGATGTTTTTGCAGGTTTCACTTCTTATGTCGTGTCAGTAACGAAGGCACTGTCCATCACTTATATTACTAGAAAAAATTGGATCAGTCTGTTGTCCGAGTACAAGCTGAATCCCCATGATGAACTGCAGTTTGGTTTAACAAAAATGCCACAATTAGTCCTTCTCGTGTTTAAAAGAAATGAAGAAAAAACTGGATCATGGTCACGGAGCCTAGTCAAGTTAGAAAGCTGATCATAGCAGACCAAACACGATCGCCGCTGCCTCGCACATCGGTACCACCTTCAACAACGGATCGAGCACCCGCGGTTGCTCTAGCACTGATAGCGGCAGCAGCTCAGTCTAATCTAGCTGAGGATTGGGCACCGACCGCGTCAGCGGATCAGGCTGATCTACCGGAGGATCGGGCATCGACACCGGCACCTGCTCCGACACCGGCACCTGCTCTACAAGGAGCACCATCTCGGGCAGCAGCAGCGGCTTCGACACCTGCACCAACACTTGCACTTGCATCTACTCCGGCCCGTGTAGCGGCAACCGAACGAGCAGTTGCACCGGCAACAAACTGGGCTGCAGTTCGCACTTCATATACCAAAGTCCTTACAAAAACCGACATGTCCACCTTCTTGGTAAGCATTGGCCGCCCAAGTGCTTCATTCTTTTTTCTTTCCATATTGTTTTGCATGATTCACTATGTTGATCTAACTGTTTGGGTATGTCTCCTTGTTTGCAAACAGAGAATTCCTAAAGCAACGAGGGAGTCGTTCAACAATCCGGGCGACAGCGGCCAAGTTTCTCTTACAATGCACAGCCTTGGTGTGAATGAACCTGCTCAATATACCGTAAGTACAAAGGATGGTCGCATGAGGATTGATGCTAAAGAATGGTCAAGGTTCAAATCTAAATCATATCTTGCGGTAGGGGATGATCTCAAAATCGAACTTTCTCGGCAAGGAGAGCTGGTCCAAATCAACTTTGAAATTCTTCAGTAGCAGCACGCAACTACTGAACTGATCTATCCTCCGAGAGATTTTGATGTAATAATCTGGCATGGTGAAAGAGGTGTCCTGTGTGTATAAGTAATACGTCAGTACTATTTATCACATGGTATATCGTTGATAGAACTACAACTCTCATTGCTGGTTAGGAACTGTCGTTCAATTTCATTCCAACAGCTGTCGTGCTTTATTCAATTTTGTGTATTCGCCTTGCGACAGCATCTAAAACCAGCGCCATACCGACCGCTTGCAATATGAAAAGCACTAAGGTAGAACACATGGGCCCCAAAACATGCAGGGTGGGCCTGCAGCCCAAAGTCCAGAACTGTGAGCCTGTCTGAGTATTATATTCTCAGCTGAACCCCCATAATGCCCATGCGTTGCACGTAACTCAAGATGCATTTGTATGAGTATTTTATCTTGTGAGAGAAAAGGATGAACGAGGGAAGGCCTTATTTGAAAATGTGGATAGGTGTGTGGGTACCTTTTTGCAAAATCACCATAGTTTCCTTCCTATTCGTTAGATATAAATCGAACGGCCTATATTACAGGATGGCAGGCACACCATCATCACCAACTCGTCTATACTGTGTTAAGAACAACTCTGTTTTTTATAATTATATATGTTATATATATATATATATATTCCCCTTGATTTTTCTTATGTATAAAGTTGTGATATAAAATATTTGTATATTTCTTTACAGAGGGAGTATCTCTTTGTCAAAAATATATTTATGTGTAACTAGTTACTCATGTCTTTCTACTTCCTTTCGCTGATATGTGGGGCATCCGGCAACGGGGTCCACGTGCCATATGCACAAATTAGAGTGCACAACTGCACGGTAGACACACCCCGGTCGTAGCGCTGCAGTAATGCCCAATGAGCTATCAAATCACAACCTCCCCCTTTCCAACTTTAGCAGTAAGCTGGACGGACGAAGCGGGAATATTTCACTGGGCCTGAATCCCCTTCTCCCTCGTCTGCTTGTTCAGAGAAAACCCCCTCTCGGTGATTGCATAGGGTTTTCTCATGGAGAACCAGGTACGAATTCTTCATCCATCCCTGATAAATCCAAGTCCCTACCAGTACGATGGTCAACACTGACGTGAAGGAGGAAGTTATTTCTAGATTTGGATAGGGAATACATTGTGTTCTCATATTATTTTTCCTGCAGTGCATTATTTTTTCTGCCAGAACACATGTACTCAAGATGCTCGGCCTTGCCATAACTGAATACACCAGTTTAATGGTCACAGTGAAGACAAGCCATGGATATAAGTTCCGAGTTGGGTTTATGAACCAAGAAGATCGCTGCTTTTTTATGGCCGAACTTGGATAAACTTTCTCAAGTGTTATGGACTGAAAGTTGGCGCACGAATGTTGATGGAAATAGCAGAATCTGGTCTCATCTTCACTGCGATCTTCCACCCCGACGTTGTTCCAATTGTTCATCCATGTTAGTTTTGTATTTGGTTCTTGCTTGTTGCCTCGATTACTTCTTAATCCACCTATTCTGTCTAACTAATCACAATTTAACTTTAGAAGTAGCAACGAATCTCGCACGAAGATGCTACTTCTAACTAATATTTTCTTATAATTGGTGGCACGTGTAGGTTTTTTTAGAGTTAAGCAGGCTGCTCATTTGTTATTATGTAACAACTCGGCTGTTACTGATGGCACTGAAGTTGACTGGGATGACATCCACAAGTTCCTACACTTTATTGATCGTCTTGAGGTCCTCGTCATTTCAATGGTGGAAGGCCACGTGGGATATGTGTGCCACTGTTGCACTCATTGAACAGGTCTAACTATGTCGAGAAACTTATGGTATAAGCTGTTTTCTGTTATATATGTTGTTCATAAACTATTGCTTATACACATTTTTACAGTTGTGATCTTCTTGAAATAGAAACTGCCCAGTTCTATTGTTCCTATACAGATGCCTGACCATGGTCGGGTCAGACTTGCACTTGGTCACAACATGATGTTTATGTCGACCTACTCCATTCCCCTTAGAGGTGAAAAGATACTTATTCATGGGTGGTCTCAAATAATGAAGGCCCGTCCATCTTGGAGAATAGGACAGAAGATTATGTTCCTGCTTTTCCATGGATCTAAAGTGAATATCATGTTTATTGACCACATTGCGAGATGAAGCCGCTTTTAGAAGGTTGTGGATGCGCGGGGTGGTGCCTGGGCCTTGTCCTGGGGCTTGGCGGCCTCACCTTGGTTAACTGTAGGCAAAGCAGCATTGTTCAAGGCATGCTTTATACGGTTGAACCTGTATAAGTACTCATACTGCTTTCAGCTATGGTTGTTAAGTGCCCCTGCTAGTTTCAGTTAAGGTTGTTAAGTACTGTTGTTGCTTTTACAGTCTGTCGTGTTTCTTCAGTCCTGTCTTCCTCCAGCCGCCAAAACAAACCAGCGTCGGCCGGGCCGCCTGCTTCCGCCTCCCACGGCTGGCTGCGCCTCAGCGCACGCATCGCCGCCCCACCGTCTCCTCAATCATTAACGCTGACGTCTGAGGCCTCGTCGTCGTCCTCTGCGCGCTTTGGTGCGCTCGCCGCGGCGTCGCCCTCTCGCGTTGTCAAAATGGTCAACAAACAACAGGAATCAGCAGAAGTGCATGGAGAGGATGAAAGTAGGGGCCTACCATGTCAGCATATGGAAAAATAAAATGCTTCCTCCTAGTGTTTTCCTGACATCTGAGACCCACGACATTGTGAGCGTATGTAGTCAATAGACAAGAGAACTACACAAGATCGGTTGACACCTGGGACGTAGCTGCTCGAGCAGTATTTTTTTGTTATTGTTGAGACGGAGCAGGGTTTGAACTGGGTTGTGGCCCGTCTAGCCCAGGCTTATATTTTATGTTCACCATGTGACCAGCCCAGCTATTTTTTTCTTTGTGAAAATGAGCCCGGTTTATTTTTTCTGAAGAATACCCAATCCAGGCCTACTTATTTTTCTACGCCCTGATGGGCTGCAACTCTTTCAAGACGCCTGCAAATCTTCAAAGTAATATGAAATGGGTTGTAGATATAAAAATAGATAACAAATTGGCAATTACTTTATAATTTCTGGATTTTTTTCACATTTTCAGATTCCTATTTCACTGGGCATTAACCTAATTTAAATATATCTTCAAAGTACTTTAAATCTGGTTCGACATTTTGGTATTAAAAATAGTTTGAAACCCACAGAAATATGTGAAATTGGCCCTGGCCAACCAAAAAAACGGACTGCAATAAATTGCATAAGAAGTCGCAATGAGCTATATATAAATTATTTTAAAAAAGAGGGAATGGTCTGACTTGTGGGACTATTAAGTTGATGTGTATGCAAGATTTTTTTAGTTATTATATACGTCAACAAACGATTCTAGCAGACGTAACCATTGGGTGTCAATCCAACGGCCGTCATGTTTCTTCAATTCTGATCTTCCTGCTCCAGCCGCCAAATCCAGTGCCGGTGTGACCGCCTGCTCCCGCCTCCCGTGGTCGGCTATGCTGCCACGCAGACCTCACCGCCCCACCGTACTCCCATCGCTGGCCTAGCCATCCCTCTACTCACCCACACCTGCTGTTATTCTCCGGCGATGGCAGACGAACCAGTAAACCCTCGTACAATCATACTCCCCTTCGCGTGGGAAACAACTGCCAAGTCTTCCCTGGCTTCGTGTCATTCCCTTCCTAGGCCTCGCCGTCGTCCACCGCCCTGGTGCTCTCGGCGCGGCCTGGTCAACATGGTCAACGACCGACATGCATCTGAAGTGGACTGTACGTGGAGAGGCTGACAGCTGGGTCCACGGCCGCATGCAAGGAAATGCCTCCTTATTACACGCAAAATAATGATTCCTCCACCTGACATCTGGGACCCACCGAAGGGGCCTCTGTATTTCGTGAAAAAAAACATTACCACCGCTGACAGCTCGGACCCACCAGCTATATCTTCGCACGCAAGGAAGTGCCTCCTTATTACGCACAAAAAAATGAATACTCCCCCTACTAGCTGGGACCCGGTATAGTGGGAGACTGACTTGTGGGCCTACTTAGTTGATGGGGACGGAGGGCTTTGTCAACTTAGTCAATATGCACGATTCTAGCTCCAGTGACCGTACGATGTCCATCCAACGGCCGTAGTGCTTCTTCAACCTCTGGTCTTCTTGCTCCAGCCGCCCAAACTAGCATCGGTCGTGCCTCGTGCTCCTGCCTCCCGTGGTCGGCTGCAATGCCGCGGAGGTGTCACTACCCCCTACTACTCCCACCGCTGGCCAGGCCATCCCTCTACTCACCCACACCCCCTGTTATTCTGCGGCTACGGCAGCCTCACACCGCAGCGAACCAGTGAACCCTCATACTCCTCTACGCGTGGGCATCCACTGTCGCCTCTTCCCCGGCTCCGTGTCGTACCCTTCCTAGGTCTCACCATCGCCCACCTCCCTGGTGCTCTCGGTGCGCGTGGTCAACGTGGTCAAGGAACGGCTTCCATCGGACATGGACTGTACGTGGAGAGGGCTGACAGTTGGGTCCACGGCCGCAGCAAGGAAGTGCCACCTTATTACGCGGAAAATAATGATTCCTCCACCTGACAGCAGGGACCCATCGAACGGGCAACCGTATTTCACGAAAAAAAGGTTTCCCCCCTGACTGCTAGGACCTACCAGCAACATCTTCGCACGCAAGGAAGTGCGTTCGGGCAAAAAAACGATTCGCCCCCCTGACTGCTGGGACCCACCAGCTACATCTCCGCACGCAAGGAAGTGCCTGACAGTCGGGACCCACCTTGATATGGAGCATCCTACGATCATCCCCATGTACACTCAAGCATACGCCTTTGGACCTAAGGTGAACTCGCTCCTTTCCGAATCTTCCCTTTCCGCATGTAAGACATGGATGCTACTTCAAGCACGGACCTTGTGCATACTTAGGTACACCCGAGGAGACCATGGAGAACCCAAGGACCAAGGCCAAGCGTGCGTGGAAGCGACGACGGAAGACGAAGGAGACAGCTCCAGGACCCAGACATCCGGCCCCAGGCCCGGACATCCGGCCGCTCGAGATGACCCCTATAGCAGCAGCCTCCCAGCCGCCAAGTGCTACAGGCCCCGGACATCCGGTGCCTCGCCAAGTCCCGGACCTCCGGACTCGGCCCCGGAAATCCGGACACCACCGAACCCGAGAGCAACAAGACCAACCCCGCCAGCCCGGACATCCAGCCCCTCCAGCCCGGACATCCGGCCCTCCGCGAACGCCCGGACATCCGGCCCGTCGCCCGGACGTCTGGCCTTCCCTACCTGCGTGCAGTGCATCTGGGACGAGGCCCATGTACCCCTTTGCCCCTTAGACTATATATACTCCCCCTCCACCTACATATTAGGGTTAGAAAAGGATTAGCTCATATTTTGTGTGAGAGCTTTGCTCATCCACTTGGATACCTTCTCCTCGGAGATTCGCGCCTCCACCGAAGAAGATCCCCAAGCGGATTCAAGACCCCTTTTAGGGAAGAACTCAAGACCTCTTCACGGAGAAGACCGGCTACCCTTGTATTGTCCTTAGTTGTCCGTGGATCGTGTATCTTCTCTTATGTACTCGAGGATCTAGCACAGGTGTGACTTATTCGTGTTGGTTTGAGTGTTCTCTTGTGTTCCCTCGTGATTTTCCCCTCGTTTCCCTCCTCGTGTTCATCGCAGGATTCACTCCTTTCGTGAAAGATCGGCCCATAGGGTTCCTACCCTACATCATCTTGGTATCATGAGCCACGTTGATCACAATTTTGGAGCCTCCCTCTTCGTTTTCTAGCCTAATTTTGTTGTGTTCTTCCCCAATTTCGAAAATCCCCACCAAGAATAGCCCCAAATTTTTTTGTGATTTGTTGGTTTGACAAAGTTTTGTTGGATTTGATGCATGGATTTGCTTGGTTTAGAGTGGATCTAGCATATCCCAACTTTTCCCCACTTTCCATCCACGAAATCTCTCCAATTTTGCCTTTGGAATCATCCATTTCCGCCCCCAATTCGAAAATTTCCGCCCCAAACGAGATCTGGAATTGTCGGGCCGGATATCCGGGCCATCGGGCCGGACATCCGGGCGCCAAACCGGACATCCGGCTCCTGGAGCACAAATTCCGCATGGTTCTGGACATCAGCCCCCGGATATCCAGCCCCCAAGCCTGGATGTCCGGCCCCTGGCATTTCAGCCTTTCCCATTTCACCGTTTTGTCCATAACTAATTCATCCGGAGTCCGTTCTTGACGTTCTTTAGCTCGTTGAAAAGCTCTTGACATCCCCCTTCCCACAAAAATACTACCATCACCATTTGACTCCATCAATTTTTTAGAACTTTGGCATCTTTGCCTAGGGCTTCCACCACAACCTCCGCATAACCAGCATCGACCTCCGCAACCTAACCAATTTTGTGCCTTATAGAATTTGTGGTTGCTTGAGTAGTGATTCGAGTCTCCTAAGGTGTTTAGGCTACTTAGGGGCGATTGCTTCTTCATCAACCACCACCACCATAACTTCCGCATAGCCCACCATACACTTCCGCCACCCCAACTTAACCCAATTTTGTTTGTGTTGTGAGTTGTGTCTCCTAAGGTGTTTCGGCTACTTAGGGACCGTGCTTCCAACTCCGACACCGTGTATAGCCAACCTTACCCTCCACTTCCGCATTGCCTACTCGCAAAACCCATCATTGCATTTCTGCAATCCCATTGAGCTTCCGCAACACCACAACCGCATTCCGCTACCACCATTTGACATTTGACATTTG